>NC_041387.1:263555501-263647547 GCF_002162155.2 Triticum dicoccoides
CTCTCCCTTACTCGCCCGAACGGAGCCGCCGCCACCGACGAGCTCCCTCGCGGCCACCGCCACCCCCTAGCCTCGCCGATGCGCTCAAAGGCTCCGCCTCGACCCCCTCTTCCTCCCCACCGATCCACGGCCCTCCAGAAGCCCTGGATGCTGCCAGCTTCGCCGTTCCCCTCCTCGGCCACCGCGGATCGCCGCCGTCAAATCCGCCCCCGTCCGGCCTCCCTCAAGCTCGCCGTCCACCTCTACAGGGTCTACGTGAGCTCTCCGTCCGTTTCCCCCTCTCTGTTTCGTCGTTCGCGCGCCGTAGCTAGGTTATCCACCGCGGCCGAGAGCTTCTCGCCGCCGGCCATGGCGTGGCCGTGGCCACAGCCATCGCAGCTCGCTCCCGAGCCCACCGTCGTGCTCACCGCAACCCCAGGAGGCCGCGGCGCCCTTCCGTTTACCCTCTTGTGCACCGTAGCGCCGTTCCCGCCAACGCCCGAGGTCCGGCAGCCACTGAGCTCGACGCCGGCGAGGATTACGGCCGCCCTAGCTTCTCCCGTTTGCCCTGTTAGATGCGCGCGAGCCTGGGCATTCCGTAGATGCCCTCCGCCGGCCATTTGGTTGCCGGAGCAAGAAACCCGAAGGCCTCCGCCGCCTCGGCCTCGCCGGCGACTCAACGCCGGCGGGATTGAGTCGTTTGACCAGGGGTTTGACCTCCCCTGGGTCTATGACAGGTGGGCCCCCGCCATCAGGTGATTAGTTTAAGCTAATCACCACCTAAGCTAACCCCCTGACACTGACATGTGGGCCCTAGTGCCCCTAATCTTTAATTAAACTAAACTAACCCCCCCTGTCTAACCTGTGTTACTGACGTGTGGCCCCCACACGTCAGGTTTGACTCTGGGCGACCCAGTTGACCTGCTGACCTCAGCCTTACGCCATGCTGACGCAATATTCCTTTTCTGGAATTTAGTTCATTTTATAAATATTCAGGAAATTCCAGAAATTTGTAAAAACTTCTAAAAATCATAGAAATTCAACCGTAACTCCAAATTAGATAATTTATATATGAAAAATTATCAGAAAAATTCAAGGAATCCATCTGTACCATTTTCATGCATGTTAGAACAACTTATAGCTGCTGTTTAGCACAAATCAATTAAATGGCATTTGAATAATCACATATGGAGTTTGAATTTGAATCTTGTATTCAAACCAACTTCATTTAATCTGTTGCTAGTTGCATTAGCCCAAAACACATTTATTTTGCCATGTCATGATCATGCATCATATTGTGCATTGCATTGATTGTGTTCCCTTCTGTGTTGCCGGTATTTGTCCCCTCTCGATAGATGTGATACCGATGATGTGATCGTTGACACTGATGAAGACTCAATGTTATCTTCAGAAGTGCCAGGCAAGCAAAACCCCCTTGTTCATTCCGATACAATCCTACTCTCTCGCTCCTGCTCTCTTTTACTGCATTAGGACAACACCGATTCATCTGTTACTTGCTGCGGTAGCTGAACCCCTTTATCCTTTGCATGACCTGTCATTGCCACAGTAAATAGATGAAACCCACTAGCATGAGTAGGAGTTGTTTGAGCCCTGATGTGCCTACTCATTCATGCTTGTTTGTCATGCCTGCTACTGTTTAGAGTTGAGTCAGGTCTGATTCATCGAGGATGAATCAGAGGTGTGTGAACATGTCCTACTATGTGTGAGCTAAGTGTGTGAACACGATATGGTAAAAGGTGTCGGTGAGAGGCCATGTAGGAGTACATGGTGGGTTGTCTCATTGAAGCCGTCCTTAGGAACTGAGTTCTGTGTTTGTGATCCATGATTCAGCTACTACCATGCATTGGGCCCTGAAATATGACCCCGCTCGACTTCTTATTCACCCTAGTCCTCTGTCCAGGAGTTGCAAGTAGTTTCTGGTGTTTGTAGCTTACTGCAGGCCGTGGACAGCGCTGACCGTAGGGGTGGGCTGTGATGCGGTAGGTACGTGGCACGGTGTACCGGATGCCCGTTTGGTATCTCGGGAACCCTGTTCACATCGTTTGGGGCTGTGAGCGAAACTCCGGCCGGATCTCCTCATGGATGGAACCCGAATAGGCGATAAACCTGGACTAGAGACTTGAGTGTTTAGGTAGGTCGTGGTCTACACCCACGTCGGCTTTCGCTTGAAGTCTGCCGAGCACATGTCGTGTGCAGACGCTAAGTGGTGGAAACATGTATGAAGAAGTACACCCCTGCAAGGTTAACATCATCTATTCGAATAGCCGTGTCCACGGAAAAGGACTTCTGGATTGCTTATATCAGTTCATAGACAAGTGAAAGTGGATACTTTAAAATGCGCAAGATAAGCGTGAGTGCTATGGATGGCGTTCTCGTAGGGAGACGGGAGCGGATCCATAGTGGTGTATTGATATGGTGAATATGTGGACTCGTGTGCGCCACCTCAAAAGAGTCGCTTGCATTCGTAGTTTAGGATAGCCACCGAGTCAATGCTGGCTTGCTGCAGTTAAACCCCACCATCCCGTTGTTGAAAATGATGCATATGTAGTTAGTTCTGATGTAAGTCTTGCTGGGAACATTTGTACTCACGTTTGCCTATTTTATGTTTTTGCAGAGAGACTTCAGTCTCACTAGTAGTTCCACGTGGACTTCGACGTTTAGCTTGTTACCTCAGCTACGATCTTGTGCCCTCGACAGGATCTGATAGATAGTCAGGCTTCTCAGCCTTTTTCATTTATAGATGTCTGTACCAAGACATGATAGCTTCCGCTTGTGCTTTGATTTGTATGCTCTGAATGTTGTGTCATGAGACCCCTGTTTGTAATATCTCGCTCCTCGGAGCCTATTGAATAAATTACTTGAGTCGTAGAGTCATGTTGTGATGCCATGTTGTGTTTGCACATATCGAGCATATTGTGTGTATGTTATTGAAATGCTTGGTATGTGCAGGATCTGACTATCTAGTTGTTTATCTTTAGTAGCATCTCTTATCGGGAAATGTCTCCTAGTATTTTCACCGAGCCATGGTAGCTTGCTACTGCTCCGGAACACTTAGGCTGGCCGGCATGTGTCCTTCTTTGTTCCTGTGTCTGTCCCTTCGGGGAAATGTCACGCGATGAATACCGGAGTCCTGTTAGCCCGCTACAGCCCGGTTCACCGGAGTCCTGCTAGCCCAGTGCTACAGCCTGGATTCACTCGCTGATGACCGACACGTTCGATGCTGGGTCATGGATGCCTGTCCCTGTAAGTCTGTGCCACTTTGGGTTTACGACTAGCCATGTCAGCCCCGGGCTCCTTATCATATGGATGCTAGCGACACTGTCATATACGTGTGCCAAAAGGCGCAAACGGTCCCGGGCAAAGGTAAGGCGACACCCGTGGGAATACCGTGCGTGAGGCCGCAAAGTGATATGAGGTGTTACATGCTAGATCGATGTGGCATTGAGTCGGGGTCCTGACAGCGTTGGTATCAGAGCTTGACTGCCTGTAGGTTACCAAGCCAAACTGGTCGAAGTTGAGTCTAGAAATTCTTTAGTTATATAAGGGAATTGATTGTGGGATGGAATGTAAGGCTCTTTTTACTCCTTATACCTCATGCCCTTCTGATCTGAGTCATCTTATCTTTCCTACGGGGTTAAGAAACTAGGCTATCTCTTCTTTCTATCAGGATCACATGTTACTAATCAGTGGACTTATAAGATTGTTGGATTTAAGTCTCAGTTCAGTTCCTACTACTTCCGTATGATAATTGTTGATCTCGGAACCTTGATATTGTGCTTCTAAGTGGTTATGCCACCATTTTTGTGAATGTCTCAAATCTTTTCCGAGCATTTACAGCCGTTATGCTGTCCGAGTCATCCCAGGTTTCTAAACAGTCTGATGCATTTGCAAAATCCTTTTTCTCCGGTTTCAATGTCTGTTAGGCCAGGTTAATCACACAAATTGTTGAGCTGAGGTACTCTACTGCCTCAACCTTTATGTTGGAGTTATTATTATGACCCTAGGTGTCTCAGGGGATCATCTAGTGGTCTAGCCATGATTTGTGTCCTAGTGTGATGATTCTGGCCATCATTCTCGAAAGCATCCTGTGATGCCATTTAGTTAGTAGGTATTCTATTCCTGGGTTCTTAAACCCGAGATTCACTCTACTTAAATCATGTTGATAGTGTTGCTCGTTCCTTTAGGTTATTAGTAACCTTTGCATTAGTCCTCGATGTTCGTGGTATTCCTTTCTTCCAAATACTATGAACCGCTTATGGCAGATGTTCCTCGCTGATCGAAAGATCACAATCAGAGTGCTCTCGATGGGTTCTCGATTCTACATTGTGACTCTGCCAGTTCTACCTTTCTGCATGGGTTATCCGGAAAAAATATGTGGAATTCGTTCGACATGCTAAACCATGCATCCACAACTCAGAAAATTGTATGTTCCTTTGAGTTGTCCCTCTTTAGTTGTCTTCTGACCCTCGTCTATCAATTGATAGTCAGGAGTAATTGTGCATTCGTGTTATCAATGCTTATTACTCTTGTGGTCCGCCAAGCCATTCTGTCCTGAATGACTTGGAGAAACAAACTCCAGTACCTCATCCATATCTAGGATTGGGTTAAAGCAATTGTGCTCCGCAGATCAAAATGCCAGCCCAGCTTTTGATTCTGTTCTACCCTGAAGTATTACCGTCTTTATGTCAGGATTTTCATGAGGATTGCACCGGCTCTTGTGAATTCTTGACATAAGTGATACTTCTCGCCATCCTTTTTCATTCCTCGGTTCCGTGTTGTTGCAGCCGGAGTGCCGACAAGTGAATCATGGTGTGTGAAATCAATACTCCCAGCAACCTCGTTGCTTGGTAGCTAAAGGATAATAATTTCATTCTTAGCGTGTTGGTTTTTGAATCATCCTTCTAAGACTGATCGTGCTACCTAGTCCTTATTTCGGTGCACCCTTCGATTGATGAGTTAGGATCTTGTCAAGTCCTCACTCATTTGATCATATCGTCTTGCCCTCAAAAGCGAGATTGTTCTCGAGCTTAGTAACATACCGGTGGTTCGTGATTTTCCGAATATCTTCTCGGAAGTATTACCAGGTTGTCACCTGACTGCTATGTTGAGCTCGTGATCAAGTCGGGTTCTTGTGAACCACCCTTTCTCCAAGAATCTGTGATGGATATCCCGGAGCTAGTTGGTTAAGCTAGACAACAACTTGGAGAGTTGGAAGATAAAAGCTTGTCTGACTTAGTTCATGTTAAGGGATATCTTTCTGTGTATGTGTGTGTGTTGAAGAAAGATGATATCTTCATTAATTGGTCCTTGTGATCAGTTGTTGGACCTATTGTCTTACCCCATCTATAATTTGAGTATGGGCTATCATCCAATCAGACCAGAACCAACGATATTCGTAATGTTGTCTTACTCGTGGTTGATCCCTCGAGCATACACCATTATATCTTTTGGGTCTGAACAATGCTAACACTTGTTCTCTTAACTATGGAATTCCTTTTAAAGGGAAACCCGGAAGAATTGTTGTTGAGCCCATTGACAACATCCTTATCTCCTCCATGATTTTGTTGAACATTAAGCTAGTGTTGGAAACTTTTGAAAGCATTTCTTCATGCTAACTCATGAAGTATTTGTTTGATGAAAGGAGTGACTTCCTCTTATACATGTGCATTTGGTGAAAGTTGCCGCCGTGGATTTGAGAAAGTTAGTTTTGCTTCCTCTGGAATCATCCCAAGTCAGTCATGCATACGTGCGAAGTATTCTGTGGTCTGGAGACTTGCAACCTTCATTCCATATGTGTTCCGAGCACACCAAGCCACTGATTGAGTTGTTCAAAGATAAAGGAGTCTGTCCAAGGTGAACTCTTTGGACTTCCACGCGTGGAGACTTCGATGTCATTAATGATGGTTCCCCACCTGAACTCGGTAGTGTTTTATTATAAGACTACCACGTGGTCATGTTTGTCTGGGACAGCGTGTTCACATGTTTGTAGCAGAACCAGCTCATGTTTTGGAGCTTACTATCGTAGTTCATTCCCCGAGAATCTCGCAGCGTTGTCTCGTCGAATTGTGTTGCAAACTTTCATTTTTCTTCCTAGACTCGATGAGTCTGGAATATCCTGACACCAACCAGATCTGAATCTCAGGCAGATATGATGGTTTGGAACATTTCCCAAGAACTATAATATCGGTCCCTCGAAAACCGGTAAAGTGGATGTCGTGGCCAACACACCCAGCGGGAAGACCTGTTATTATAATATCTTGATTGAGGAAGTTGGCCACCTCCCCATAGGGATTTCGTAGGATTTACTCCCTAGTTGCCCCTATGGATTTTGAGATCCCGAAGTCCGACCTTTTACTTGATGTTCTAGATATCAAACCATATCTATGAATGGGTTACGCTAGCACATCAAGGAGAACATTAGAAGCGGAGTGCTAAATGTCTCTCGGTCGATCATCCAGATTTTGTTTCCTTGGCCTCGCCAAGGTGAAATCTAAGAAGGTGTTATATTCCTTCGCATCGGCATCTTCCACCGGTATTCATCATGGTAGTAAGTTGTGTTGCCAGAATCCTTGACACGGATATTGGTAAAACCTTGATGATTATGGAAATGCTCAAGTTCTTGAGAGCACGCACAAGCGTTAGGTGTTACCATCGGCACTAGCTAGGTTTGCTCTCAACTTCCTCGGTTATGCTATAATTTCTCAACAGTGGATTCACTCTCTATTGTTGGGTTCTTCCCCAGTTACCAGAATCATTCCCAGCATTTGCATTTTGTTCCCAGCTTGCACCGCCAATGTGCCATTCCACCACGGGTCTCTTCCATTTCCGGTGGTAAGCAAATTCATCCATTACGTTGTCTTCAACAAGGTAATCCACATCATCCAAGTCCGAGTATGCCATTCTACCGACCCCCTCCAAATGATCGCTCGAGAATTGCCTTAGGCTGGTTTAAAGAGTTTCAATGATCTCTAAATCAAAAGTAATTCTTTTTGCCACTTAAGGGGATATCTCTACGAGTCACCTTCCCTAAGGTGTATCGTTATGGTATCATGGCAACTCAACTCCTCGCTACGTTGACAATCGATTACCACCTTCTTAAGCGTGAAATTGTGGTCTACCTAGTGAACCTTCGTCATCTGCTTCACTCCATTCCTATGGATGTGTGCTTCGCCTCTCAGCTCGAGAGATGTTGCTATGTCTCATTCCGTGAGTTAATCCTGAGTTGTTCGACCTTCGAGAAGAACCATTCTTTTAGGATATTTCCTTTCCTCTTGTTGTCATGTTAGTTGGAGTTCTCAGAGCAAGACTTCGAGACAAAGATGGTGATCGAATCAACGCTTTGATAAAGTGCACCATGGATCGTGAAGATTGTGCTAGTTTGCATTTCCCCTTCACCCTACCCTACGCTTGAATCTCGGGACGAGATTTTTGTTTAGTGGGGGTGAGTTGTCACATCCCTGGTCCTGTTATGCACCAGGCTAGACCTCATGTGAGTATCATGTTTTAATTCAATTGAAATTTGAATTGAGGAATTTTTAAAGCCTCAGAAACCTTCTAAAAATGATCAACATTAAAATCTCCTCAAAGAAGTCCAAGAAAATGTTCCTCTTAGTCTCTGAAAATATTGCAAAGAGGTAAAACTCAAAACAATATTTTTGGTATCTCAGAGTTAATTATTTTGGGCCTTTGAATTAAATAAATAGCTATTTGCATTGGATATATATTTGATATATAAATAATATATGTCCAATAATTACTGGAACATTTTATGTGGTTTGGTATATTTTAGTCCTAGCCACATAACTATTTCCAGGATTTTATAAAATGGTTTAGTGTCTAAAACTAAATCAAAACAAACTACAGAAAATAGAAAACAGAATTAAATAGAAATGAAAGAGAGAGAGAGAGAAGGACTTATCTGGCGCTCACCCGGTAGCCAGCCGGCCTAGCTCCTGTGCGGCCCAGCCCATCTCCACTTCCCCCCCTGTCACCTTCCTCCTCGCGCCAGTAAGCACAGGCGCGTGGCCGACGCACGCCGGCGCACGCCCCGGCCACCTCCTGCTTGCCGCTCCACCTCGACACCCCGGACGCCTCCATGCGTGCCACGCCACCCCCCTGGAACTCCCTCACTCTCCCGAACTCTCCCCCCTCCTCTGCTTCCTCTCTCCCTCACTCGCCCGAACGGAGCCGCCGCCACCGACGAGCTCCCTCGCGGCCACCGCCACCCCCTAGCCTCGCCGATGCGCTCAAAGGCTCCGCCTCGACCCCCTCTTCCTCCCCACCGATCCACGGCCCTCCGGAAGCCCTGGATGCTGCCAGCTTCGCCGTTTCCCTCCTCGGCCACCGCGGATCGCCGCCGTCAAATCCGCCCCCGTCCGGCCTCCCTCAAGCTCGCCGTCCACCTCTACAGGGTCTACGTGAGATCTCCGTCCGTTTCCCCCTCTCTGTTTCGTCGTTCGCGCGCCGTAGCTAGGTTATCCACCGCGGCCGAGAGCTTCTCGCCGCCGGCCATGGCGTGGCCGTGGCCACAGCCACCGCAGCTCGCTCCCGAGCCCACCGTCGTGCTCACCGCAACCCCAGGAGGCCGCAGCGCCCTTCCGTTTCCCCTCTTGTGCACCGTAGCGCCGTTCCCGCCAACGCCCGAGGTCCGGCAGCCGCTGAGCTCGACGCCGGCGAGGATTACGGCCGCCCTAGCTTCTCCCATTTGCCCTGTTAGATGCACGCGAGCCTGGGCATTCCGTAGATGCCCTCCGCCGGCCATTTGGTCGCCGGAGCAAGAAACCCGAAGGCCTCCGCCGCCTCGGCCTCGCCGGCGACTCAACGCCGGCGGGATTGAGTCGTTTGACCAGGGGTTTGACCTCCCCTGGGTCTATGACAGGTGGGCCCCCGCCATCAGGTGATTAGTTTAAGCTAATCACCACCTAAGCTAACCCCCTGACACTGACATGTGGGCCCTAGTGCCCCTAATCTTTAATTAAACTAAACTAACCCCCCCTGTCTAACCTGTGTTACTGACGTGTGGCCCCCACACGTCAGGTTTGACTCTGGGCGACCCAGTTGACCTGCTGACCTCAGCCTTACGCCATGCTGACGCAATATTCCTTTTCTGGAATTTAGTTCATTTTATAAATATTCAGGAAATTCCAGAAATTTGTAAAAACTTCTAAAAATCATAGAAATTCAACCGTAACTCCAAATTAGATAATTTATATATGAAAAATTATCAGAAAAATTCAAGGAATCCATCTGTACCATTTTCATGCATGTTAGAACAACTTATAGCTGCTGTTTAGCACAAATCAATTAAATGGCATTTGAATAATCACATATGGAGTTTGAATTTGAATCTTGTATTCAAACCAACTTCATTTAATCTGTTGCTAGTTGCATTAGCCCAAAACACATTCATTTTGCCATGTCATGAGCATGCATCATATTGTGCATTGCATTGATTGTGTTCCTTTCTGTGTTGCCGGTATTTGTCCCCTCTCGATAGACGTGATACCGATGATGTGATCGTTGACACTGATGAAGACTCAATGTTATCTTCAGAAGTGCCAGGCAAGCAAAACCCCCTTGTTCATTCCGATACAATCCCACTCTCTCGCTCCTGCTCTCTTTTACTGCATTAGGACAACATCGATTCATCTGTTACTTGCTGCGGTAGCTGAACCCCTTTATCCTCTGCATGACCTGTCATTCCACAGTAATTAGATGAAACCCACTAGCATGAGTAGGAGTTGTTTGAGCCCTGATGTGCCTACTCATTCATGCTTGTTTGTCATGCCTGCTACTGCTTAGAGTTGAGTCAGGTCTGATTCATCGGGGATGAATCAGAGGCGTGTGAACATGTCCTACTGTGTGTGAGCTAAGCGTGTGAACACGATTTGGTAAAGGTAGCGGTGAGAGGCCATGTAGGAGTACATGGTGGGTTGTCTCATTGCAGCCGTCCTCAGGAACTGAGTTCTGTGTTTGTGATCCATGACCAGTTACTACCACACATTGGGTTCCGGTAACTCGACCCCTCTCGACTTATTAACCAACATGATCTCTGTCCAGGAGTTGCAACTAGTTTCTGGTGTTTGTAGGTAGTGTTAGTAGTCTACCAAGTGGCACCCGGTACAGGTGGGCTTGGGACAGACTAGGCACAGTGGCACGGTGTACCAGGTGGCACCCGGATGGTGGGCTTGGGAACCCTGCTCACATCGTTTGGGGCCGTGAGCGACACCCCGGCCGGATCTCCTTGCGGATGGAACCCGAATAGGCGATAAACCTGGACTAGAGGCTTGTTCGGTTAGTCAGGTCGTGGCCGACTCCCTCGCCCGGTTTCCGCTTGAAGGTTGCCGAGGTACATGACGTGTACAGGGCGGTAAGTGGCGGGAGCGTGTGTGAAGAAGTACACCCCTGCAGGGTTATCATTATCTATTCGAATAGCCGGATTCCTCGGATATGGAAACGTGGACCCCTTGCATAGTTCATAGACAAGTGAAAGTGGATACTCTAAAATACGCAAGATAAGCGTGAGTGCTATGGATGGCGTTCTCGTAGGGAGACGGGAGCGGATCCATAGTGGTGTATTGATATGGTGAATATGTGGACTCGTGTGCGCCACCTCAAAAGAGTTACTTGCAGTCGTAGTTCAGGATAGCCACCGAGTCAAAGCTGGCTTGCTGCAGTCAAACTCCACCATCCCCTTTGTTGATAATGATGCATGTGTAGATAGATCTGATGTAAGTCTTGTTGGGTACATTTGTACTCACGTTTGCCTATTTTATGTTTTTGCAGAGAGACTTCAGTCTCACTAGTAGTTCCGCTTGGACTTCGACGTTTAGCTTGATACCTCAGCTACGATCTTGTGCCCTCGGCAGGATCTGATAGATAGTCAGGCTTCTCAGCCTTTTTCATTTATAGATGTCTGTACTCAGACATGATAGCTTCCGCTTGTGCTTTGACTTGTATGCTCTGATTGTTGGGTCATGAGACCCATGTTTGTAATGTCTCGCTCCTCGGAGCCTATTGAATAAACTACTGAGTCGTAGAGTCATTTTGTGATGCCATGTTGTATTGCACATATCGAGCATATTGTGTGTATGTTATTGAAATGCTTGGTATGTGTGGGATCTGACTATCTAGTTGTTTATCTTTAGTAGCCTCTCTTACCGGGAAATGTCTCCTAGTGTTTCCACCGAGCCATGGTAGCTTGCTACTGCTCCGGAACACTTAGGCTGGCCAGCATGTGTCCTTCTTCGTTCCTGTGTCTGTCCCTTCGGGGAAATGTCACGCGATGAATACCGGAGTCCTGTTAGCCCGCTACAGCCCGGTTCACCGGAGTCCTGCTAGCCCAGTGCTACAGCCTGGATTCACTCGCTGATGACCGACACGTTCGATGCTGGGTCATGGATGCCTGTCCCTGTAAGTCTGTGCCACTTTGGGTTTACGACTAGCCATGTCAGCCCCGGGCTCCTTATCATATGGATGCTAGCGACACTGTCATATACGTGTGCCAAAAGGCGCAAACGGTCCCGGGCAAAGGTAAGGCGACACCCGTGGGAATACCGTGCGTGAGGCCGCAAAGTGATATGAGGTGTTACATGCTAGATCGATGTGGCATTGAGTCGGGGTCCTGACAATCATATGTATCTATTTGTGTTCGGTGATCTAGCACTCGTGTGATTGATTCAATGTCGGTTTCGTTATTCCCTCTCGTTCTCCCCGTGATTTCCCCTTTGTGCTTCCATGTGTTCTTCGTGAATCTCCGTAGGACCCTCTCCAAACGTGAAAGATCGTCCAACTAGGGTTTTGCCCTACATCATTATGGTATCATGAGCCACGTTGATCACGTTTTTGGAGCCCCTACCCTTTGTTTTCTAGCCTGATTTTGTTGTTTTTGTCCTAATTCTGAAAATTCCCCACCAAAAATAGCCCCAATTTTTTTTGTGATTTGTTGGTGAGTTGAGATTTTGTTGGATTTGATCCATGGATTTGCTTTGTTTCGAGTGGATCTAGCTTCGCTGCCCTTCCTTCCTTCTAATTTCTTCCTTTTTCCCCAGGATTTGGGTTTTGCCCAAGTTTTTCCGCCCAAATCCGCGATCTCGAAGTCTCTGTTCTTGGCAGATTCCCGACCCCCGGAACTTCCGGCCTTGCCCGGACCTTCCGGCCACCGGACCTTCCGGTCATCCCCGGACCTTCCGGCCATCCTCGGACCTTCCGGACCCCGGAACTTCCATCTTGCCCGGAACTTCCGGCCTAGACAGAACGGTTGCACTTCTTCGACACTTTTGCTACTTCGGAAACTTCGATCACGGTGCAGCGGCATCTTCGCCAACGTACTGAAGACCGTGCACTGCGTCCCTATCGACTTTCGCATCCGTTTCAACCTTCAACCGAAGCAAGGACGATAACATCAACGACATCTTTGTCATACCTTGCAATTGCATTGATAACCCAAATTGCGTCATTTCGCGTAGCTTACCATCGAGACTAGCCATTGAGTATTGCAGGCAACGTGACTTGTGCACATTAGGGATCATACTCCATAAGCATACATACCATACCATAGTGGTGCATATCTTGGGATCCACGGGTGTGTCACAAAGTTGTCATAGCATACACACTTGCTATATTGGTTCGTAAAGTTTTGCATAAGAAAAGAGCTCAAAGAGTGAAAGAGCCACCCAAGCTTTTAAGCAAAAGAGGAAAGATAAGCAAAGAGCTTATGAACAAGAACCATAGCATCATACTACATTAAGATTGTCATATTGGATCATCTTGGATCATTGCACAGAAATACCATACATATAGCATACTTGGGATAGAGATAGTTGCAATTTTGCCTAGTAGGTTGTGCACAAGTTTGCGTATCCGCCTATTGTGCAATCGTGCTAGTGTCTCTCTAGTATTGTGCAACAAGAGCATTTTCGTGGCTTCCACATTTTGGCTCACTTT
Organism: Triticum dicoccoides; assembly: GCF_002162155.2. Taxonomy (NCBI): domain Eukaryota; kingdom Viridiplantae; phylum Streptophyta; class Magnoliopsida; order Poales; family Poaceae; genus Triticum; species Triticum dicoccoides. Next base: position 263,568,447 of record NC_041387.1, read on the forward strand.
TGGATTGCACAATCCCACTTATCTATTTGCGTGTGTGTTTCCGTGTACCCATACTTGCTTGGTCTACTTGTTGCATTTGCAAATTTGTGAACCTTTTCCAACATTATTGAAGCTCACTTACTATTGCATCAAATTTTGTGCCACCATCCTAACCAAGCTCCACCAAAAGCTTTTGCGTGTGTAGGTGTGCGAACCGACAAGAATTGGTACCAACAGTGCTATTTCATTGTCCGCATTTGAGTGGACTTGATCCATCTTCAACTTCGGTCAAGGTACATTTGGTACACGTTCTTTTCCTCCTAACACTTACAATTTGCTTGGTATGATGGATAGGCCAAGTTCTTCTACAAATCCACCTCTCATCGAGAACGGCGACGACATGTCATCATTCGTCACAAAGAGCCACCTCTTTGGTGCTCAAAGGGCGTTACACCAAGAGCAACAAGCTATGAACGACCGCATCGACAACCTCACCACCGACTTGCGACTCTCCAAGCAACGTACAAGAGACTACTTCGATAACAAGTTCGACTCTCACAAGCAAGAAAATGATGCAAGAATGGACGAGATCCGCGCCTTGATGAGGAACCGGCATCCTTCCACTTCTTCATCCTCAAGACGGAGCCGCTCAAGTCGACACTCCGACGACACCTTCTCCGACACAAGTACACCGTCATCGACCATTCTTCGACGAGCCGCGCGTCAAGACCGTCATGCATCTCGGAACCCACTACAAGACAAGCATTCACAAGAGCAAGTCGATGAACAAGTCCCTCGTCCTCAATCAAACCAAGTGGCTTTCGCTCAAGCTCAAGAACGGCAACGACTACGGCACCAAGAAGAAGAACGAGCGCGTCTACACCAAGAAGAACAAGACGCCGAAGCTCAACGTCTTCAACAACAACAACGTGAAGAGCAAGCTCTTGAGGCGCAACGTGCCCTTCGAGATTCGAGCCGAGCCATTGCCAACCGCAATCACGAGCGGCGCAATCAAGAGGAAGCCCTTCGAGAAGAAATCCAAGAGCGGAACTACCAAACACGTGTACAACGTCAAGCTCCTCAAGCCCCTCCACAAGCTCGTCAAGCTCCTCTTCAACCTCAAATTCAAAAAGAGCAAGTTGATCATGGACTTCCTCCGCGCCAAGAGCAACATGAGGATGACTATCCTCCACGTCAAGGACGTCATCATCACCATCGCCAACAACACAATGAAGAGCAACGCTATGGCAAGCTCAAGTTCACAATGCCCAAGTTCAATGGAAGCAATGATCCGGAAGAGTACCTCTCATGGGCATTGAAGGTCAACAAAATCTTTCGTTTGCACAACTATGAGGAAGAGAAGAAGATCGCTATGGCATCACTTGAGTTCCAAGACTATGTGCTCATATGGTGGGAACAAGTGCTTGAACGCCGTGAAGTAAGAGGTGAACCACCAATCACCACTTGGGCTCAAGTGAAGGATGTCATGCGGGCACGCTTTGTACCAACCTACTACAACCGCGATCTCTTCAAGAAGCTACAACTCCTCAAGGAAGGAACAAAGAGTGTTGAAGAATACTACAAGGAAATGGAGATAGCCATGATTCGAGCCAATGTCAAGGAAGATGATGAGCAAACAATGGCGCGTTTCTTGAATGGACTCAATCATCCCATCAAGAAGATTGCCGACTTCCAACCCTATTCCAACCTCATTGAGCTCGTACATCAAGCAACCAAGGCGGAACGTCAAGTGCAAGATGACTTCAAATACGCCAAGTACTCATCCAAGACCTACGGTTTCTCCAACATCCAAGCTTCAACGACTTCTTCAACATCTACATCAACCAAACCTTCTCAAAGCAACGACGACAAGTCAAGTTACAAGAAAACTTCGGCAAGTTCAAGTCGTCTTCCTCCTACGACAAGCAACTTCAAACCGCGTGCTTCATCATCTACTCCAATCGATGAGACCGTCAAAACAAGCTCCTTCAAGTGTTTCACTTGCGGCGGCCGAGGCCACAAGTCCTACCAATGCACGAACAAGCGCACCATGATCCTCAACGATGACGGCACATATGACTCAATGAGTGAAGAGGAGATGGAAGCCATTGAGCAAGTGGCCATGCACCGGTGCGTGAACGAGGATGAAGATGATCAAGTATTTTGTGATGAGGATTCGAGCCCCTCTCTCGTTGTCTCCAAAGTCTTGACACTTCAACATCAACAAGAAGAAGACCAACGATGCCACATCTTCCACACTAAGGCCGGCATCAATGGAAGGTCCGTCAAGGTCATCATCGATGGAGGTAGTTGCCACAACTTGGCAAGTGAAGAACTATGTTCAAGGCTTCAATTGGTCAAGAGGAAGCACCCGCACCCCTACAAGGTTCAATGGCTAAGTGACTCCGGCACTATACGAGTCGAGCATACGGTCCAAGTCTCTTTGAAAATAGGTGCTTATGAAGACACTTTGGAGTGTGATGTGGTCCCAATGACCGTTTTCCACCTCCTTCTTGGTCGACCATGGCAATTCGGCCATGGTGTCATCCACAATGGGTGCACCAATCACTATAGCTTCAAGATGAAAGGGAAGGAGTATGTGCTACGACCTGTGTCTCCTAGTCAAGTGATAGCCGACAAGCAAACCACCCACAATGGAGAGAAGAGTGAGAAAGTGACCCACCCAAAAGTGAGTGAGAGCCACAAGCCAAATATGAGCGCCTCTTCGCCTAGAGAGAAAAACCTCATCCTATTTGCCACCAAAAGTGAGATAAGAGAAGTGTGTGAGAAACCATCGAGTGTGATGCACTTCGTCCTTGTGTGCAAAGATGGAGAGCCAACAACTAACACCTCTCACGAGTTACCTTTAGTGGTTCAGTCTCTTTTGCAGGAATTCAAAGATGTCTTCCCCGATGAGCTACCTCCGGGTCTACCTCCACTACGAAGCATTGAGGATTGAATCGACCTCATCCCCGGAGCGCCACTTCCAAACAAAGCCCCATATCGTGTCAATCCCGAAGAAACCAAGGAGATTCAACGACAAGTAAAACAACTCATCGACAACGGTCATGTACGTGAAAGCTTAAGCCCATGTGCCGTTCCCGTTATACTTGTACCTAAACCCGATGGCAGTTTGCGCTTGTGTTCCGCTTGTAGACCCATAAACTGTTGGAAATATGCCCTAGAGGCAATAATAAAAGTATTATTATTATATTTCCTTGTTCATGATAATTGTCTTTTATTCATGCTATAACTGTATTATCCGGAAATCGTAATACACGTGTGAATACATAGACCACAATATGTCCCTAGTGAGCCTCTAGTTGACTAGCTCGTTGTGATCAACAGATAGTCATGGTTTCCTGGCTATGGACATTGGATGTCGTTGATAACGGGATCACATCATTAGGAGAATGATGTGATGGACAAGACCCAATCCTAAGACTAGCACAAAAGATCGTGTAGTTCATTTGCTAGAGCTTTGCCAATGTCAAGTATCTCTTCCTTCGACCATGAGAGCGTGTAACTCCTGGATACCGTAGGAGTGCTTTGGGTGTATCAAACGTCACAACGTAACTGGGTGACTATAAAGGTGCACTACAGGTATCTCCAAAAGTATCTATTGTTTTATGCGGATCAAGACTGGGATTTGTCACTCCGTGTAAACGGAGAGGTATCTCTGGGCCCACTCGGTAGGACATCATCATATGCGCAATGTGACCAAGGAGTTGATCACGGGATGATGTGTTACGGAACGAGTAAAGTGACTTGCCGGTAACGAGATTGAACAAGGTATTGGATACCGACGATCGAGTCTCGGGCAAGTAACATACCGATAGACAAAGGGAATTGAATACGGGATTGATTAAGTCCTTGACATCGTGGTTCATCCGATGAGATCATCGTGGAGCATGTGGGAGCCATCATGGGTATCCAGATCCCGCTGTTGGTTATTGACCAGAGAACGTCTCGGTCATGTCTACATGTCTCCCGAACCCGTAGGGTCTACACACTTAAGGTTCGATGACGCTAGGGTTATAAAGGAAGTTTGTATGTGGTTACCGAATGTTGTTCGGAGTCCCGGATGAGATCCCGGACGTCGCGAGGAGTTCCGGAATGGTCCGGAGGTAAAGATTTATATATGGGAAGTCCTATTTTGGCCACCGGAAAATATTCGGGATTTTTCGGTAGTGTACCGGGAAGGTTCTAGAAGGTTCCGGAGTGGGGCCCACCTGCATGGGGGGACCCACATGAACGTGGGTAGTGGGGGCAAGGCCCCACACCCCTGGTCAAGGCGCACCAAGATCCCCCCTTAGAAGGAATAAGATCATATCCCGAAGGGATAAGATCAAGATCCCTAAAAAAGGGGGATAACAATCGGTGGGGAAGGAAATGATGGGATTTCTTTCCTCCCACCTTGGCCAACGCCCCAATGGACTTGGAGGGCAAGAAACCAGCCCCTCCACCCCTATATATAGTGGGGAGGCGCATGGGAGCTATAGACGAAGTTCTGGCACAGCCCTACCTCTCTCCCTACTCCTCCTCTCCCATGGTGCTTGGCGAAGCCCTGCTGGATTGCCACGCTCCTCCACCACCACCACGCCGTTGTGCTGCTGTTGGATGGAGTCTTCCTCAACCTCTCCCTCTCTCCTTGCTGGATCAAGGCGTGGGAGACGTCACCGGGCTGTACGTGTGTTGAACGCGGAGGTGCCGTCCGTTCGGCACTAGGATCATCGGTGATTTGAATCACGACGAGTACGACTCCATCAACCCCGTTCACTTGAACGCTTCCGCTTAGCGATCTACAAGGGTATGTAGATGCACTCTCTTTCTACTCGTTGCTGGTCTCTCCATAGATAGATCTTGGTGACACGTAGGAAAATTTTGAATTTCTGCTACGTTCCCCAACAGTGGCATCATGAGCTAGATCTATTGCGTAGATTCTTTGCACGAGTAGAACACAAAGTAGTTGTGGGCGTTGATGTTGTTCAATATGCTTACCGTTACTAGTCCAATCTTGTTTCGACGGTATTGTGGGATGAAGCGGCCCGGACCGACCTTACACGTACTCTTACGTGAGACAGGTTCCACCGATTGACATGCACTTGGTGCATAAGGTGGCTAGCGGGTGCGAGTCTCTCCCACTTTAGTCGGAACGGATTCGATGAAAAGGGTCCTTATGAAGGGTAAATAGCAATTGGCATATCACGTTGTCGTCTTGCATAGGTAAGAAACGTTCTTGCTAGAAACCCATAGCAGCCACGTAAAACATGCAACAACAATTAGAGGACGTCTAACTTGTTTTTGCAGGGTATGCTATGTGATGTGATATGGCCAAGAAGAATGTGATGAATGATATGTGATGTATGAGATTGATCATGTTCTTGTAATAGGATTCACGACTTGCATGTCGATGAGTATGACAACCGGCAGGAGCCATAGGAGTTGTCTTTATTTATTGTATGACCTGCGTGTCATTGAAGAACGCCATGTAAACTACTTTACTTTATTGCTAAACGCGTTAGTCATAGAAGTAGAAGTAGTCGTTGGCGTGACAACTTCATGAAGACACGATGATGGAGATCATGATGATGGAGATCATGGTGTCGTGCCGGTGACGATGATGATCATGGAGCCCCGAAGATGAAGATCAAAAGGAGAAAAATGATATTGGCCATATCATGTCACTATTTGATTGCATGTGATGTTTATCATGTTTATGCATCTTGTTTGCTTAGGACGACGGTAGTAAATAAGATGATCCCTTACAAAATTTCAAGAAGTGTTCTCCCCTAACTGTGCACCGTTGCTACGGTTCGTCGCTTCTAAGCACCATGTGATGATTGGGTGTGATGGATTCTTACGTTCACATACAACGGGTGTAAGACAGTTTTACACAGCGAAAACACTTAGGGTTAACTTGACGAGCCTAGCATGTGCAGACATGGCCTCGGAACATGGAGACCGAAAGGTCGAGCATGAGTCGTATGGTAGATACGATCAACATGAAGATGTTCACCGATGATGACTAGTCCGTCTCACGTGATGATCGGACACGGCCTAGTTGACTCGGATCATGTGATCACTTAGATGACCAGAGGGATGTCTATCTAAGTGGGAGTTCATAAGATGAACTTAATTATCCTGAAATAGTCAAAAGACCTTTTGCAAATTATGTCGTAAGCTCGCGCTTTAGTTCCACTGTTTAGATATGTTCCTAGAGAAAATATAGTTGAAAGTTGATAGTAGCGATTATGCGATCAGTAGAAAGCATATGTCCTTAATGCACCGCTCAGTGTGCTGAACCCCAACGTCGTTTGTCGATGTTGCGAACATCGGACATACACGTTTTGATAACTACGTGATAGTTCAATTAAATGGTTTAAGTAGAGGCACCAAAGACGTTTTCGAAACGTCGCGGAACATATGAGATGTTTCGAGGGCTAAAATTGGGATTTCAGGCTCGTGCCCACGTCAAGAGGTATAAGACCTCCGACGATTTTCTTAGCCTGCAAACTAAGGGAGAAAAGCTAAATCGTTGAGCTTGTGCTCAGATTGTCTGAGCACAACAATCACTTGAATCGAGTGGGAGTTGATCCTCCAGATGAGATAGTGATGTTTCCCCAAAGTCATTGCCATCAAGCTGCTAGAGCTTCGTGATTAACTATAACATATCAGGGATAGATATGATGATCCTTGAAATATTCATGATGTTTGACACCGCGAAAGTAGAAATCAAGAAGGAGCATCAATTGTTGATGGTTGGTGAAACCACTAGTTTCAAGAAGGGCAAGGGAACAAAGGGATACTTCATGAAACGGCAATTCAGCTGCTGCTCTAGTGAAGAAACCCAAGGTTGAACCCAAACCCGAGACTAAGTGCTTCTGTAATAAGGGGAACAACCACTGGAGCAGCATTACCCTAGATACTTGGTAGATGAGAAGGCTGGCAAGGTCGATAGAAGTATATTGGATATACATTATGTTAATGTGTACTTTACTAGTACTCCTAGTAGCACCAGGGTATTGGATACCGGTTCGGTTGCTAAGTGTTAGTAACTCGAAATAAAAGCTACGGAATAAAAGGAGACTAGCTAAAGGTGAGCTGACGATATATGTTGGAAGTGTTTCCAAGGTTGATATGATCAAGCATCGCACGCTCCCTCTACCACCGAGATTGGTGTTTGCGTTGAGCATAGACATGATTGGATTATGTCTATCGCAATACGGTTATTCATTTAAGGAGAATAATGGTTACTCTATTTTTGAATAATACCTTCAATGGTCTTGCACCTAAAGGAATGGTTTATTGAATCTCGGTCGTAGTGATACACATTTTCATGCCAAAAGATATAAGATAGTAATGATAGTACCACTTACTTGTGGCACTGCCATGTAAGTCATAATGGTATAAAACGCATGAAGAAGCTCCATGTTGATGGATCTTTGGACTCACTCGTTTTTGAAAAGTTTGAGACATGCGAACCATGTCTATTGGTGTATATGCATGAAGAAACTCCATGCAAATGGATCGTTCGGACTCACTTGATTTTGAATCACTTGAGATATGCAAATCATACCACATGGGCAAGATGACTGAAAAGCCTCATTTCAGTAAGATGGAAGAAGATAGCAACTTGTTGGAAGTAACACATTTTGATGTGTGCAGTAGAATGAGTGCTGAGGCATGCAGTGAATATCATTATGTTCTTACTTCACAGATGATTCGAGTAAATGTTGAGTATATTTACTTGATGAAACACAAGTCTGAATTATTGAATGGTTCAAGTAATTTCAGAGTGAAGTAGCAGATCATTGTGACAAGAGGATAAAATGTCTATGATATGATCATAGAGATGAATATCTAAGTTACGAGTTTTGGCACACAATTAAGACATTGTGGAAATTGTTTCGCAATTAATACCGCCTGGAACACCATAATGTGATGGTGTGTCCGAACATCATAGTTGCACCCTATTGGATATGGTGCGTACCATGATGTCTCTTATCGAATTACCACTATCGTTCATGGGTTAGGCATTAGAGACAACCACATTCACTTTAAATAGGGCACCACGTAATTCCGATGAGATGACACCGTATGAATTATGGTTTAGAGAAACCTAAGTTGTCGTTTCTTAAAAGTTTGTGGCTGCGACGCTTATATGAAAAAGTTTCAGGTTGATAAGCTCGAACCCAAAGCGGATAAAATGCATCTTCATAGGAAACCCAAAACAGTTGGGTATACCTCCTAATTCAGATCCGAAAGCAATATGGATTGTTTCTAGAATCGGGTCCTTTCTCGAGGAAAAGTTTCTCTCAAAAGAATTGAGTGGGAGGATGGTGGAGACTTGATGAGGTTATTGAACCGTCTCTTCAACTAGTGTGTGACAGGGCACAGGGAGTAGTTCCTGTGGCACCTACACCAATTGAAGTGGAAGCTTATGATATTGATCATGAAACTTCGGATCAAGTCACTCCCAAACCTCGTAGGATGACAAGGATGCGTACTACTTCAGAGTGGTACGTAATCCTGTCTTGAAGGTCATGTTGCTAGACAACAATGAACCTACGAGCTATGAAGAAGCGATGGTGGGCCCGGATTCCGATAAATGGCTTGAGGCCATAAAATCCGAGAGAGGATCCATGTATGAAAACAAAGTGTAGACTTTGGCAGAACGGCTCGATGGTCGTAAGGCTAATGAGTACAGATGGATTTCAAAAGGAAGACGGACAATGATGGTAAATGTCACCATTAAGAAAGCTCGACTTGTCGTTAAGATGTTTTCCGACAAGTTCAAGGAGTTGACTACGATGAGATTTTCTCACTCGTAGCGATGCTAAGAGTCTGTTGGAATTATATTAGCGATTACTGCATTATTTATGAAATCTTGCAGATAGGATGTCAAAACATTGTTTCCTCGACAATTTTAATGAGGAAAGGTTGTATGTGATACAACCGGAAGGTTTTGTCAATCCCGAAAGATGCTAATAAGTATGCAAAGCTCCAGCAATCCTTCTAAGGACTGGAGTGAGCATCTCGGAGTTGGAATGTATGCTTTGATGATGATCAAAAATTTTGGGTTTGTACAAAGTTTATGAGAAACTTGTATTTCCAAAGAAGTGAGTGGGAGCACTATAGAATTTCTGATGAGTATATGTTGTTGACATATTGTTGATCAGAAATGACGTAGAATTTCTGGAAAGCATATAGGGTTATTTTGAAAGTGTTTTTCAATGGAAAGCATGGATTAAGCTACTTGAACATTGAGCATCAAGATCTATAAGGATAGATCAAAATGCTTAATAATACTTTCAAATGAGCACATACCTTGACATGATCTTGAAGGTGTTCAAGATGGACCATTCAAAGAAGGAGTTCTTGCCTGAGTTGTAAGGTACGAAGTTAAGACTTAAAGCTCGACCACGGCAGAATAGAGAGAAAGGACGAAGGTCGTCCCCTATGCTTAAGACGTAGGCTCTTCAGTATGCTATGCTGTGTACCGCACCTGAAGTGTGCCTTGCCATGAGTCAGTCAAGGGGTACAAGAGTGATCCAAGAATGGCTCACAGGACAGCGGTCAAAGTTATCATTAGTAACTAGTGGACTAAGGAATTTTCTTGATTATGGAGGTGGTAAAAGAGTTCGTCGTAAAGGTTACGACGATGCAAGCTTGACACCTATCCGGATAGCTCTGAGTAGAGAGACCAGATACATATAATGGACCAATAATTTAGAATAGCTCCAAGTAGAACAGTTGTTTGGAATAGCTCCAAATAGAGCGTGGTAGCTGCATCTAGGAGATGACATAGAGATTTGTAAAGCACACACGGATCTGAAAGGTTCAGACCCGTTGACTAAAACCTCTCTCACAAGCAACATGATCAAACATAAAACTCATTGAGTGTTAATCACATAGTGATGTGAACTAGACTACTGACTCTAGTAAACTCTTGGGTATTAGTCACATGGCGATGTGACCTGTGAGTGTTAATCACATGGCGATGTGAACTAGATTATTGACTCTAGTGCAAGTGGGAGACTGTTGGAAATATGCCCTAGAGGCAATAATAAAAGTATTATTATTATATTTCCTTGTTCATGATAATTGTCTTTTATTCATGCTATAACTGTATTATCCGGAAATCGTAATACACGTGCGAATACATAGACCACAATATGTCCCTAGTGAGCCTCTAGTTGACTAGCTCGTTGTGATCAACAGATAGTCATGGTTTCCTGGCTATGGACATTGGATGTCGTTGATAACGGGATCACATCATTAGGAGAATGATGTGATGGACAAGACCCAATCCTAAGACTAGCACAAAAGATCGTGTAGTTCATTTGCTAGAGCTTTGCCAATGTCAAGTATCTCTTCCTTCGACCATGAGAGCGTGTAACTCCTGGATACCGTAGGAGGGCTTTGGGTGTATCAAACGTCACAACGTAACTGGGTGACTATAAAGGTGCACTACAGGTATCTCCGAAAGTATCTATTGTTTTATGCGGATCGAGACTGGGATTTGTCACTCCGTGTAAACGGAGAGGTATCTCTGGGCCCACTCGGTAGGACATCATCATATGCGCAATGTGACCAAGGAGTTGATCACGGGATGATGTGTTACGGAACGAGTAAAGTGACTTGCCGGTAACGAGATTGAACAAGGTATTGGATACCGACGATCGAATCTCGGGCAAGTAAAATACCGCTAGACAAAGGGAATTGAATACGGGATCGATTGAGTCCTTGACATCGTGGTTCATCCGATGAGATCATCGTGGAACATGTGGGAGCCAACATGGGTATCCAGATCCCGCTGTTGGTTATTGACCGGAGAACGTCTCGGTCATGTCTGCATGTCCCCGAACCCGTAGGGTCTACACACTTAAGGTTCGATGACGCTAGGGTTATAAAGGAAGCTTGTATGTGGTTACCGAATGTTGTTCGGAGTCCCGGATGAGATCCCGGACGTCACGAGGAGTTCCGGAATGGTCCGGAGGTAAAGATTTATATATAGGAAGTCCTGTTTCGGCCATCGGGACAAGTTTCGGGGTCATCGGTATTGTACCGGGACCACCGGAAGGGTCCCGGGGGCCCACCGGGTGGGGCCACCTGCCCCGGGGGGCCACATGGGCTGTAGGGGGTGCGCCTTGGCCTACATGGGCCAAGGGCACCAGCCCCAAGAGGCCCATGCGCCTAGGGAACCCTAGAGGGAAGAGTCCTCAAGGGGGAAGGCACCTCCGAGGTGCCTTGGGGAGGATGGACTCCTCCCCCCTCCTTGGCCGCGCCCCAAAACCCATCTAGGGCTGGCCGCCGCCCCTAGGGGGTGGGAAAACCCTAAAGGGGGCGCAGCCCCCTTCCCCCCTATATATATTGAGGCATGGGGCTGCCCATAACACGCGATTTGATCTCTCGTTGGTGCAGCCCTGCCCCTCTCCCTCCTCCTCTTCTCCCATGGTGCTTGGCGAAGCCCTGCTGGATTGCCACGCTCCTCCATCACCACCACGCCATTGTGCTGCTGTTGGATGGAGTCTTCCTCAACCTCTCCCTCTCTCCTTGCTGGATCAAGGCGTGGGAGACGTCACCGGGCTATACGTGTGTTGAACGCGGAGGTGCCGTCCGTTCGGCACTTGATCATCGGTGATCTGAATCACGACGAGTACGACTCCATCAACCCCGTTCACTTGAACGCTTCCGCTTAGCGATCTACAAGGGTATGTAGATGCACTCTCCTTTCTACTCGTTGCTGGTCTCTCCATAGATAGATCTTGGTGTTACGTAGGAAATTTTTTGAATTTCTGCTACGTTCCCCAACAGTGGCATCATGAGCTAGGTCTATTGCGTAGATTCTTTGCACGAGTAGAACACAAAGTAGTTGTGGGCGTTGATGTTGTTCAATATGCTTACCGTTACTAGTCCAATCTTGTTTCGACGGTATTGTGGGATGAAGCGGCCCGGACCGACCTTACACGTACTCTTACGTGAGACAGGTTCCACCGATTGACATGCACTTGGTGCATAAGGTGGCTAGCGGGTGCCAGTCTCTCCCATTTTAGTCGGAACGGATTCGATGAAAAGGGTCCTTATGAAGGTTAAATAGCAATTGGCATATCACGTTGTGGTCCTGCGTAGGTAAGAAACGTTCTTGCTAGAAACCCATAGCAGCCACGTAAAACATGCAACAACAATTAGAGGACGTCTAACTTGTTTTTGCAGGGTGTGCTATGTGATGTGATATGGCCAAGAAGAATGTGATGAATGATATGTGATGTATGAGATTGATCATGTTCTTGTAATAGGATTCACGACTTGCATGTCGATGAGTATGACAACCGGCAGGAGCCATAGGAGTTGTCTTTATTTATTGTATGACCTGCGTGTCATTGAAGAACGCCATGTAAACTACTTTACTTTATTGCTAAACACGTTAGTCATAGAAGTAGAAGTAGTCGTTGGCGTGACAACTTCATGAAGACACGATGATGGAGATCATGATGATGGAGATCATGGTGTCGTGCCGGTGACAAGATGATCATGGAGCCCCGAAGATGGAGATCAATGGAGCTATATGATATTGGCCATATCATGTCACAACTATATAATTGCATGTGATGTTTATTATGTTTATGCATCTTGTTTACTTAGGATGACGGTAGTAAATAAGATGATCCCTTACAAAATTTCAAGAAGTGTTCTGCCCTAACTGTGCACCGTTGCTACAGTTCGTCGCTTCTAAGCACCACGTGATGATCGGGTGTGATGGATTCTTACGTTCACATACAACGGGTGTAAGACAGTTTTACACAGCGAAAACACTTAGGGTTAACTTGACGAGCCTAGCATGTGCAGACATGGCCTCGGAACACGGAGACCGAAAGGTCGAGCATGAGTCGTATAGTAGATACGATCAACATGAAGATGTTCACCGATGATGACTAGTCCGTCTCACGTGATGATCGGACACGGCCTAGTTGACTCGGATCATGTAATCACTTAGATGACTAGAGGGATGTCTATCTGAGTGGGAGTTCATAAGATGAACTTAATTATCCTGAACATAGTCAAAAGGCTTTTGCAAATTATGTCGTAGCTCGCGCTTTAGTTCTACTGTTTTAGATATGTTCCTAGAGAAAATTATAGTTGAAAGTTGATAGTAGCGATTATGCGATCACTAGAAAGCTTATGTCCTTAATGCACTGCTTAGTGTGCTGAACCCCAAACGTCGTTTGTGGATGTTTCGAACATCGAACATACACGTTTTGATAACTACGTGATAGTTCAGTTAAATGGTTTAAGTAGAGGCACCAAAGACGTTTTTGAAACATCACGGAACATATGAGATGTTTCGAGGGCTGAAATTGGGATTTCAGGCTCGTGCCCACGTCAAGAGGTTTGAGACCTCCGACGATTTTCTTAGCCTGCAAACTAAGGAGAGAAGCTCAATTGTTGAGCTTGTGCTCAGATTGTCTGAGTACAACAATCACTTGAATCAAGTGGGAGTTGATCTTCCAGATGAAATAGTGATAGTTTCTCCGAAGTCATTACCACCAAGCTGCTAGAGCTTCGTGATGAACTATAACATATCAGGGATAGATATGATGATCCTTGAAGTATTCGCGTTGTTTGACACCGCGAAAGTAGAAATCAAGAAGGAGCATCAATTGTTGATGGTTGATGAAACCACTAGTTTCAAGAAGGGCAAGGGAAAGAAGGGATACTTCATGAAACGGCAAATCAGCTGCTGCACCAATGAAGAAACCCGAGGTTGAACCCAAACCCGAGACTAAGTGCTTCTGTAAATAAGGGGAACAACCACTGGAGCAGGATTACCCTAGATACTTGGTAGATGAGAAGGCTGGCAAGGTCGATAGAAGTATATTGGATATACATTATGTTAATGTGTACTTTACTAGTACTCCTAGTAGCACCAGGGTATAAGATACCGGTTCGGTTGCTAAGTGTTAGTAACTCGAAATAAAAGGCTACGGAATAAACGGAGACTAGCTAAAGGAGAGCTGACGATATGTGTTGGAAGTGTTTCCAAGTTTGATATAATCAAACATCGCACGCTCCCTCTACCATCAAGATTAGTATTAAACCTGAATGGTTTATTGAATCTCGGTCATAGTGATACACATTTTCATGCCAAAAGATATATGATAGTAATGATAGTACCACCTACTTGTGGCACTGCCATGTAAGTCATAATGGTATAAAACGCATGAAGAAGCTCCATGTTGATGGATCTTTGGACTCACTCGTTTTTGAAAAGTTTGAGACATGCGAACCATGTCTATTGGTGTATATGCATGAAGAAACTCCATGCAAATGGACCGTTTGGACTCACTTGATTTTGAATCACTTGAGATATGCAAATCATACCACATGGGCAAGATAACTAAAAAGCCTCGTTTTCAGTAAGATGGAACAAGATAGCAACTTGTTGGAAGTAACACATTTTGATGTGTGCAGTCCAATGAGTGCTGAGGCAAGCAGTGAATATCGTTATGTTCTTACTTCACAGATGATTCGAGTAGATGTTGAGAATATTTACTTGATGAAACACAAGTCTGAATTATTGAATGGTTCAAGTAATTCCAGAGTGAAGTAGAAGATCTTCGTGACAAGAGGATAGAATGTCTATGATATGATCACAGAAATGAATATCTGAGTTACGAGTTTTGGCACACAATTAAGACATTGTGGAAATTGTTTCGCAATTAATACCACCTGGAACACCATAGTGTGATGGTGTGTCCGAACATCATAGTTGCACCCTATTGGATATGATGTATACCATGATGTCTCTTATCGAATTACCACCATCGTTCATGGGTTAGGCATTAGAGACAACCACATTCACTTTAAATAGGGCACCACGTAATTCCGATGAGATGACACCGTATGAATTATGGTTTAGAGAAACCTAAGTTGTCGTTTCTTAAAAGTTTGGGGTTGTGACGCTTATGTGAAAAAGTTTTAGGATTGATAAGCTCGAACCCAAAGCGGATAAAATACATCTTCATAGGACACCCAAAACAGTTGGGTATACCTCCTAATTCAGATCCGAAAGCAATATGAATTTTTTCTAGAATCGGGTCCTTTCTCGAGGAAAAGTTTCTCTCGAAAGAATTGAGTGGGAGGATGGTGGAGACTTGGTATGGTTATTGAACCATCACTTCAACTAGTGTGTAGCAGGGCACAGGAAGTTGTTCCTGTGGTACCTACACCAATTGAAGTAGAAGCTTATGATAGTGATCATGAAACTTCGGATCAAGTCACTAACGAACCTCGTAGGATGACAAGGACACGTACTACTTCGAAGTGGTACGGTGATCCTGTCTTGAAGATCATGTTGCTGGACAACAATGAACCTACGAGCTATGGAGAAGTGATGGTGGGCCCGGATTCCGACAAATGGTTAGAAGCCATGAAATCCGAGAACGGATCCATGGACTTTGGTGGACTTGCCCGATGGACGGCAAGCCATTGAGATAAATGGATCTTTAAGAAGAAGACGGACGTGGATGGTAATGTCACCATCCATGAAGCTCGACTTGTGGCAAAAAAAAAAGTTTTTCACAAGTTCAAGGAGTTGACTACGATGAGATTTTCTCATCCGTAGCGATGCTTAAAGTCCGTCGGATTCATGTTAGCATTAGCTGTATTTATGAAATCTGGCAGATGGATATCAAAACGAGTTTCCTTACCAGTTTTCGTAAGGAAAGGTTGTATGTGATACAATCAGAAAAGTTTTGTCAATCCTAAGGATGCTAAACAGTATGCTAACTCCAGCGATCCTTCTAAGGACTGGAGTGAGCATCTCGGAGTTGGAATGTATGCTTTGATGATGATCAAAGATTTTGGGTTTGTACAAAGTTTATGAGAAACTTGTATTTCCAAAGAAGTGAGTGGGAGCACTATAGAATTTCTGATGAGTATATGTTGTTGACATATTGTTGATCAGAAATGACGTAGAATTTCTGGAAAGCATATAGGGTTATTTTGAAAGTGTTTTTCAATGGAAAGCCTGGATTAAGCTACTTGAACATTGAGCATCAAGATCTATAAGGATAGATCAAAATGCTTAATAATACTTTCAAATGAGCACATACCTTGACATGATCTTGAAGGTGTTCAAGATGGATCAGTCAAGGAAGAAGTTCTTGCCTGAGTTGTAAGGTACGAAGTTAAGACTTAAAGCTCGACCACGGCAGAATAGAGAGAAAGGACGAAGGTCGTCCCCTATGCTTGAGACGTAGGCTCTTCAGTATGCTATGCTGTGTACCGCACCTGAAGTGTGCCTTGCCATAAGTCAGTCAAGGGGTACAAGAGTGATCCAAGAATGGCTCATAGGACAGCGGTCAAAGTTATCCTTAGTAACTAGTGGACTAAGGAATTTTCTCGATTATGGAGGTGGTAAAAGAGTTCGTCGTAAAGGTTACGACGATGCAAGCTTGACACCTATCCGGATAGCTCTGAGTAGAGAGACCGGATACATATAATGGAGCAATAATTTAGAATAGCTTCAAGTAGAACAATTGTTTGGAATAGCTCCAAATAGAGCGTGGTAGCTGCATCTAGGAGATGACATAGAGATTTGTAAAGCACACACAGATCTGAAAGGTTCAGACCCGTTGACTAAAACCTCTTTCACAAGCAACATGATCAAACATAAAACTCATTGAGTGTTAATCACATAGTGATGTGAACTAGACTACTGACTCTAGTAAACTCTTGGGTATTAGTCACATGGTGATGTGACCTGTGAGTGTTAATCACATGGCGATGTGAACTAGATTATTGACTCTAGTGCAAGTGGGAGACTGTTGGAAATATGCCCTAGAGGCAATAATAAAAGTATTATTATTATATTTCCTTGTTCATGATAATTGTCTTTTATTCATGCTATAACTGTATTATCCGGAAATCGTAATACACGTGTGAATACATAGACCACAATATGTCCCTAGTGAGCCTCTAGTTGACTAGCTCGTTGTGATCAACAGATAGTCATGGTTTCCTGGCTATGGACATTGGATGTCGTTGATAACGGGATCACATCATTAGGAGAATGATGTGATGGACAAGACCCAATCCTAAGACTAGCACAAAAGATCGTGTAGTTCATTTGCTAGAGCTTTGCCAATGTCAAGTATCTCTTCCTTCGACCATGAGAGCGTGTAACTCCTGGATACCGTAGGAGTGCTTTGGGTGTATCAAACGTCACAACGTAACTGGGTGACTATAAAGGTGCACTACAGGTATCTCCGAAAGTATCTATTGTTTTATGCGGATCGAGACTGGGATTTGTCACTCCGTGTAAACGGAGAGGTATCTCTGGGCCGACTCGGTAGGACATCATCATATGCGCAATGTGACCAAGGAGTTGATCACGGGATGATGTGTTACGGAACGAGTAAAGAGACTTGCCGGTAACGAGATTGAACAAGGTATAAGGATACCGACGATCGAATCTCGGGCAAGTACAATACCGATAGACAAAGGGAATTGAATACGGGATTGATTAAGTCCTTGACATCGTGGTTCATCCGATGAGATCATCGTGGAACATGTGGGAGCCAACATGGGTATCCAGATCCCGCTGTTGGTTATTGACCGGAGAACGTCTCGGTCATGTCTGCATGTCTCCCGAACCCGTAGGGTCTACACACTTAAGGTTCGATGACGCTAGGGTTATAAAGGAAGCTTGTATGTGGTTACCGAATGTTGTTCGGAGTCCCGGATGAGATCCCGGACGTCACGAGGAGTTCCGAAATGGTCCGGAGGTAAAGATTTATATATAGGAAGTCCTGTTTCGGCCATCGGGACAAGTTTCGGGGTCATCGGTATTGTACCGGGACCGCCGGAAGGGTCCCGGGGGCCCACCGGGTGGGGCCACCTGCCCCGGGGGGCCACATGGGCTGTAGGGGGTGCGCCTTGGCCTACATGGGCCAAGGGCACCAGCCCCTAGAGGCCCATGCGCCAAGATAAAGGGAAAAGGGGAGAGTCCTAAAAGGGGAAGGCACCTCCGAGGTGCCTTGGGGAGGATGGACTCCTCCCCCCTCCTTAGCCGCACCCCTTTCTTGGAGTAGGGGGCAAGGCTGCGCCTCCCCCTTCTCCCCTGCCCCTATATATAGTGGAGGGGAGGGAGGGCATCCATACCTGAGCCCTGGGCGCCTCCCTCCCTCCCGTGACACCTCCTCCTCTCCCGTAGGTGCTTGGCGAAGCCCTGCAGGATTGCCACGCTCCTCCACCACCACCATGCCATTGTGCTGCTGCTGGATGGAGTCTTCCTCAACCTCTCCCTCTCTCCTTGCTGGATCAAGGCGTGGGAGACGTCACCGGGCTGTACGTGTGTTGAACGCGGAGGTGCCGTCCGTTCGGCACTTGATCATCGGTGATCTGAATCACGACGAGTACGACTCCATCAACCCCGTTCACTTGAACGCTTCCGCTTAGCGATCTACAAGGGTATGTAGATGCACTCTCCTTTCTACTCGTTGCTGGTCTCTCCATAGATAGATCTTGGTGTTACGTAGGAAAATTTTTGAATTTCTGCTACGTTCCCCAACATAAACGCCATCACCGTCCGTTATAGGCACCCCATTCCTCGCTTAGATGATATGCTTGATAAACTTAGTGGAGCCAACTTTTTCTCAAAAATAGATCTTAAAAGTGGCTATTATCAAATTCGCATTCAAGAAAGTAATGAATGGAAAACCGCTTTCAAAACTAAATTTGGCTTATATGAGTGGTTAGTGATGCCTATGGGTTTGTTGGAAGCACCCGGAACTTTCGTGCATCTTATGCATCATGTGCTTAGACCTTACATTTTAGTCTTCATTGTGGTTTACTTTGATGATATCCTTGTGTTTAGCAAAAGCATGAAAGAGCACATTAATCATGTTAACTCTGTGTTGCAAACCTTCCGAAAGGAAAGCCTTTATGCAAACTTGAAAAAATGTACTTTTGGCGTTGACAAAGTGGTTTTCTTGGGTTTTGTTGTCTCTTCCAAGGGTGTCCATGTTGATGAAACTAAAATTGAAGCAATTAAAACTTGGACCCAACCCACCAATTTGCAACAAGTGCGTAGTTTTCTTGGTCTTGCAGGATTTTATCGCCGCTTTGTGAAAAACTTTAGCACAATTGCCGCTCCTTTACATGCTTTGTGTAAGAAGAATGCTCCTTTTGTTTGGGGATCTTTGCAATCCACCGCTTTTGATGAGCTCAAGTCTTTGCTTACTCATGCTCGGATTCTTGCTTTACCCAACTTTGACAAAACTTTTGAGGTTCATTGTGATGCAAGTGGTACCGGAATTGGCGGAGTTTTGTTGCAAGAAAAACGAGCCATTGCTTATTTTAGTGAAAAACTCTCTGGTGCTCAACTTAACTATCCCATCTATGACAAAGAATTATATGCTTTACTGTGTGTCCTACATGTTTGGGAACATTATCTTAGAGCTCATGAGTTTGTCATCCATACCGATCATGAAACACTTAAGTACCTAAAAGGTCAAAGTAAGTTGAACAAGCGTCATGCCAAATGGAGTGAATTTATTGAATCTTTCCCCTATGTGATCAAGTACGTTAAGGGTAAGGAAAATGTAGTTGCCAATGCACTTTCACGCATATGCACGTTTGTGACTAAACTTGAGTTGAATGTTATTGGTTTTGAGCATATAAAAGACTTATATGAGCATGATCATTCTTTTGCTATTCCTTATGCTAAGTGTTTGACACACACATCTTGGGAACGATATTACATAAAGGATGATTATCTTATGAGAGCTAACAAACTATGCATTCTCGAGTCTTCTCTTCGTTTGCTCCTTTTGCAAGAGGCTCATGGAGGTGGACTCATGGGACACTTTGGACGCGACAAGACTTTCGCCACGCTCTCTAGGAACTACTTTTGGCCCAAGATGTTCCGCGACGTCACACGCTTCACCACCCGATGCTCTACATGTCGCAAAGCTAAGTCTAAAGCTCAATCTCATGGTCTTTACATGCCTCTTCCTATTCCTTCTCAACCATGGGAAGACATTAGTATGGATTTTGTACTTGGTTTGCCTAGAACTCAAAATGGAAAGGATTTCGTGTTTGTCGTTGTGGAAAGATTTTCTAAAATGGCACATTTCATTCCTTGCAACAAGATAGACGATGCTTCACATATTGCCAATCTATTTTGTAGGGAAATCCTGCGACTTCATGGAGTACCAAAGACAATTGTCTCGGACCGCGACGTCAAGTTCTTGAGTTACTTTTGGAAGACCCTATGCGCCAAGATCGGCATCAAGCTATTGTTCTCTATGGCATACCACCCTCAAACCGATGGCCAAACGGAGGTGACAAACCGTACACTCTCCACTCTACTACGCGTGTTGATCAAGAGGAACATCAAGGAGTGGTAAGAGTGCCTACCCATCGCCGAGTACGCCTAGAACCGTGCAAGACATTCGACGACCGGCAAGTCCCCCTTCGAGGTCGTCTACGGCTTCAACCCATTGTCCCCATTGGACATCCTACCTCTTCCTCTACAAGAGCAAACCAACCTCGACGCAAGTGCCCGTGCAAGCTACATCAAGAAGATGCATGAAGATACAAGGCACACCATCGAGCGACGAACACAACGACTAGCAACCAAGCTCAACGTCCACATGCAACCCATGGTCTTCAACATTGGTGATCTAGTGTGGCTACACCTTCGCAAGGACCGCTTCCCCATCGAACGCAAGTCCAAGCTTCTCCTCGAGCCGACAGACCTTTCAAGGTGCTAGCACGCTACAACGACAACGCCTACAAGATTGACCTACCTCGAGACAAGTACAATGTGAGCGACATCTTCAACATCAAGGTCCTCGCACCTTACCAGGGAGATGAAGTTTTTGATCTGAGGTCGGATCTCTCCCAAGGGGGAGGAGATGATGCGGAGCATCCCTCGCTCATCCCCATGAACGCATCTACATCTCCTTCAACACCACGTGGACCCATGACTCGAGCCCGCTCTAAGGCTATCGAAGATAAGGTGAACTCGCTCCTCTCCGAAATCCCTCTTTCTACTCAAGAGACATGGCTACTACCTCAGACGGAAACTCTGTGTGTGATCAGGTACAACGCTGAAGAAGAAGCGACAGGCATCAACTCTCTGCTCAGCCTGGAACCTGCACGGAACTTCCGGCCTGCCCGGAACTTCCGGCCTCCTTCGACATCGACCACCCCAGGCATGCCAACTTTCTGCTTAGCCCGGAACCTACCCGGAACCTAGCCCGGAACTTCTGGCCCCCGAAACCTCTGGCCCTGCCCGGAACTTTTGGCCCCCGGAAGCCAGCCCTGCCTCACCTGTGCCAACTTTCGGCTTAGGCCGGACCCTGCCCGGAACCTCCGGTGCCCGGAACTTCGGGCCTTGCCCGGAACTTCCGGCCCTACCTGCGCGCAGCCACTTGGGCCGAGGCCCGTGTACCCGTCCACCCCGTAGACTATATATACTCCTTCATCCTGTACGTTTTAGGGTTAGCATTGGATTAGCTCATATTTGTGTGAGAGCCTTTGCTCATCCACTTGGATACTTCTCCTCGGAGTTCAGGACCTCTTCGGAGAAGATCCCCCAAGCGGATTCAAGACCCCTTTCTAGGGAAGACCATCAAGACCTCCGTACGGAGAAGACCGGTGCCTTTGTATCATTACCTTTGTTGATTATGGATCATATGCATCTCTTTGTGTTCAGTGATCTAGCACTCGTGTGATTGATTCTATGTCGGTTTCGTGATTCCCTCTCGTTCCCCCATGATTTCCCCTTTGTGCTTCCGTGTGTTCTTCGTGAATCTCCGTAGGACCCTCTCCAAATGTGAAAGATCGTCCAACTAGGGTTTTCCCTACATCACAAGTGGGTGGCTTCCACCGTCAAGGAGAAGCACGTCACAAATCTTCGGGCGGCCGGATACTTGGCCGCGGACATAGCGCATCGGCTACCAGACGCTGGGCAGGTCATTCCGACCACAGGACCCCACGAGAGGGTCGTGTTCGTTGCCCACTTCGTCCGTGGACTGGGATTTCCACTTCATCCCTTCGTCTGCGGGCTTATGTTCTACTACGGGCTAGATTTCCGTGATCTAGCCCCAAATTTCGTCCTCAACATCTCGCCGTTCATCATCGTATGCGAGGTCTTCCTCCGCATCTGGCCTGACTTTGGCCTGTGGCTGCAAACCTTCTGCGTGTAGCCGAAGATTGTAAGCGGCCAGCAAGCGGAGTGCGTAGGGGCCATGGTGGGAAAGATGCCTAACGTCACCTGGCTAGACGGTTCCTTTGCGGAGAACATAAAAGAGTGGCAATCGGGGTGGTTCTACATCACCGAGCTACGCAGCACCAACTGGGCGGCGGCCCCTGAGTTCCGATCCGGATCCCCCATGCGGCTCACCTCCTGGGAGAAGAAGGGCCTGTCCTGGGGCGAATCTACGAAGCTGACCGGACTCCAGACCTGCATCAAAAGCATGAAGGACAAGAACATCAAGCTTGTCAACGTGATCCAGGTCATGCTTGTTCGCCGAATTCTACCATGCCAAAGGCGGGCATTCAATCTATGGGAGTTCGTCCCGGTCGAACACCAGACGCTCTGGAAGCTCTATGACATGACGCACAAAGGCGCATGGAAGGTGTTGTTCAAGGCCTCCGAAGTACCCCCTCCCACATCCGAGGACCGCGGGCTTCACACCACGAGGCCTCCTAGTCAGGTGAGTTCTCAGACTACCACCGGATTCGATTCTTCCCAATATATTCATGGGGGAGTCTTAATTAATGGTGCATACTCGTTCAGGAATATGTGAAGATAGCGGAGCAGGTTAATTGTCTGGCCCTGCTGCCAGAAAGCCCAGCTAATGCTCTCCTGATAGAGATGCTGGTCCCGGCGCCGTACAAGGTGCCAGAGAAGAAGGCCGAAAAGAAGGCCCCGGGGACCCGAAAGAGTCTCCGTCGTAAGGTTGTGCCAGAAGCCTTGTCCGAAGACGACGAGGCACACTCCTCCCACGAAGGGGAGGAATAAGCAAAAGAAGACGCCCCATCCGAAAAGGATGAGGGGCCTGGGGAGGCGGACCAGGGGGCCGGAAAAGGCCCTCGGCGTAAGGCCATCATACCCACGTCGTCTGATGACGACGAGACAGATTCCTCCCGCAGAGGTGGGGGGAAGCAAGAAGAAATTCTACCTTCCCGCACTGGGGAGGAGAAAAAGAGAAAAGCCGCCCCGGAGGGGGAGGCTGGGGCGTCCAAGAAGGGAAAGGTGTCCCTTCCAGACTATTCCGCCACAGCCGCTCACAGCGAGGAGGGGTGGTTGCCCAGGGGGAAGCCCCCAGCGTGATCGTAAGTGTTCGCACTTTATCATGACTTCACTCCATAGCTTTTTATAACACCGAACATATATGCAGTCCGGCCAGGGCTCACCCCGAGGTATCTCCTTACGGGTCCCTGAGCGATTCGGAGATGAATTCGCTTCCGACGGCCACTACTGCCCAACCCGCGGATGATATGGAGGTGTTGTCCCGAAGGCTCCCAGAGCGGGGGGAGGTGACTCTGGAGACGCCCCAAGGCGGGATTCCAGATGTCAGACACGCGGGGTTCAAGATCCCCGCGGATCGTGTCGATGAGAGCAACAGTAGGCCGGGCTCTCAGCCGAACACTGACCCACAACCTTCAATGGTTCTGAACTCAGGCGAACAACCCCTCGTTAGGGAGGGCGAGCCGTCTGCATCGAGGACTTCCGATGTGCCCGAGGCATTGGATTGTCTACTGGAAACGCTTCGCGGCGCTTCCATGTATGAAGAGCACCGTACTCTTATGAGTGCGGTGATTCGGAAGGTTTCATCCGCCAATAGCGGACTAACCGAAGCTTGCACCAGCCTCCTGACAGGTTTTGAGGTAAGCAATAAATGTGTGAAATTACCACCCGATAGGTAGTAGCCCCTGATACTCTGTTTGGTGTTCGGAAAGAAAAACCAAACAGAGGGTCAATTATAATCCGCAGGAGTCTAATAATGAATATTCATGTGCATAAGCAGGCTGTGCTTCTTGCTGCTGCTGCCCGCACGGTCGAGGTTGGCGAACTAAAGCGGGACCTGGAGCAGGCGCAGGGAGAGCTCGACCTCACGAAGAGGCAGCTCGAAGAGAACAAGGGTAAGTGGTTCCCCGCTCTTATGCATTTAAGGATAGATGAAATTGGTTAGTCTAACACCTAAGCATCGTGACTGTGTAATAGGGGCCACCATCAAAGTGGCGTCCCTGAAGAAAGCGCTGTCCGAGGCCGAAAACAAGGCGGCCTTGGAATGCCAGGAGCGCGGAAAGCAAAGTGCTAGAGTGGGTGAGGTACAGCAAGAGCTCTGGGACCTTGGCAAGAAGCACGAGTCCGTGGAGCATGATCTGAAGATGAAAGAGACCGAGCTTGCGAAGGCCTTGGTGAGTATGAATGACGCCAAGGCCGAAGCCGAGAAGGAACATCAGGAAATCCAGGAGGCCAAAAAGATAGCAGCGGGTAAGAAATTCTTTATGAAAAGCAAACATGTGGAGGAGGCGTTTCTTTTACTTACTCGAATTCGGAGCTCTCCAAGGGCATTCGCAGATCTGCCACGCAGCTTATCAGACGCTGCGGAGTTCTACCGTGCCCAGGAGGGGAGCTCGACGGAGAAGCTGTTCTGGTCCCAGTATGCTGGGGCTGAACACCCAATGCCTCTGAGTGACCAACTGAAGCAGTTGGTCGAACTCCACAGGGAGGCCGAAGTGGCTATGAAAGATTTCATATTCCGACTATGGCCTGGTGAGCCCCTGCCCACTAGCTACTTTCGCCTCATCAAGCGGATGGTGAATGCCTGTCCGCGGCTTGAAGTCATCAAGCGATCTGTTTGCATTGAGGGTGCCCGCCGGGCCTTTGCCCGCGCGAAGGTGCATTGGGGCAAGCTGGATGCTGAGAAGATGGTGAAGGATGGGCCGCTAGAGGGCAAGGAGCATCGCCATCCCGAGAAGTACTGTGATGGTGTTATGAAGGGCACCCGTCTCGTGGCCAATGAGTGTACCAAGGACAAGATCTTTGACTAAATGTACCTCTACCACTGTTGTAATTTAAAGACTAATTTACTTGTGCTATCTAGAACTATTTGATTTAAAATATTACCTTATGTGCGGCTGTTTATAAAATTCTGAAATTAGGCGAGTCGTCGGCTTCCGCCCCCACGTAACTAGTACTGGGGTGTTCTTGGAAAACCCAGACACTCTTTATCCAAATGTTTGGTCCCTTAAGGAGGTGTCCGGCGCAGCGAACGAGGCAATCGGACTATGCGGCTTTATAACTTTCACTTAGCCATAGAAGTCTACAATTTTAAATTTCGGCGAAGCCCCTAGAATCTGGAAGGCCGAATTGGGGCGCTATACACGCCTATATTGAATGAAGCCGATTTATCGCCTAAAGCGGAAAATATTTAAGGATTTTAAGACCTCTCGAACAGCGACCAGCTCTCGCCATATCATGCCGATCAGTTTTCGGCTTTCTCCACTGAGGTGCTCGTCTGGAAGAACTGGGACACAATCGCAGTAGTTCTCCCTGCGCTACCTTAGCTGATATAACGGAACATAAGGTACCAAAACAAGGGAGCCGAGCTAACCCAACTGTAGACCCAAGACATGATTCGGAGCTGATGCATATAATGCTATAAGTTCGGGTTGCCGCACTGTTGAAAGTGTTCGGACTTGTCTTGCCGTATTATGGGGCGCCATAAGAAGCCCCTGGCAAACTAACCATACCAAGGTGTACGGATGCAATATCGAATAAACATTTATGAGAAAAAAAATGCTCAAATAAGAATAGTAAGCTGACGCTATATATGATCTCCCATTGATGAATAATACGTTTAAGCGTATGTTTACAATGGATGCATTAAGCAGAGAAAAATAGGACTATTTGACATGTCCTATCAAGGGGCAGGTTGTGTACAGATAGATAAAGTAGGTATAATGATCGTAAATAGATTCCACCTGGGTACTTCCTTCTATGCACAACGCCTGTTGCCTCCTTGGCTGTCTCTCCCATGTAAGTCCGGCAATCTGGCGCTTCTAAGGATGCTGCACTAAAGCGATGTCCTAAAAGGTAAAAGGGAAAGATTATGAAGGTATTTGGCGGTTACCCGCACTATTGACTGATTCGTTGTTGCGCCTTCGCCTATGCCCATGGTATCTTGAGCGCGTAATTGTGTACGTGTGGCACGAATTCTACTTTGATGGGCCTTGAGAGGAGGCCGGACTGCTAATCACGCTCTTGGCGTTCCTGATGATCCTGTTGCAGGGTGCTCCGGACTCGCTTGACGTTGCTTGAGGTTGTCGTCACCGGATTGGTGGTTTGCCGGAGGAGGCCGCATTGTACTTCTGTCATGAGGGCTGCAATATGCTCTTCTGTGCGGAGAGAGTGGTCCATGTTTCCGTTGACTGTTATGACCCCGCGCGGACCTGACATCTTGAGCTTGAGGTATGCATAATGTGGTACCGCATTGAATCTAGCGAATGCGGTTCGTCCTAGCAGTGCGTGGTAACCACTACGGAAAGGGACGATATCAAAGATTAACTCTTCGCTCCAGAAGTTATCTGGGGATCCGAAGACCACTTCCAATGTTATAGAGCCCGTACAGCGGGCCTCTACTCCAGGAATTACACCTTTAAATGTGGTTTTGGTGGGCTTGATCCTTGAAGGGTCAATGCCCATTTTGCGCACTGTGTCCAGATAAAGCAGGTTCAGGCTGTTGCGGCCGTCCATAAGGACTCACGTGAGGTGGAATCCGTCGATGATTGGGTCTAAGACCAATGCGGTTGAGCCGCCGTGACGGATGCTAGTAGGATGATCCTTACGATCAAAGGTGATCGGACAAGCTGACCATGGGTTGAATTTGGGGGCGACTGGCTCCTTCGCATAGATGTCCCGTAGTGCTCGCTTTCGTTCCCGCTTGGGGATGTGAGTGGCATAGATCATGTTGACCGTTTTCACTATGGGGCTCTTCGTCATCGTTGTTGTGCAGCCCCTTGTCCTTGTTTTCGGTATTTATTTTGCCGACCTGTTTGAACACCCAGCAGTCTCTATTGGTGTGGTTGGCTGGCTTGTCCGGGGTGCCATGAATTTGGCACGAGCGCTCCAGTATGCAGTCCAGACTGGACGGTCCCTGATTATTTATTTTGAACGGCTTTTTCCGCTGACCGGACTTGGATCCACTGAATCCAGCGTTTACTGCCGTGTCTTCAGTGTTATCGCCGTTGTTCCGTTGCTTATGTCTGTTGCGTCGTGGCTTGCCATTGTTATCGCGGACATCCGAAGTGCCGGAATGTGGTGTGGTGCCGCTGCGAGCCAACCAGCTGTCCTCTCCCATGCAAAAGCGGGTCATTAGTGTTGTGAGAGCTGCCGTGGACTTGGGTTTTTCCTGGCCGAGGTGTCGAGCAAGCTACTCGTCACGGATATTATGCTTAAAAGCCACCAGGGCTTCGGCGTCTGGATAGTCAACTATTTGGTTCTTTTTAGTTAGGAACCGAGTGTAGAATTTCCTAGCTGACTCTCCGGGCTGTTGAGTAATGTGGATCAGGTCATCAGCGTCCGGTGGTCGCACAAATGTTCCCTGGAAGTTGTCAAGGAATGCGTCTTCCAGGTTTTCCCAACTGCCAATGGAATTTGCTGGCAGGCTGTTTAGCCAGTGCCGGGCTGGTCCTTTTAGCTTAAGGGGAAGATACTTGGTGGCATGTAGATCATCTCCGCGGGCCATGTGAATGTGGAGAAGGAAATCTTTGATCCATACTGTAGGGTCTGTTGTGCCATCGTATGATTCGATGTTTACGTCTTTGAACCCTTCTGGGAATTCATGATCCATCACTTCGTCAGTGAAGCAGAGGGGGTGTGCGGTGCCTCTGTGCCGGGCTATGTGGCTACGCAGTTCGAATTGGTCTGGGTTGCTGTGTTGTAACACCCCAAAAATTTAACCAGGTTTTAGTTATTAAAATTTTGCCAAGAGTTAAAATTTTTTCCTGCAAGAATATTTCTGTTGATTTCAAAACCTTTCTTATTAAGGATTTTTTTTCAAGTGGATCCTTCCAAAACATATTGAACTTCTACTCCATCTCATTAAAACAATTTCCTAATCAGTAGGTTTATTTATTAAATTATTCCACCCTGAGCTATATTCATTAAAATGACTTGTTTTAAGTTTGGAGCTCTTTTTGTACTACAACCATTTGATAAACATAACTAAAAATTCCACCAAAATTTGGAGATGTCATGTGATGCCTCTAAATCACTTTTATGCAATAATATAGTTCATTCATTGCATATTTTGAGTGCTACACATGTTTTTCTTCTCTGGTCCAGTAGGCATTTTTGCACTGCAACCCTTTTAAATATTTGTTTCTAGCTTCCACCAAAATTATGGGATGTCAGTAGCAGCATATGATTCCATTTTATGCAAAGATCCAAGGATGTTCTTTGAAAATTTTGAGTGAATCAACCTCATCTCCATCCTGGTCCAACATGATGGTTTGTACAACAACCATATTATTGCTTGCTCTTTGGCCCTTGATTCTTTTTCCTACTTGTAGTCCTCCATGCTAAAGCCCTAAGTCCAGGAGCATGCAACCATTGGCATATTTTTGGTTCATGAAATAATGCCATTCACATCCTGTCCAGATTTGAAGTTCTGCAAAACTTGCACTAGAAAGTTTGTGCTTTTCACCAACTAACCTCACCACCCTCTTGTGCATCCAAGGAGACACTGATCTGGAAGATGTGGCCCCTCCAAGAATAGCCTAAGTGCCTTTGGCATTTTGACAAACACCTGGAGTGCATGGACTGATTTGGCATGATCTCAAGTATACACTATGAACATGACAACCTGACCAAACCACCGTGTCCCTTGAGCTTCCCTCTATCACTAGCCTAGTAATGTTGCTTGCCAACCTCACCTGTGACCTGTAGCGTGCCACGGAATTGTGTCGAACACCTTCCGTGCGTGCACTAGACACGCCCAGAGCACGCGTATTGCACGAGCGGCGCCCGAGCCGCCGCGTCACACCCCGCACTCACCCCAGCCCGTGACCGACCGCAGCCGGCACGCCGTGTCCCCTTGCGCGCTACATGCTCCCCCTCACCGCAACGCGCCAAGCAGAGCCTCGTCGTGTCCCCAGCAAGCCAAGGACTAGCCGCCATGGCCGCCCGACAGCCCTGCTCAGGGCAGCGCCGCCCAAGCCACCCCGGCTCGCCACCTGCCCCCTAGAGCCTCGCAAGCTTATCCACAGCTTCGTCTCCTAGCGCGCGTCGCCGCCACGTCGCCATTGCTACAGAAAGACGGTTCCCCGTCGTCCTTATCGCCGACCACCTCGGAACCGACCTCCACCGCCTATATAAGGACCCCGGAGCTCAATCAAGTCCTCTAGCAACCTCCAGTGATCCTCCTAGAGCTACCACGGCCAGCAGTCAAAGAGGGGAAGGCCTTCTTCCCCGAGTCCGGCCAGTTCGGTCGCTGCTAAGCCCCAACCGATTCCATCGCCACCAGTGCCTCTACCTCTCCATTCTCTCCACCAAGAACTTTCCCTCCCTCTCGCGAGCACAACCCCTCGCTCAATTTTAGTCGGAGACCACCGCAGCCCAAAAATCACTTTGTCCCCCGAAGCCCCCTCCGCCGCGGAGCTCGCCACTGGCGACTTCCTCCACCTCCAGCGACCCTGCGACCACCGGAAGGACCACCTAGGAGTGGCGGATCCATCCCTGCTCTTAGATGCCCACGAAAAGACGCCGTTCTCCGGCGATGATCACCGGACGCCCTGCCTCTGCTCGGGCAGAGAAGAGGAGGGAGTGGGGACTGGTCAAACCTGACCAGTGGGCCCCCTGGACCCACTGTCAGAGACCCAGCCCCGTCTCCACGTGTTTAAGTGGAAGCGTAAAGATCCTGAGTACGTCTCCCCGTTTTGAAGGCGTATTCTGCCCGAAGCGTTTTCTTTTCTGTTTATTATTAAAAACAGATTTTGACCAAATCTTTGACTGGCTTTATCTTTTTAAATATAACTCCAAATGAATTAATTCTTTTTCCTACCTCTCTCAAATTTGATCTAGTTTATTTTAAGATTTAATTGAAAAATTTTGCAAACAACTTTTTGTGCTGTTTTTATTTTTGTGTGTTAATTCTTTTATATGTTTAAAATAGGATTTTGAAGGAAGGAGTAATATTTCAAGAGTGTGAAATGCACCCTGCCTTCCCTTGACCTGAAGGCAAGCATTCTGAACCCTGGCATGATATTTTTGAGTGTTCGTTGACACATTTATCACACTACCTCTTTTTTTTGAGAAATTGTTATTTCATGTGAGATGATCATGTGCATGGATGCATATTTGTGATTTCCATGCTGTTGGAAATGATCACACTTGTGATGATAATCATCCTCATGTGCCTTGCATGCATACCGGCAGGAACCCGGGAAAACCTCTGCCTTGGGTAGGCATGAGTTTGTCGATGGTCTCCGTCGGGATGGTTATGTCTGGTATGACATGGTAAGGTAATATGAGCGGTGACTCTGTTGGTTGAAATATATTCGTTATGCTAATCATGCAGGGAATACCTAAACCTCCTGAGTCGACCATAGATCGAGTCTTGTTCCAGTAACCCCCATACTTGTTTCGTACTACCACTCGTCTCTACAACAAGTAGAGTACGGTTCAGTAAGTTGTCAACCTCTTCCTAGCACACACCGTACAGAGAGGCCATGGTGGAAGATAACGGTTATAGCTGGTAGGCAGGCCACCTGGTCCGGGGGCATGGGTGTTTCCAGTTGAGACCGAGAGGGGAGGCCACCCCTTAGAGCGCGCAATATAAATTCGATCCCATGCTATGCGAGGTTGTAGCCTCCCCACTTAGAGTTTGCTTGACAGGTGTCGTGGGTGATTCCAGACACGTGTGAGTTAAGTTGGTGTGTGCAAGTTAGGTGTGTTTTCAACAAAAAGACCGTAGACGGAATTAGTCCCGATGGACTAAAGAAATCCATTACTCGTGGGTAAAGAGTACACCCTCTGCAGAGTTTAAACCTATTCGAATAGCCGTGTCCATGGTTAAGGATTACAGTCGGGGATGGGTCGAGTGTCGGTCTTAGTGTCGGTCTTCGGAGGTGAAACTATTAAATCAGAACTGATATTACAACTTGTGACATGTGATAATGATGAGTATTATTTTGTTGTGGACTAACCCGTGATATTTTGGTATTATCGAATATCTCTGGGATGGTTCTGGCTCCGGGATATTCACTATGATTATTTCTTTTAAAGCCCTTTTATGTGGTGTCGCTTAGACGCCCGACTGTGGCATTTCTTTAAAAGCCCTTTATGTGGTGTCGCTTAGACGCCCGACTGTGGCATTTCTTTTAAAGCCCTTTATGTGGTGTCACTCAGACGCCCGACTGTGGCATTTCTTTTAAAGCCCTTTATGTGGTGTCGCTCAGACGCCTGACTATGGCATTTCTTTTAAAGCCCTTTATGTGGTGTCGCTCAGACGCCCGACTGTGGCATGCTTGTTATTTATTTCGTAATATTTTTTTATATACTTCTATGATATTGCATATTCATATCTATAAAATGCTTGCATGCATCAGAGTTATATTTATCTTTTGTGACTGACGTCATGAGTATAAAATATTTCGAGCACATCGTTTTTATATTATACCCGTGTTCATAATGATTGCGAGTAAATTCAAAGTACTCACTGGCTTGTCCCTGGCTATTGTCTTGGCCAGATTTCTTGCGCGGAGAGGAGCGACCGTGATGACGGCCCGGAACCTAAGCAACGGTGATAGCAGCCTCGCGAAGATAGGAGTTAACCTGGTCAGCTGTTCCCGTGGGAAGTGGAGTCCCATAGACACTGATGATTCACAAACCGCTTCCGCCATCAACCATTAGAAACCATTTGTTGTACTCACAGACCAGAATGGTCTTGTACTACATATTTTGTATTTGCTTGGAATTTCTGTATCAAGTTGGTGCCTCATCAGCTAACAGTTATCCTGGGGCTGATGAGCAAAGGGCCATTTTCTGGGAATTAATACCCAGAGAATCGGTCCCCACATGTGTTCAGCCCGACCGGACTTGTTGATGATGTGTCCGGCGTGATGGTCATCGTCGCGCACTGGGGCGCGCCCCCGCGATCCGTAGATCGATCTTGGCTGTCCTGCTTTGTTTTCCAGAATATCTTGCAGGTCTTGCCTGTTGCCCTGGGCCGTAGTGTATCGGTGTGGGAGTGCGGGCTGGTATTCGGGCTGATATCCCGATTTATCCCGGCCACGGGGTGGCCGATCAGCCGTTTGGTGCTCGAGTCCGTATTCCTCGGCTGCCAGAACTTCAATCCATCTGTCTGTGAGCAGCTCTTGATCAGCTTGGAGTTGCTACTGCTTCTTCTTCAGGCTCCTCGCAGTGTCTATAAGCCGACGCTTGAAGCGCTCCTGCTCCTCGGGATCCTCAGGCACGCCGAACTCGTCGTTGCCGAGGCTAATCTCGTCTTCGAAGGGGGGCATGTAGTTGTCCTCCTCCGGGTATCCGTCTGTCGCCTGTTCTTCTGGGCTGACATGCTCATCTTCCTGTTCAGCCTGCTCAAAGGCGGGCTGGTCAGGTTTATATTCCTCTTCGGCGCCATCCAGATTGCTTTCGTCTCCGGGGCCGGTAGTGCTGTGGAGGGGCTTGGAGCGGCGCCGACGACGCCCATGCTTTGCTTTTCTTCCTGAGGGGTTATCCTCCGTTGCCTCATCGCCATTAGTTTCCTTCAGAGTGTCCACCATATATATATCGTATGAGGAGGTGGCCCTCCACCGCCCTGTGAGCGGTGGCTCCTATAATTCTCCTGCATGGTTGTCCATACCGTCGATGTCTTCGGAGTCGAAGTCAAGCACGTCAGTTAAATCATCGACCGTGGCAATGAAGTGGGTGGTGGGTGGGCAACGAATTCCATTGTCGCCCGCTTCCCACTCAAGCCAGACATAGTTCGGCCCGGAGCCTCCTAACAAAGAGAGAGACTTCAATGTGTTCAGCATGTCGCTGAAGGGTGAGTGCTGAAAGATGTCCGCAGCGGTGAACTCCATTACCGGAGCCCAACCATGCTCGGCAGGCTCGGGAATGTGCGGACAACCAGATAGGAATCCGGGGCTCCGGAGTCACAGGCTTCCTCAGAAGTGAGACCTGTGTTCGGCTCCACCGCCGATGACGGTACGGCCTGTGGGGCGGGTCCATCCCTCCATCCCTAGGCAACGCAGCCTGCCCCGGATTTAAGTTCGGGGCTACTGTAGGGGTGATAACCCGAGTGTTGTCCGACAGCAGGTCCGGGCCATGCTTGTCGTGACTGTCCGGTGCTCCTGGAGCGGGCCCAAATCCGTCGAAGATCAAGTCTCCACGGATATCCACCATGCAGTTCAGGTTTCCGAACCTGATTTGATGGCCAAGGGCATAGCTGTCGATCTGCTCCAGATGGCCAAGCGAATTGACCTGCAGTGCGAAGCCGCCAAACACGAAGATCGGTCCGGGGATTAAAGTCTCACCCTGGATAGCATCGTTGACGATGATTGAAGGATCCATCGAGCCCGGCAGCGACGACACAGAGGAACTCTCAATGAAAGCACCAATGTCGGTGTCAAAACCGGCAGATCTCGGGTAGGGGGTCCTGATCTGTGCGTCAAGGCTGATGGTAACATGAAGCAAGGGAAACATATGTTTACCCAGGTTCAGGCCCTCTCGATGGAGGTAAAACCCTACTTCCTACTTGATTAATATTGAAGATATGGGTAGTACAAGAGTAGATCTACCACGAGATCATAGAGGCTAACCCTAAGAGCTAGCCTATGATGGTATGATTGTAATTGTGATCGCCCTTTTAAGGACCAACCTCTCCGGTTTATATAGACACCGGAGAGGTCTAGGGTTTACATGGAGTCAGTTACAAGGAAGGAAACACAATATCCGGATCGCCAAGCTTGTCTTCCACGCAAAGGAGAGTCCCATCCGGACACGGGCCGAAGTCTTGAGTCTTGTATCTTCACGCTTCAAAAGTCCGGACGTTGCACACAGTCCGGCTGTCCGGATACCCCCTAATCCAGGACTCCCTCAACGACCCTAGGGCCTTGGAGGGCAAGCCACCAGCCCCGTCCATGCCTATATAAATGTGGGGAGGCGTTGGGGGCAGCCACCCTTCGACCCTTGGCCGTTACTCTCCCAACTCCTCCCATGTTTCACCAGTACGCGCTTGGCGAAGCCCTGCCAGAATTCCGCTGCCGCCACCACCATACCATCGTGTTGGTCCCGATCGCAGCTACCTTCTCTCTCTCGCTTTCTGGATCAACAGGAAGAGGATGCCGCCGAGCCACACATGTGCTAAATTCAGAGGTGTCGTCCGTTCGACACTTGATCAGGAGTTCGTGAACAGATCATGATTGGATAGCGGAGAGGTTCGACCACATCAACCGTGTTTCTTAATGTGTAATACTCCCGACCGTAGACTCATAAATCTTCCTCCAATGGCCATTAAACCAAAGCAATGGAGACCAAAGCTCTGATACTAATTGAGAGGATGAAGAACAGAGGTCTAGAAGGGGGTGATTAGACCCTTAATAAGCTAAAGTAGCAGTTTTTAAGTTCGTCGAGTTAAGGTTGATTTTTAGCACAAGTTAAAGCATTCGCAATACATTTCAAGCAAGCATGGCAAGAGTATATGCAGCGGAAAGAGTAAAGCATGCAAATAGCAAGAAAGTAAAGGAGTGGGATTGGAGTTTGCAAGCGCAATGGAGAAACGGAGATTTTTAGCATGCTTCCAATAGGTGGTGCTATCGTACGTCCACGTTGATGGAGACTTCAACCCACTATGGATAACGGCTGCATGAGTCCATCAAGGGCATCACCTATGAACGGTCCATGAAGAAGAAACTTGTCTATCCCACCATGGCCATCGCCCATGAAGGACTTGCCTCACTCGGGTAGATCTTCACGAATTAGGCGATCTCCTTGCCCTTCCAAACTTGTTGGTTCAACTCCACATCTTGACGGAGCCACGCAAGTGACACCTATCCAATCTATGAGACACCACTCTCCAAAAGGTCGTAATAGACGGTGTGTTGATGATGAATTCGTTGCTCTTGTGCTTTAAATGATCATCTCCCCAACACTCAACTCTCTCTCACAGATTTGGCTATGGTGTAATGATGATTTGAGTGGAAAACAACTTGGGGAAGGCTAGAAATCAAGATTGTTGTGGTAGGATTGGAATATCTTGATCTCAACACATTAGTAGGTGGTTCTCTCTTAGAAAATGTATGGTGGAAGTGTAGGCATATTCTAATGGCTCTCTCACTATTTGAGAAGGGGTGAAGAGGTATATATAGTCTCCACACGAAATCCAACCGTTACACACATTTGACCCATCTTGGTGAGACGGAATGAATTAACTCAGTGGCACCGATTAGTTCAAAATGTGGACGTTAGTAATCTTGGTGGCACCGACAAGAACAACTTGGTGAGACCGATGTGCTAGGGCTTAGGGTAAACCGAATCTCGGTGGCACCAATTGCATCAACTCGGTGAGACCAAAGTGAACCAATAAGGCAACAGAGAGTTGGTCAAGCCATCTCGGTGAGACCAATAGCTATTTCGGTCGAAATAATTGCAACCGATATCAGGGAGTTGGCAAGGCCATCTCAGTGAGACCGAGATCTGTATCGATAAGATCGAACTGTTAGGGTTTCTGGCTGTAGCTATGTCATATGAACTTGGTGGTGCCGGATAGAAATAATCGGTGGGGCCGAGTTGGAGTTTAGGATTTTGACATATTTGGATGGAGAAAGTGGTTGAGGGTTTTGGAACAACATCAACATTTGAGAAATCAATCCATTAAGCAACACCTCATCCCCTTTTAATAGTATTGGCTTTCCTATGGACTCAATGAGATCTTGGATCACTAAAATAAAGATGAAGAGTCTTGAGCTTTTGCCAATATAAGTCCTTAGCATCTTGAATGGGTTCCACATCCTCTTGTCCTTTCCATGCCATTGTTGAACTTGTCCGAAATACACTAAGTAAAACTATTAGTCCAACAAGAGATATGTTGACATTAATTACCAAAATCACCCAAGGAGCACTTGTGCTTTCAATCTCCCCCCTTTTTGGTAATTGATGATAACATACATCAAAGATTTAAGTAAATGATATGAAGAGTGGCAAGTAAAGCGTTGTAGGAACATGTAACATGCATAAGCTCCCCCTACATGTATGCAAACATGTGAAGATAGAATATAGGAACATGTGAATGCATAACATGACAGAGTAAGCAGAGAGCTACATATATCTTGCCTATATGCATCAGAGCAAACAATGTGGTTGAGAAATGTACCTTCACGTTTATGATTCCTTCTTGCAAATAATATGTGCAATAGCAAGAGATCATCATGCACATGAGTGTGATCCATATACTTACCTTGTGGTATTGAGCTGACTTTTAAGGGATTAGACTTGAGAAAACAGGGTTAGATAACACAAGAACACTCCAAATAAAGCAATTTTAAGGATCCACAAGTATACCAATACTAGGATGACATGTAATTGGTGAGTACTATTAAGTGAGTACTTTCTTTAGATATAGACATGTCCCTAAAGATTTAAACATGTGCAATAAGTTCCAAAGATTTTCCTCCCCTTAGGCATAGACTCTTTCTCCCCTGAATCTGATATTGGATAATGGGACAAGGTAGGGTGAGATAAAATCAGAGCAAAGATAAACAGAGCAAAACTAGAATCAATCATACTAACATGTCTTCCCCTCTTAAAGACATGTGACTTCTCTCCTCTTTGTTAACAAGCATCTATAGAATAGCTTAGATGTGCTCATTTGATAAGCTTTGATGTACTCTCTCTCTCCCTTTGACATCAATTTCCAAGAAGGGAACTTCTGGAACATGAGCCAAGTAGGTGTGGTCCTTGAGAGTCACTACAAAGCAGTAGGTAGCTTAGGATTCTAACAGAGGAAATGAATCACTGAGTGGAGCTGAAGAAAATAGGCAATGTCAAATGACAGAATGTTTTCTTAGTGTTGAAATCAGTGGCGCCCATCTGTTTCCATCGGTGACACCGAGATTGCAGAGCCACAGGAGGTGCTCATCGGTGAGATCGAGCTAGTCCCTGTCGGTTGTACCGATGGACTATGTACAAGGGAACCTTGTATTTCAGTCTAGCTGATGGGCTTGGATTGGTGATACCGAGTTCAGCATAGAGCAAAATTTTGTCAACTCAGCTCACTTGGCAAATGAAATCTCACAAGGATTTGCATGGAATTGTCACAAAGATTTGCAATGAATTAACTATAGAAACACAAATGAATAAGAAAAATTTAAAAGAGATCTAGATGAAGTTTTTTTCTTTTGGAAAAGGGATTTAATGGCAACAAAACATGCAAATGGAAAATCAACTATGCCAAAAGAACACTAGAGAATTTCATCTAGAAATGGTCGGTGACAGTGTCACCTATGTTTGAGTATATTGAGTGAGGAGTCAAGTGAAATCACTTGATCGTAGGTAATACTCATTGTTTAAGTTCAAAATGGGGTTGCCATTTATCGTTTAAGAATTTTGGTGTATTCACATCTTGTTGAGTTTCTTTAACTCATACATGGAGTAAAGCTTCTCTAAGATGGAATGACATACCTTGGGTTGTGGTGTTTATCTTGATCATGTAGTTGAACTTGTGTTGGATGCTCAAGGATGATGTTTTCCATCAAGAGTTGGGAGCACCACTAGGAGTTTCAGTTCAGCTTCCTACATGGGTTAGTCTTGCAAGGAATAGCACTCAAAATGTATCCAAATTGACAATCAGGAAATTTGACATATCGAAATAGTCAAAGGATATGTTGAGTGAATTCATCCTTCCTTGGGATCAACAACCAAACTATAGGAACATGGTAATGTAGAAATTGCTTGGGATGTGAGTGTCTTGAAATTTCCTAGACTGAGGCTCATCCAAGTAACTACACGGGTTAGATAACATGCAAGGGTGCAAAAATACATCCAAGATAATTGATTATCATCATAAGAGAAATATCAAGGATTAGTCATAAAGAGGCTCATGCCTTGCATGTATCCGAATGGAATTCCTCTTCCAAGTTTGAGGCATCAATGATATTTAATTCACCTCTCAAATGGCAAAATATCTTTTCATCATGTGGTTTGGTGAATATATCCGCCAATTGCTTATCGGTACGAACATGCTTAAGATTGATGTCTCCTTTAGCAACATGATCTCGAATGAAATGATGACGAACATAAATATGCTTAGTTCAAGAATGTTGCACGAGATTGTGAGTAATCTTAACAGCACATTCATTGTCACAACCCTTAAGAATTTGGGTCATCCAAAGTAAATGAGCACAACATGATCCGGCGCCAATGTATTCCGCTTCGGCGATGGATTAGGATACCGAGTTTTGTTTCTTGGAGGATGAAGACACAAGGGATCTACCAAGAAATTGACAAGTACCCAAAGTGGACTTCCCATCAACCTTGTCACCGGCATAGTCCGAATTGGAGTAGCCAACAACATCAAAAGATGACCTCTGAAGATACCAAACGCCAAAACTTGTTGTATGAATTAAGTATCTCACTATCCATTTCATGGACTTAAGATCACATTCTTTAGGAGCTGTTTGATATCATGCACACATGCACACACTTAGCATAATATCAGGACGGGAGGGACATAGATAAAACAATGAACCATCATAGAACGGTAAACCTTTTGGCCAATAGGATTTCCATCCTTAATCAAGTCAAGATGTCCACTAGTAGTCATGGGTGTTTTCATACCTTTGCTTTCTTGCATGTTGAACTTATTGAAAAGATCCTTCATATACTTTGTTTATGAGACAAAGGTACCTTCCTTAGTTTTCTTGATTTTCAATCCAAGGAAAATTTGAGTTCACTCATCATAGATATCTCAAACTTCTCCGACATTAGCCTTCCAAACTTTTCACTAAAATGGGGTTAGTAGAACCAAATATGATATCATGCACATAAATTTGGCAGACAAATAATTCACCATTAACCCTTTTAGTAAAAAGTGTAGAATCAATTTTCCAATTTCAAAGCCTTTTTCAATAAGAAACTAGGTCAAGAGTTTATACCAATCTCTAGGGGCTTGTTTAAGACCATAAAGAGGTTTATGAAGTTTGTAGACATGATTAGGTTTGTTGACCTGAACAAAGCCAGGAGGTTGTTTAAAATAAACTTCCTCCTCAATTTCTCCATTTAGAAAAGCACTTTTAATATCCATTTGATATAAAGTGATATCATGGTGATTGTCATAAGCAAGTAAGATGTGAATGGACTCAAGTCTAGCAACGGGGGCATATGTCTCACCGTAGTCCATACCTTCGGCTTGAGTGTAGCCTTGAGCAAGGAGATGGGCCTGGTTGCGTACAACTTGTCCATCTTCATCTTGCATATTACAAAACACCCATTTGGTTACAATGATATTGTGATCATCGTTGGGCTTTTCAACCAATGTCCACACTTGATTCTTCCCAAAGTTGTGCAGCTCTTCGTGCATAGCATTTATCCAATCAGAGTCCTCAAGAGCTTCTTCTACCTTCATAGGTTCAACACTAGAAATGAATGAGTAGTGTTCACGAAAGTTAGCCAAACGAGTTTTAGAGCGAGTGATTCTCCCGATTTGAATGTCATCAAAGATTTGTCGACGGGATGATCTCTTGAGACTCTTGCTCTAATTCGTGGGAGCTTTTGCTTGGGTTGGGGTGGAACATCCTCATCATCTTCTCCTTCTTCTTCATTCTTGGTGGTGTTGTCGCTCTCTTGTGTAGGTGGAGAAGGAGGTCGAGGTGGTTCATCTTGCTGCACTTCCTCATGTCCTCCATCTTGACATGTTCCACTTGTGTATACCTCCAAGTCAACTTGTGGTTCACCTTGATGTGAGGTTGAGGCTTCCACTTGAATGGACGAAGTACTCTCCTTCACCTCGTTGGGCGAATCTTGCCAATGGAAAAATCTTGGATTGCTTCCAATGGATCTTTGTCTCCTAAATCAATTGGCAATTGCTCTACTTGTGAGCCATTAGATTCATCAAAGTTAACAAGCTTCTCGGCAAAACGGCATATGAGCTACTCACCAGTAGCAAACCCCAAGTTGGATAATTTCGAGTATTTGGCTCAAAATGCTACATTCTTGACAAGCATCGTCACTGAAAATTTGCTCCTAAATCTCATGAAGGTTTCCTACTTCGTTACGCCATCTTGATAAGTGTCCGGTTCTTCCTCTCAACAACTCCATTTTGTTGAGGCGTGTACGTAGCTGAGAACTCATGTGAAATCACCTCTTCGTCAAGAAAGGTATCCACATTGGCGTTCATGAACTCTTGTCCATTGTCGCTTCGAACCTTCTTGATGTTCACTTTCAAATTGGTTTTGGGCCTTCTTGGCAATGTTCTTGAAGATCTTTTGAACCTGCAATTTGTCATCAAGAATAGTCATCAACAATGACCAAACCGAACGTGTTACCACCGAGACTCTTGTAGGCATTGCGACCAAAAAGATCCATATGAAGTAGCTCGAGCGGTCTTCTCATGGTCATGATGTTCTTCACGGGATGACTCCCTCCAACCTGTTTTCATGCTTGATAAGAACTGCAAAGTCTATCCTTATCAAATATAACAGCTTTAACACCAAGGATGTGTTCACCTTTAATAAGCTTATCAAGATTTCGTATGCCCACATGACCAAACATTCTGTGCCATAACCATCCTTTAGAAGATTTAACAATTTAGCAAGTACTAGGTCGGGCCCTCTTAGTGAAATCAACAATGTATAGATCACCTCTACGTATACTGGTAAAGATCATGTTATGATTATGTCTACGAAACACTTGGCAATCTACGTTAGTAAATAGAACATTGAAACCAAAGTCGTCTAGTCTAGATACTGAAAGGAGATTGTAACCAGGAAATTCAATGAGCATAACATTTTGGATAGAGCTATCATTGAAAATGACCACCTTACCAAGGCCAAGTACCTTACCCTTGGAGTTATCTCCAAAAGTTACATACTCTCGTGGGCCATCATTTTTAGCAAGCTCACGGAACATGTCCTTATGTCCGGCCATATGATTAGTACATTCACTATCGAGAATACATTCTTTCCCTCCGGCCATGTAACCATGAAAGTTAGCCATGAGACTAAGATTTCTCATAGTTTCCTCAAAGTCCATATGTCGTAGATGGACACGGTCACCTATGGGGCCATGAGCCCTTGTGGTTCCGTGAGGGGGAGATCATGTTGCACAAAGAGCGGAAGCCATGGGGCAGCACGACGATGATGACACTCGTGGTTTTTACCCAGGTTCGGGCCGCTGTGAAGAATAAAACCCTACTCCTACTTTTGGTGGATTGGATGGAGGAATCACAACAACGCGCAATGCTCAAGCCCGGCAAGACGGCTTCGGGGGAGCAGCTATGCGCGTACAAGTGTAAGGGGGTCCGAATCCCTCTCTAGGTTGTCATGGGCCTCCTTTTATAGCTTAAAGGGTAACCACAATGGCAAAACAAATATTATCTTATGATTAGATAGCTAACAGTGCTATCATACCTAACTCTGGCAGTTAGGACAAAGTGCATTAAATGCACTGCTAGGTGGCGTGCGGGGGTGCATCCCTGGCAAGCTTATACCACCGCTTAATCACCTTCTTCTTATCATTTTGACACACCCTTGGACGGGTGTCAAATGAGCATGATCTATCTTCCAATTATAATGCCACGTGCTTAGTGGGGGGCACTTATCTATCTGGGGGCTCGACACCGCATCGACAAGTGAGTGGCACCTGGCATGTGCCTGCCGGGGTAGGGCTTTCCGGGTCTTCTTGGAGGGGGTATGCGCTTCAACCTCCAGTCACCCCGGAGGCGCGGCTGGCACGGTTTGGCTCCGTGATTGCCTGCCGCATCAACCTTGCTGGCCTCGCCCAGCCAGCAAGGGACACTTCTCATGGAGTCCTTGGCTTGTATGCTTGCTTGGTCTTCTTGATGTGCTCCTCGATCTCATGAAGAGTGGCTTTTCTATCTTGGCCTTGTGTTGTACATTGGTGCTAAAAGTGCCTTGTCGGGCTCGACTGCATTGAGACAGCCACTCCCCCAGCAGGCCCTGACCATCAGGGCGAAGCCTCCTGTCCATGCACAATTCAGTGGAAATAAACACCCTTATCTGTGTACCCCGACAGAAGCCCCCGGGCCTGAGCCAAATGTGTCGCTGGGCATCGTTGGGTTAGGCCCCAAACAGTGCACGGACAGGTGTTCAAGGAATGTTGCTTATGAAGTTTTGGTCATCATGACCTATCACACGTCCACTACACATAATTACTATAGGTCATGGGGTCATGGAAGTAGTCGTTAGAAGGTAATGCGCCTGTAAAAAACGACATCTTCTCGGAAAAAAGATAGCAAAGAGCCAATCCCGTGCGTGTTCCCAATTAAAAGGTGAACAAGGAGGGGCGCTGCTCATTTGCGTCCGTTTCCCCTCCCTACATCTTCTTTCCCAAGCCAAGAAACTGCTCTCGCCTCCAATAACCGTCTCTGAGCACTTCGCCAGGTCCTTTGTTTCGTCTACGAGCTCAAGAGATGGGGCAGAAGTCGAGCGCCATGAAGGGAAGCAGGCGGATGCCGCCACGGATCCCGCGGTCGAGGAGAGGAGGAGAAGAGCAGAAGAGCTGGAGAAGTGGTGGCTGGAAGAGGTGGTTTTCTCCCCGTCCCACTAGGATGGCAATACTTTGATCACAGAGTATACCTATATGTGGGGGAGGGAGACCAGAAACGGGCACAGATAGCCCATAGTTCCGCCAGAGGGGCCCAAGGTTCCATCAGATTCATACCCCTTCTTCTGCGACCTTTCTCCCCCCTATTCTGACTTTTTCTGCGCCATGATGATGGTGTACGGGTTCCATCTTCTCGATTTCACACTCAATGCTATGGCGTGCATGGCGATCTTTGCTCATCTGTGTGAGAACTTTGTTGGAGTCGCCCTCAATATCGATTTGTTTAGGCACTTATTTACCCCACGGATAGAGGACAAATCTCACCATTCGGGAACATAAGCTGGATTCCCCGGAGCAAGAAGGATGGCATGGATTATCTTCCTGGCCAGCAGCGTGGGAAGTGGGAAGAATGGAGAGAAGACTGGTGCTGGATATAGGACAAGGATGCCCCTGAGTTTTGCGTGATGCGTACTGGTGCGTCATGCATGGAAGCGATTGGGGCAAGCTGGGCCTTACCAACGACAGGCTCCGCCCGACGCTGAACATGATTAATCTCCTAAAAGCTGCTAGGCTGACCATCGAGTAAGTGGGGGCCGATTTCCTCTGGTGCCGCATTCTCCACTACAGAAGAGGGACATGTTTGCTTGGTAGTACAAGAACTCCATAGACAGGATGCGTCTGTACCGAGGCACCTCCGGCAACCTGTCAGTTTATGGCCTCGGGTGGCTGTGCAAACAACTATTTGGAAACCTTGGGCCATTTCATCTGCCACCAAGGGTTGTCCCTCTGCACCTCAACTCTACTCTGAGTCGGGTCCTATAATGGATGCCCGATTACAATGTTTTCGGGGTCAAGGCTGACTAGGCCCTGCCTGACCTAGATGCTAAGATGGACTGGGTCTCTCGCATGGAATAACGAGCTTCCCGAGTAGAAAATGATCTCATCAAGCCCACTTCCAGAGCAGAGCAGGCGATTATTTCAAAATGGATTGCGAAGCACAAGGAGTCCAGGGCTGCCGGAGGAGTAGGGCTTGGAGAGGAGGAGGATGAAGGAGCAGAAGGTGCTAGCTCCTCCAATGAAGGAAGTGAGGAGCGCCCTATGGAAGAAGCTGCTGGGCTTGATCCTCCAAAGCCATGGTGCCCAAGGAGGAGGAGGAAAGGCTTGAAATGGGCCCTCAAGCCCCGGAGCCAGGCCAGCATGTTCGCAAGTGAATTGGCAAAGACCCATTGGTTCCTGCTCCTCCGTGGGGCGGCAGGAACGTGAAGAAGACCACCACCAAGGGCGACAAGCAAGATCTAGCATGCCGCCAATCCATCCGCTTGTCCCAGGCCAAGACTCCACCCGGCAAGCATCGGACGGTCACAGGGGTTGATCCTAGCCCCTTGCCTAGCCAAACTCCTCCGCCAAAACCAATCCCGCCAGTGGTCTCTGCCCCACCAATAGGCTCATCACCGTCAGGAAGCTCCGCTCCTTTGACTCTAAAGAGGGGCAGGGCAACCCCGCCACCTGCGGCATATGAGCTAAGCTCTATGCTGGGAGATCCGAAGTAAGAATAATGACCAACTTCTTGTTGAAGCCTTTTGGCCACTATTTTTAATCTTGATTTTGATGACTTGGCAGGGATGAGGAGCCCCTTGCTCAGCGGGCCAAGCAAGCCAAGCATGTGGCGGTGTCGTGCCGCTCGGCAAGTGTAGGGCTGGCGGGGGAGATGACACGGGATCTCGTGCCTAGCCCCCAGTCCAGCCCCCGGCATGAAGACATGGGGCAATCCTCGCCAGCTCATGGAGATGCGGAGGCGAGCCCCTTGTCCCCCGCCAAACAAGCAAGAGAGAGCCAGTCGAGTGGGGCACGCTAAGAGGGGTCCACCTTGGACCAAGCTCAGACAATGGAATTACCGGCAAGGGCATCCACCGAGGGTCCGCCCAAGCCGAGGTCACAGTCACTGAGGGGGTGGTTCTGGATCGCGCGCCAGGAACCGAGGTTGCCGGGGAACGGGAGGCCCTTCCATGGTAGCCACCATAAGGTAATCCACCTGTCTTTGCTTACACTTTCTTGATGACTTTGCTTCTTGGCTTTTGATTTAGTAGTATCTGGTCTCTTATCATTCCATCTGTCGATTTTGATTGCAGCCCCACCAGCTGATGACCCTGAGCTACTGGAGGAGGTGGCCAGTATTGGAAAGGATACCGTCGAGAAAGCGGC
This sequence comes from Triticum dicoccoides, assembly GCF_002162155.2. Classification (NCBI taxonomy): domain Eukaryota; kingdom Viridiplantae; phylum Streptophyta; class Magnoliopsida; order Poales; family Poaceae; genus Triticum; species Triticum dicoccoides. The sequence goes on from NC_041387.1 coordinate 263,613,439, forward strand.
CAGGATCGCTGTCGCGGCCAGGAACAGAATGCCGGGGATATCTAGGGATCCCGCGAAGAGACGCAGAAAAACCCTGGAAGTATATCCAGCACGAGCGTAGTCATTGAGGAGAAACCCCTCTCCAATTGATGGGGCCTTTGGCTCTCAAGTACGCTCTAGCCACAGCTCTGCTATCCTCTCCAGGCAAGCTTACACTGATCCTTGCTCAACCTGGACTCGCACATCCTATCTCATCTGTCTCAGCAGGCATAGACTTTGACAAAGAAATTAGCATACTGGCGCCGTTGTCCCAGAGGGTTGACGAAGCGACTGGTTCTGCTGACAGTGCCAAGGACTATCTTTCCTGGAATCCATGGCGGCCGGGTTCAAAGATGTGCATCATAGGTACAGTGTCAGATGGTAGGCAGTCAAGGAGCAGCGCGATTCCGCTGACCTTATGGACAAGAAGCTGGTGGATAAAGTTAATGAGTTGTGCAAGTGGTACAAGAAGCATTCCCACTCCATCATGCGGCAGGGGGAGGAGATGACCATGGCCAAGGAAGATATCTGTGCCCGGGAGGTCCACTTGGCAGAGCATGAAGCGCTTCTCAACACTCAGGAGCAGGATATCTCCATCCAGGAAGGGAACCTCGAAGCCACCCTCCGCGGCAAGGATGAGGAGCTGGAGGCCCTTGTACAATAGTGTACCAAGGACCTGGAGGACAGCCACAAAGCCACTCTCAACATGCTTGCTCTTTAATCCTCAGCTATTTAAAGAAGGTTACCGATGAGCTAGCATCGCATCTGCCGCCAAGACTGATCTTGAACATCAATTGAGCAAGCCAACGGAGCACCTTGCTGGGAGCAACAAGGAGACCGTGGCTCTCAAAGAGGAAGCAAGGAAAGCAGAGACCACCCTGAAGGAGGTGCAATCGCAGCTTTCCTCCAAGAGCCAGGACCTTGAAACCACCAACGTCACATTCTCTGACATGAAAGTGTGGCTCGACTCACTGGAGAAGGAAATTGAATCTGCCGTTTGCCACGAGAAACTGCCGAGGACAGACCTAACCGATGCCAGAACCCTCCAAAAAGATTCCGAGGAGAAGCTTGAGATCTAGATTCAGCAGCGTGACCTCTGGATCAAGAGCACTACTGATATCGCTGAATGCCTCACTGCTCAGATTGCAAAAATGGACATGAAGGGCTGGGCCTTGTTCGTTGGCAAGCATGAAGTTCGAAGTGTCAAGCTGATGCTTTTCTTTCAAGCCTTGCTCGATGGGCTGAAGATGTACGAAGACAATAGGGCCTCCTGCTTTGCTAACGAATCCAGGAAGCTTGCACGCGATGCTCTCTTCCCGATTTGAGCAACCTCGCCTTCTTCCACCCAGACCTCAACCTCGCCGATGGCTTCAAGAAACTGTCGCCAGGTGTTGACACTTCGACCATTGCAGAGAAGGCTGGCCCCCTTGTCGACAAGGTCCTCTCAGTTCCAGGAGTCGCTGGAGGTCGTCGGGTCCAACCTTGAGCCATTCTTGTTGCTGCGGTACCTTGTAATAAGATACAACATGTATCCCGTTTATATGAGGGCGCACGCCATCCCCCTCATGTTTATCCATTGGTTTTTGTATGGTTAGTTTCCTCACTTACTTTGGTTGCCCGCGAGCAACATGCTGCCGCGATCGCTTTGAGGAACAGGCCCTTAGCATTCTGCTGGCAAGAATACGCTGCCAGATAGTTTTTCCTTAACAGTGTTTGACGCCACCACCCACTTTGTTGAGAAGGCACGAAACAAAGCAGGGGAACAGACAAATATAGTAAGGTTCCATTGTACGAAGGACTTGCCATACGAACCCTTGGTTGTCCGAGGGATGTGCAAGTGCAAACCCTGAAGAAAAGTTAACAAGCATGCCAACTTAGCTTTGGTCTACACTCCCCTTCTGCCGGGGTGCATATTTTGTTACACATAACATATCTTCCTCCATGCGTTGTAGTACCTCCCCCCCCCCGCGTTTCCTAGGGAGAACGCGCATGTATTCCCATTTTCACCCTGAAAAGAGAGAAACCGAGAAGAAACAAAAGGGAATGACTATATAGACCATTAGTCACGCTTCCAGCCCCGGCACGAGCCTAAAGGAGTCAACATAAACACGTGCAACTAATGATACATAGTGGAGAAAGGAATGAACCAGCCTCCTCTCTCCACTTCCTTCGCTCCCAATGATCCCTTCGCAAGCTATGCAAAGGAAACGCGGGAGTATAAGGCCGTTCTGTGGTTCGCTTTCTGGGGTGCCAACCAACGGATTTGCACCAGCATTCAACTCAGGATTTACCCATGGCAGGATAAATGCAGGAGCGAGATCCACACGGGCTCATCGAAGTTGATGGCATCGCCATCATGCGACCAAATCATTGGCGAGCGAGAAGGAGGAGAGGGGTCGAGCGCATTTTGTTTTCTTGTTTGTCTGGATAAGCGGCATTTCTTGTGATCGAACACGCTCGGCCGCGAGAAGGGGCGGCAAAACTGTAAGGCCCGCCTCATCTTCCGGCCATGGGCGGCATGACGGCCACGTTATCCGTGCCAGCCGCGCCTACCGCAGCGCCATTGTCCCTCGCCCCGCTGTCGCCGCTGCTCCAGCGAGGGTGAGTGACAAAATCTGGTTAGGACGAGGCTAGAAAGAAGCATCACTCCTCTTCTTCGAAGCCATGGACAAAGAAGATGTTGATGAAGAAGATATTGATCAAGATCGACGCGCTGTTCACAACTCCGGGTTCGCACAAGCAATATCCCCCTACCTGTCGCACCAAAGAAGTTGTAGATGGACACGATAACCTATGGGGCCATGAGCCCCTTGTGGTTCGGAAAGGGGGAGATCACGTTGCACAAAGAGCAGAAGCCATGGGGCAGCACGACGATGATGACACTGCTGGTTTAAACCCAGGTTTGGGCCGCTGTTAAGGGTAAATCCCTACTCCTACTTTTGGTGGATAGGATGGAGGAATCACAACATCACGCACTGCTCATGCCCAGCAAGATGGCCTCAGGGGAGCTGCTATGCGCGTACAAGTGTGACGCGGCCCGAATCCTCTCTAGGCTGTCGTGGGCCTCCTTTTATAGCTTAAGGGGTAACCATAATGGCAAACCAGACATTATCTTATGATTAGATAGCTAACAGTGCTATCATACCCAACTCTGGCAGGTAGGACAAAGTGCATTAAATGCACTTCTAGGTGGCGTGCGGGAGTGCATCCCCGGCAAGCTTATGCCACCGCTTAATCACCTCATGCCTATCATTTTGACACGCCCTTGGACGGGTGTCAAATGAGCATGATCCGTCTTCTATTATAATGCCACGTGCTTAGTGGGAGCCACTTAGCTATCTGGGGGCTCGACACCGCATCAACAAGTGATTGGCATTTTGATGTGGTGGAGCGATGGCAATCTCGCATGCGCCTGCCGGGAGAAGGGCTTGCTGGGTCTTCTTGGAGGGGGGTGCGCGTCGGCCTTCGGTCGCCCCGGAGGCGCGGCTGGCGTGGTTAGGCTCCGTGGCTGCTTGCCGCATCAACCTTGCCGACCTCGCCCAGCGAGCAAGGGACACTTCTCTTGGAGTCCTTGTCTTGTATTCTTGCTTGGTCTTCTTGATGCGCTCCTTGATCTCACGAATAGCGGCTTTTATGGCTTGGCCTGGTGTTGTACATTGGTGTTGAAAGTGTGTTGCAGGCTCGAATGCATTGAGGTAGCCACTCCCCTGGTAGCCCCTGTCCATTGCGGCGGATACCTTCTGTCCATGCACAACTCAGGAGAAACAAACACCCTTGTTTGTGTACCCCGACACAATGTCACTATCTTCATCTTCATCATAATAGTCATGCTCAATATCATCATGTAAGTGATCATCACCTAGAGCAAGTGATCCATTAGATCTATGACCATGACAATGTGCAAGTTTACGAATTCTAATAGTTTGTGAAATGATGCTACTAATGACACCAACATTTCCTTTAGCGTGCAGAAGATAGCAAAGCTCAAATAGACATTCATCAAACTTGGGATCACTGGGCTTCATTTATGAAAAGCAATAGACCTTTACAGAATCACATCTTGATTTTCTAAGAAATAATTTAGAAAGCATTCCTCAAGATATTTCCATATAGTATAAGCACATTCAAAAGTAGGCAAGCACACAAGCAAATTTCTTGGCAAGCCTCTAATGATAAGATCAATAGTTCTAAGATTGCAAACCATGTCAAGATACTCATCGGGGGTAGGATGCAAAGGACCAATAGGAGGCACATAAGGGCTAGTAATATACTTGTTCAAATCATCTTCATTGAAAATTTGAAGCATCTCATTCTTCCAAGAATTGTAGAACTCCCCGTCAAGCGTAGAAACTCTATATCTAATACTCTCGACCGTAGACTCATCCATCTTCCTCAATGGCGATTCAACCAAAGCAATGGAGACCAAAGCTCTAATACTAATTGAGAGGATCGAGAAGACGGTCTAGAGGGGGCAAAAGTAGCAGTTTTTAAGTTCTTCAAGTTAAGGATGAGTTTTAGCATAAGCCAAAGCACTCACAATACATTTCAAGCAAGCTGACAAGTGTATATGCAGCGGAGAGAGTAAAGCATGCAAATTGCAAGAAGTGGGATTGGAGTTTGCAAGCGCAATGGAGACACATAGATTTTTGGCGTGGTTCTGATAGGAAGTGCAACCGTATGTCCATGTTGATGGAGACTTCAACCCACAAAGGATAACGACTGTGCGAGTCCATAGAGGTCTTCACCCATGAAGGTCCAAGATCAAGCAACCTTGTCTATCCCACCATGGAAATCGCCCATGAAGGTCTTGCCTCACTCGGGTAGATCTTCATGAAGTAGGCGATCTCCTTGCCCTTACAAACTTCTTGGTTCAACTCCACATCTTGACGGAGGCTCCCAAGTGACACCTAACCAATCTTGGAGACATCACTCTCCAAAAGGTAATAGACGGTGTGTTGATGCGGAACTCCTTGCTCTTGTGCTTCAAATGATAGTCCCCCCAACACTCGGCTCTCTCTCACAGATTTGGCTATGGTGGAAAGATGATTTGAGTGGAAAGCAACCTGGCTAAGGCTTGAAATCATGATTCTTGTGGTAGGATTTGAATATCTTGATCTCAACACATTAGTAGGTGGTTCTCTCTTAGAAAATGTATGGTGGAAGTGTAGGCATATTCTAATGGCTCTCTCACAATTTGAGAAGGGGGTGGAGAGGTATATATAGTCTCCACACGAAATCCAACCATTACACACATTTGACCCATCTTGGTGAGACGGAATGAATTAACTCAGCGGCACCGATTTGTTCAAAATGTGGGTGTTAGGAATCTCGGTAGGACCGACTCAAAATGTTTGGTGAGACCGATGTGCAAGGGCTTAGGGAAAATCGCATCTCAGTGGCGCCAATTGCATCTGCTCGGTAAGACCGAAGTGAAGCAATAAGGCAACAGACAGTTGGTCAAGCCATCTCGGTGAGACTGATAGCTATTTCGGTGAGACCAAAATAATTCCAACTGATATCAGGGAGTTGGCAAGGCCATTTCGGTGAGACCGAGATCTATATCAGTGAGACCGTATTGTTAGTGTTTCTAGTTGTGGCTATTCATATGAACTCGGTGGCGCCAGTTAGAAAGAATCGATAGGGCCGAGTTGGAGTTTAGGATGTTGACATATTTGGATGGAGAAAGTGACTGAGGGTTTTGGAGCAATATCACTAAGCATTTGAGAAAGCAAGCCATTATGCAACACCTCATCCCCTTTCAATAGTATTGGCTTTCCTATGGACTCAATGTGATCTTTTATCACTAAAATAAAGATGAAGAGTCTTGATCTTTTGCCAATATATGTCCTTGTCTTCTTGAAGGGGTTCCACATCCTCTTGTCCTTTCCACACCATTGTTGAACTCATTTCTTAACTCTTCCACTTAGCGATATACAAGGGTATGTAGATCCAATCTCTCCTCTCATTGATGTGCATCTCCTAGATTGATCTTGATGAGCATGGGAATTTTTTGTTTCCCATGCAACATTCCCCTACAGGACGTACCCGGCCACCTTAGTTAAGTGGAAGAGCTCGATGAGAAGCCTACGTTGACATGCTTCAACACTCTTAAAGATGAAGGCCACATGCGACTAGAGATCACCTGCCTTAAGGAAGTCAATGACTTCCCCGTCAGCAGAAGGCTACACCAAGACTCTAACCTTTCTAGACTAAGACGAGACATTATGAGACCACTAACCAACACAGGTAAACCCCAGGGCAAGCACACAGACCCACTACCTTGCCACATATTCTGATTATGGAATATACAACCAAGCCTGACCCCTTACCCGAACCCGTTCATTAAGCCTGCGACCCTTATCAGGGCTAACCATTGCTAAGACCACGTTCCCATGTCGAACCAAGCCAAAACTATGCACTCAAGTTCGGATCATCACGCACTTCAATATCGAGTGGAGCAACCACATCGAAGAAGGAGCAACATGGGAACGTGAAGACTTCATGATGCGGAGCATCCTATGGTCATCCCCATGGACCTACCTTCGTCTCCCACGACACCACTTGGACCAATGATAAGAGCTCGAGCACGTGCTATTTAATCCGAGGTTAACTCTCTCCTTGTTGAACTTCCCTTTGACCCACTTGAGACATGCCTACTACCTCAAACGGAGATGCTTTGTGTGCTTAGGTACCAAGAAAGCAACCAAGGAGAAGTTATGGTGCGAGATGAATGCCAAGAGCAGGTAGATAATATGCCCAGCCCAGAAGGACTGGAACAACCGCCCAACTACCGCTCGGGCAAAACTACCGGCCAACTACCGCCCAACAACCTGCCCACCCTTTGTGATCGAGCGGTGCAAGGCCGATGCTGCACCGGTTGTACCGGTTTCTTCCAAAAGACCAGAACAACTGCCCCGATGACTGGAACAACCGCTGCCCCTTCGCCGTACACCTCCAGAACCAGCGCACAGACTCCCAGCCGTACTACCACCCCACCTAACCGGTACTACCACCCTGCATGAGCTCCTAGCAATACTAACGGCCACATGACCGGTACTACCGGCATGCCCGTGCGCAGTGAAAGGGGTTTCACCCCCGTGTATCCCCCACTTATCCCTTGGACTATATATACTTGTCTCCGAGCTTCGTATTAGGGTTAGTATTGTGATAGCTCATATTTGAGAAAGAGCTTTGCTCATCCACTTGGTTACTTCTCCTCGGAGCTCACGACCTGTTCGGAGAAGATCCCCCAAGCGGATTCAAGATCCCTTCATGGGAAGACCTTCAAGACCTCCTCTCGGAGAAGATCCCTTTGTATCGTCCCTTGTTGATCGTGGATCGTGTATCTCTTTGTGTTTCAAGAATCTAGCACATGTGTAATCGATCTTGTTGGTTTGAGTGATTTCTCTCCTAGTTTTCCCCTCATGTTCTTAGTTCTTGGTAGGATCCTCTCCAAATCATGAAAGATCGTCATCTAGGGTTCCACCCTACATCACTTCCTCATATCCGAGTTCCAGTACCTCTTTAGAGCCTAGTTTAGGAATCTCGGGGACGAGATTCTTGTAAGGGGGGTAGGTCTGTCACACCCTGATTTTCATGACACTACACTTTTCTGTTGATCAAGCATAAGAATTTGATCTAGCAAAAACTTTTCTGTTGATTTGCCTTCGATTTGGATTTCTATTTTTGTTGTTTTCAAGTGCTCTAGAAAATCGAATAAATCCTCCAACTCTTATACTTATTCTCCTTGATCCAAAACTTTGCCCAATGATCATGCCATGTGTATAGGAGAGAATAGTATTTTCTTACAAAAAATAATTTGTCCAAAAAGTATTTTCTAAATTAGGTTTTCCAAAAACCGCTTAATTGAGACTTGAACTACAAGTAGTTAATTTATGGTATGAAAAATCTTTCAAAAATGATATTTCACTCCTCTTAGCTATAGGACTCCCAGAAACCACAAAAATATTATTTTAAAAGCTAATTGTCAATTTTATTTAAAGGCCTTTTCTTAAGGCCACAAATGGTCTTTAATAGGTTAAAATTATTTTAATGGTTCACAAATATTTGATAAAATTTATAGAAGCTCATTCGACGTATATTGTCCATATATAAGAGATTAAAAACATGGTCATGTTCAAAATATTGGTCATATCCATCAAATACCCTTTCTTGATATTTTAAAGCTTTTGAAATATTTACAAAGGAAATTTTCTCCATTATGTCTAGGAAAATTCTAGAAAGTCACAAATGCCTAATGTGATGATCTTGCCAAGTTTCATTCTCATCCAAATAGGTTTTGTACACAAAAGTGCCGCAAAACCCTCTCTGTCCAGAAGCAAATTTGAGCAACTCTACAATGCCAATTGTGTCCTCCTGATCTCAAATTTTGTGGACATGCTGTAATCCCAAAATAATGACACTACACAAGGTGGTCTATCAAGGAGAATAGAATTGCATAGCTAGATCTAGGAAAAACCATTTATGTTGATTTCGAGGGTTTGAAAAAGTTACATTGACAACTTTCGCCAAAAGAGCTCAAATTTTTACCATAGTGTCACCTGATCAAGTACATCAACCAGCTAGAACCCCTGACCATGTTCTTGACCCCCAGGCTTGCAAGAGAACCAGTTGAGATTCTGCAACCTTTGCTTAAATACTGTGTTCATTTTAGGAACTATCGGATTCAGGGCTCCATCGACCCAAGAAGGTTCGAACTCAAGGGCATGTATGAAGAACTCAACCTCTGAAGCTTGCCTATGCGTCGCCCCATAGCCTAGCCTAGCCTATCCGGACTCGCGTGAAGGTGAGGAAGAAGATGAACACATCAGTTTACCCAGGTTCGGGTCATCTTGCAGTGTAAGACCCTACTGCTGCTTTGTGGTGGATTGGCCTCACGAGGGGCTGAGGATGAACTAGTACCAGGGATGAACAACTTCACGAGGTTCAGGGGTGAGGGAACGAGTCGACCCCTGCTATGGTGGTGGCTAACCTATACTTATACTGGCCTTGGTCCTCTTCCCCCAAAACGTAGGTGGGAAGGAATCTCACAGTGGCCAATTAGAAAGGGGACAAGCAGTACATCTTATCCTGACAAAAGTTGTTCTTCGCCTGCAAAGCTTCTAGTCGTGACGTGGTGGTGGGCTGGGCGATGACATCCATCCTGCCGTGCTGGTGGTCTTGGTCTTTGATGAGGAGCATCCCACAATCATCCCCATGGACGTGTCTACATCTCCCACGACACCACTTGGACCTATGACAAGAGCTCGAGCAAAGGCTATCGAAGATAAGGTGAACTCTCTCCTCTTCGAACTCCCTCTCTCTACTTACAAGACATGGCTACTACCTCATGCGCAGACTGTATGTGTAATGAGGTGCTTGGAGGAGAGCCATGGAACAGCTACACTCAATGGCAAAGATGGCGAGGACACCAAGAGGGAAGGACAAGAAGAAGAGCTGCCACGGAAGCTACAGGCACCGGATGACCGGCCTAGCATGGACGTCTCAACCCTGGAGGTCGCAACAGCCCAAGGAAGACTGGACAGCAAAAGCTACAGGCTCCGGACGACCGGACCAGCCCGGACATCCAGCAACTCCCAGCAAGCGGACGACCGGCCGCACCGGACGTCCGGCGACTGGACACCCGAGAGGATATTAACGGAAGACCGGAGCCACTGGACGACCGTCACACCAGCACCCGAGCCAAAACAGCGGATGTCCGATCCTACCGGACGTCTGGACCTCCGCGAGCAACCAGACGACCGGTAGAGACCGGATGTCCGCTGCTCGTGTGACCGCAGCTTCAGGCTGATGCCCTTGTACCCCATCACTTCGACCCCCATTTGCACTATGACTATAAATAGACCTCTCCCACCACCTAGCTAGGATTAGCTTGATTTAGCTCATTTGTCAGATAGAGCCTTGCCCATCCATCCGGATGTACTCCTCGTGAGGGACCGACACCTCTTCGGAGAAGATCCACCTGGATTCAAGACCTCCATCCGGAGAAGACCATCATCAAGACCTCTTCACGGAGAAGAACTGGTTACCCTTTGTATCGTCCCATGTTGGATTTGAATCTTGTATCTCTCATTGTGTTTCGATGATCAAGCACATGTGTGACTTTATTCTTGTTGGTTGTGTGTTCTCTCGTGTTTTTCCCTCGTTCCCCTCCTCGTGTTCTTCGTGTTCCTCGTAGGGATCCGCTCTGAATGTGAAAGATTGGCCTCTAGGGTTCTGCCCTACATCATCTTGGTATCATGAGCCACGTTGATCACGTTTTTGGAGCCCCTACCCTTAGTTTTCGAGCTTGATTTTGTTGTTTTCATCCTAAATCCAAAAATCCCCACCAAAAATAGCCCCAATTGTTTTTTGTGATTTGTTGGTTTGTTGAAGTTTTGTTGGATTTGATCCATGGATTTGTGTTGCCACGTGTCGATCTAGCTTTCCCCACCCTCCCCACCCTTTTCCATCTGCAAAATCATCTGAATTCGACATCCCCACCTTCCTCCACCCCGAAATCGAGCGGTTCTTCCCGTGCCCAAATCCACCCAGGCACCGGACGACGGGGCTCCACCGGATATCTGGCAACCAGACGTCCGTAAAAACCTGACGAAACTGAATTTTTCCAGTTCGGCCACCACCATTTCCCCTCTTTCCACCACATCTTCCAAACACTTATTCCACCACAGCTGCCCACATACACCACCATCGTTCTACAATACCACCTATGGTGATTTTGACACGTTTTGGTCTTTGAGATTTTGAGTAGTGGTTCCCGTGTCCTATTGTATTTCAGCTATATAGGTACGGTTCGACATCATCATCACCACTGCTCATCTTCGCAAAGGACTCATCGTCGCCAAGGACGGTAACCTCGACGACATCTTTGTCATCCCATGCCATTGCATTGATAACCTCATAGCCTTAGTTTTGCGTTGCTTACCCATCGAGACTGGCCATTGAGTATTGCCGGCAACGTGACTTGTGCACATTAGTGATCATACTCCATAGCATACATACCATATCATAGTGGTACATATCTTGGCATCATGTTTTCTGTTACAACTTTGTCATCGCATACACAATTGCTATCTTGGTCGTGAAGTTTTGCATGGGAAAAGAGATCAAAAGTGAAAGAGCCAACCAAAGTTTTAAGCAAAGAGGGAAACATAAGCGAAGAGCTTATAAGCAAGAACCATAGCATCATACTACATTAAGATTGTCATATCCGATCATCTTGGATCATATCACCGAAATACCATACATATAAAATACTTGGGATAGAGGGCGTTGCATTTTTGCCTAGTAGGTTGTGCACAAGTTTCGTATCCGCCTATTGTGCAATCGTGCTAGCGTCTCTCTAGTATTGTTCAACAAGAGCATTTTCGTGGATTCCATATTTTGGCTCATTTTTGGTTTGCATAATCCCACTTATCTATTTGCATGTGTGTTTCCGTGTACCACTAATTGCTTGGTCTACCTGTTGCACTTGCAAATTTGTGACTCTTTTCCAACATTATTGAAGCTCACTTACAATTGCATCAAATTTTGTGCCACTATCCTAACCAAGCTCCACCATAAGCTTTTACTTGTGTAGGTGTGAGAACCGACAAGAATTGGTACCAATTCTGTTATTTCATTGTCCGCATTTGAGTGATCTTGATCCATCTCCAACATCGGTCAAGGTACATTTGGTATAAGTTCTTCTCCTTCTCCCACTCACATTTTGCTTGGAATGATGGATAGGCCAAGTTCTTCTACCAACCCACTCTTCATCGAGCAAGACGACGACATGACATCATACGTCACCAAGAGCCACCTCTTTGGTGCATAATGAGTGTTGCATCAAGAGCAACAAGCAATGACCAACCGCATCGACAATCTCGCCACCGACTTGCGACTCTCCGAGCAACGTACAAGGGACTACTTCGACAACAAGCTCGACGCTCAGAAGCAAGAGAATGATGCAAGAATGGACGAGATCCGTGCCTTGTTGGTGAACTGCCCTCCTTCAACTTCTTCATACTCAAGACGGAGCCTCTCAAGTCGACACTCCGACGACACCTTCTCCGGCTCAAGTACACTGACATCGAACACTCTTCGACGAGCCGCGCGTCAAGACCATCTTGCATCCCGCAATCCTCTATACCGCAATCATCTGCAAGAGAAAGTCGACGAGCAAGTCCTTTGTCATCAACCTCACCAAGATCCTTTTGCTCAAGATCAAGAACGACAATGTCAACGTCGCCAAGAGGAAGAACGAGCGCGTCTACATCAAGAGGAACAAGACGCCGGGGCTCAACGTCTTCAACAACAAGAACATGAAGCACAAGCTCTTGAGGCGCAACGTGCCCTTCAAGAATCAAGTCGAGCCATTGCCAAGCGCAACCGCGATAGGCGCAACCAAGAGGAAGCACTTCGAGAAGAAATCCAAGAGCGGAACTACCTACCAAGAGTGCAACGTCAAGTTCCCCCACCGCCTCCTCAAGCTTGACAAGCTCCTCCTCAACCTCAAGTTCAACAAGAGCAAGTTGATCATGGACTTTCTCCATGATAAGAGCAACATGAGGATGATTATCCTCCACGTCAAGGGCATCATCATCATCCTCGACCAGAACACAATGAAGAGCAATGGTAGGGCAAGCTAAAGTTCACAATGCCCAAGTTCAATGGAAGCAATGATCCCGAAGAGTACTTATCATGGGCATTGAAGGTCGACAAAATATTCCGTTTGCACAACTATGAGGAAGAGAAGAAGATCACCATGGCATCCCTTGAGTTCCAAGATTATGTGCTCATATGGTGGGAACAAGTTCTTGAGCGCCGTGAAGCAAGAGGTGAACCACCAATCACCACTTGGGCTCAAATGAAAGATGTCATGCGAGCACATTTTGTGCCCACCTACTACAACCGCGATCTCTTCAAGAAGCTCCAACTACTCAAGCAAGGAACAAAGAGTGTTGAAGAATACTACAAGGAAATGCAGATATCCATGATACGAGCCAATGTCACAGAAGATGACGAGCAAATTATGGCACACTTCTTGAATGGCCTCAAGCATCCCATTAAGAAGATTGCCGACTTCAAACCCTACTCCAACCTCATTGAACTCGTGCATCAAGCTACCAAAGTGGAACGTCAAGTGCAAGATGACTTCAAGTATGCCAAGTACTCATCCAAGACATACGGCTTCTCCAACAACCAAGCTTCAACGACTCCTCCAACTTCTACCTCAACCAAGCCATCTACAAGCAACGACGACAAGTCAAGTTACAAGAAAACTTTGACAACCTCAAGTCGTCCTCCTCCTACTACAAGAAACTTCAAGCCGTGCGCTTCATCATCTACTCCAACCGATGAGACCATCAATACAAGCTCCTTCAAGTGTTTCACTTGTGGCGGACGAGGCCACAAGTCCTTCCAATGCACAAACAAGCGAACCATGATCCTCAACGATGATGGAACCTATGACTCCATGAGTGAAGAGGAAATGGAAGCCCTTGAGAAAGTGGCCATGCACCGGCGAGTGAACAAAGATGAAGACGATCAAGTCTTTTGCGATGAGGATTCGAGCCCTGCTCTTGTTGTCTCCAAAGTCTTGACTCTTCAACATCAACAAGACGAAGACCAAAGATGCCACATCTTCCACACTAAGGCCGGCATCAATGGAAGGTCCGTCAAGGTCATCATCGATGGAGGTAGTTGTCACAACTTGGCAAGTGAAGAACTATGCTCCAAGCTCCAATTGGTCAAGATGAAGCACCCGCAACCATACAAGGTCCAATGGCTAAGCGATTCCAGCACTATACGAGTTGAGCATACGGTTAAAGTCTCCTTCAAAATTGGAGCATATGAGGACACTTTGGAGTGTGATGTCGTCCGATGTCTGTTTGCCACCACCTTCTTGGTCGGCCATGGCATTTGACCGAGGCGTCATCCACAATGGTCGTACCAATCACTATAGCTTCAAGATGAAAGGGAGGAGTATGTGCTACGACCTATGTCTCCTAGTCAAGTGATAGCCGACAAGCAAGCCACCCATCGTGGAGAGAAGAGTGAGAAAGTGATCCACCCAAAAGAGAGTGAGTGCCACAAGCCAAAACCGAGTGCCTCCATGATGAGCGACAAAGAAAACTTAGTCCTATTTGCCACCAAAAGTGAGATGAGAGAAGCGTGTGAGAACCCATCAAGTGTTCTGCACTTTGTCCTTGTGTGCAAGGATGGGGAGCCAAAAACTAACACCTCTCACGATCTACCTTTAGTGTTCTCTTCTCTTTTGCAGGAATTCCAAGATGTTTTCCCCGATGAGCTACCTCCGGGACTACCTCCACTACGAGGCATTGAGCACCGAATCGACCTCATCCCCGGAACACCTCTACCAAACAAAGCTCCATACCACATCAACCCCGAAGAAACTAAGGAGATCCAACGGCAAGTACAACAACTAGTCGACAACGGACATGTACATGAAAGCTTAAGCCCTCGTGTTGTTCCCGTCATACTTGTGCCCAAGCAAGACGGTAGTTTTCGCATGTGCTCGGATTATAGACCTATCAATGCTATTACCATTCATTTTGGCATCCCATTCCTCGCCTAGATGATATGCTTGATGAACTTTGCGGTGCCACCATTTTCTCAAAAAATGATCTTAAAAGTGGCTATTATCAAATCCGCATACAAGAAATTGATGAATGGAAAACCGCTTTCAAAACCAAATTTGGCTTGTACGAATGGTTGTTTATGCCTATGGGTTTATCGGAGGCTCACGGTACTTTCATGCGTCTTATGCATTTTGTGCTTCGTCTTTACATTGGAGTGTTTGTTGTGGTTTACTTAGATGGCATTCTTGTTTTTAGCAAATCCATGAAAGAGCCTCTAAATCATGTTAGGGCTGTTTTGCAAACTCTTCGCAAGGAACATCTTTATGCCAACATGAAAAAGTGCACATTTGGTGTTGACAAGCTTGTTTTCTTGGGTTTCTTTGTTTCTTCCGAGGGTGTCCATGTTGATGAATCTAAAATTGAAGCAATTAAAACGTGGCCCCAACCCACCAATTTGCAACAAGTGCGTAGCTTTCTTGGTCTTGCGGGTTTTTATCGTCGCTTTGTGAAAGACTTTAGCACCATCGCCGCACCTTTGCATGCTTTGAGTAAGAAAAATGCTCCTTTTGTTTGGGGACCCTTGCAATCTACCGCATTTGATGAGCTCAAATCTTTGCTTACTCATGCTCTGATTCTCGCTTTGCCCAACTTTGACAAAACTTTTGTGATTCATTGCGATGCAAGTGGTACCGGAATTGGTGGAGTTTTGATGCAAGAAAAACGAGCCATTGCATATTTTAGTGAAAAACTCTCAGGTGCTCAACTTTACTATCCAATCTATGACAAAGAATTGTATGCTTTAGTGTGTGTGCTACATGTTTGGGAACATTATCTTAGACTTCATGAGTTTGTCATACATACCGATCATGAAACACTTAAGTACTTGAAAGGTCAAACTAAGTTGAACAAGCGTCATGCCAAATGGAGTGAATTTATAGAGTCTTTTCCCTATGTCATCAAGTAAATCAAGGGTAAGGAAAACATAGTGGCGGATGCCCTTTCCTGCACATGCACGCTTGTCACTAAACTTGAGTTGAATGTTGTTGGCTTTGAGCACATAAAAGACTTGTATGTGAATGATCCTACGTTTTCTACTCATTATGCTAAGTGTTTGACGCACACATCTTAGGAACGATATTACATGAAGTATAATTATCTTATGAGAGCTAACAAACTTTGCATTCCTGAGTCTTCTCTTCGTTTGCTCCTTTTGCAAGAGGCTCATGGAGGCGGACTCACGGGACACTTTGGACGCGACAAGACATTCGCCACGCTCTCCAAGAACTAATTTTGGCCCAAGATGTTCCGCGACGTCTCACGCTTCACCAACCGATGCTCTACATGTCGGAAAGCTAAGTCTAAAGCTCAATCCCATGGTATTTACACGCATCTGCCTATTCCTTATCAAACTTGGGAGGACATTAGCTTGGATTTTGTACTTGGTTTGCCTAGAACTCAAAATGGAAAGGATTCCATGTTTGTTGTTGTGGACCGATTTTCTAAGATGGCACCTTTCATTCCATGCAACAAGATAGACAATGCTTCACATGTTGCAAATATTTTTTGTACGGAAATCTTGCGACTCCACGGAGTACCAAAGACAATCATCTCGGACCGCAACGTCAAGTTCTTGAGTTACTTTTGGAAGATGATATGCGCCAAGCTCGGAATCAAGCTCTTGTTCTCATCGGCATACCATCCTCAAACCGACGGCCGAACGGGGGCGACGAACCATACAGTCTCCACTCTACTTCGCGTGTTGATCAAGAGGAACATCAAGGAGTGGGAGGAGTGCCTACCCATCGTCGAGTATGCCCACAATCGCGAAGACATTTGACTACTAGCAAGTCACCCTTCGAGGTCATCTACGGCTTCAACCCAGTGTCCCCATTGGACATCCCACCTCTTCCTCTACAAGAGCGCACCAACCTCGACGTGAGTGCACGAGCAAGCTACCTCAAGTAGATGCATGAAGATACAAGGACAACCATCGAGCACCAAGTACAACGACTAGCGACCAAGATCAACATCAACAAGCAACCCATGCTCTTCAACATTGGAGATCTCGTGTGGCTACACCTTCGCAAGGACCACTTCCCTAACAAACGTAAGTCCAAAATTCTACCTCGAGCCGATGGACCCTTCAAGGTTCTAGCATGCTACAACAACAACGCCTACAAGATCGACCTCCCACGAGACAAGTACAACGTGAGCGACATCTTCAACATCAAAGACCTCTTGCCATACCATCGTGATGAAACTTTCGATCCGAGGTCGGATCTTTCCCAAGGGGGGAGATGACTCGGAGCATCCCACAATCATCCCCATGGACGTGTCTACATCTCCCACGACACCACTTGGACCTATGACAAGAGCTCGAGCAAAGGCTATCGAAGATAAGGTGAACTCGCTCTTCTCCGAAGTCCCTCTCTCTACTTACGAGACATGGCTACTACCTCATGCGGAGACTCTATGTGTGATCAGGTGCTTGGAGGAGAGCCACGGAACAACTACACTCAATGGACAAGAGGGCGAGGACACCAAGAGGGAAGGACAAGAAGAAGAGCTGCCACGGAAGCTACAGGCACCGGACGACTGGCCCAGCACGGACGTCCGACCCCTGGAGGTCGCAACAGCCCAAGGAAGACTGGACAGCAAAAGCTACATGCTCGGGACGACCGGCCCAGTCGGACGTCCGGCAACTCCCAGCGAGCGAACGACCGGCCGCACCGGACGTCCGGTGACTGGACACCCGAGAGGATATTAACAGAAGACTGGAGCCACCGGACGTCCGTCACACCAGCACCCGAGCCAAAACAGCGGATATCCGATCCTACCGAATGTCCGGACCTCCGCGAGCAACTGGACGACCGGTAGCGACCGAACGTCCGCTGCCTGTGTGACCGCAGCTTCGGGCTGATGCCCTTGTACCCCTTCACTTCGACCCCCATTTGCACTATGACTATAAATAGACCTCTCCCACCTCCTAGCTATGGTTAGCGTTGATTTAGCTCATTTATGAGATAGAGCCTCGCTCATCCATCCGGATCTACTCCTCGTGAGGGACCGACACCTCTTCGGAGAAGATCCACCTGGATTCAAGACCTCCATGCGGAGAAGATCATCGTCAAGACCTCCTCACGGAGAAGAACCTGTTACCCTTTGTATCGTCCTGTGTTGGATTTGGATCTTGTATCTCTCCTTGTGTTTCTATGATCTAGCACATGTGTGACTTTGTTCTTGTTGGTTGAGTGTTCTCTCGTGTTTTTCCCTCGTTCCCGTCCTCGTGTTCTTCGTGTTCCTCATAGGATCCACTCCAAACATGAAAGATCCGCCTCTCAGGTTCTACCCTACATTAGTCTTGTTGCACCGGAATGGAAATCTTTGCCGGATTCCTCAGGAACCCACGTCTGTCCTTGCTTCCTTAGCACCGAACAGGAAACTGCCTCCTCTACGCACGCTGGTGCCCGCCTAGCCTTGGTCTTCATGGCTTGCGTCATTGTAGCCTCATGAGGCTGGGTGTCTGCATAGAGATCTCTGCTCCTCGGGAGGCCACCTGGGAGGCCGCTCCCTCGGGAGGTCTTGGTGTCGTCCACCTCGCGAGGCTCGGCGCCTCACGAGGGTCTTGTCTTGATGGTCTTGGAGGAGGGCTGTACCTGGCCCTCGGAGGAGCCTCACCGTGGGATGCAGGCAGGCAAGTTTGGATACCCAGGTTCCCAGAACACCGACATTAGCCCATGTGCCCAAGGCGTGACTGGGCTTGGCTTCGAGGCAAAGGTAAGGGGCAAGGGTGAAGCACCGCGGGCCCCAATTGCCTGCGAGCCAGGCTTGACGCGTGGCATTTTATGGGATGTGGGCGTCTCCACTTCTCCATGCGGCCTCGGAAAC
This sequence comes from Triticum dicoccoides, assembly GCF_002162155.2. NCBI lineage: Eukaryota > Viridiplantae > Streptophyta > Magnoliopsida > Poales > Poaceae > Triticum > Triticum dicoccoides. The sequence continues at coordinate 263,631,948 of NC_041387.1, forward strand.
TGCTCGACTTGACTACTGCCTAGCGCATGCACCCAAACCATCATTGCCCCGCTTTGCACTTGCCTTCTGCTCCTCTTCCTCCTCGCGAACTTGCGCCCTCTTTGCCAGATTCCCCGACATCTCCAATCCACCTTGTCAGCATGGCTCCCAGCAAGAAGAAGGGCAAGACCCATGCGTCCATGGAGCCCTCGCCCCGACCGGAACCAGCGCTGGGCCGGTCCACGGTGATCAATCAGGAGGTGTTGATTCCAACAAATGGAAGGCAACGAGGATCTGGCCTGCTTCTCGTACTTTTGGCTTACATGGAGGCCACCGAGATCCCTCTTCATCTCCACGCCCTTCTCGTTGGCCTGCTGCCTCCATTCTCCGATTTCTTCAACTCCGTCCTTTCGCACTACCAAATCCACGCGCCGCTTCTGGATCCTAGATCCATCGTCCTCCTATCCACTTTAGCATTCTTGTGCGAGGCCTTTGTGGGCATTGCCCCGTCCGTGGCCCTACTCCGCCATTTCTTCTCACTTTAGTTGGTCGACAGCGAGCAACACTCAAGGTGCGTGTCGGTTCAGGCGGTAGCAGCGACCGCAGGCTCTGGCATCGACTCCACACTCCGCCCGGACGCGAGGGGGTTCTCGAGGCAGTGGGTGTACGTAGATGCCACCGTGTATAGCCCCCTGCTCCTAATCCCCTCCGCCCCCATGAAGCCGAGCTCCAGGTGGGGGCACGCGAGGGTGGTTAACCCATGGCTAGCCTGAGCCATGGCTAGGCTGGACAGCTTCAAGAAGGTGGGTTGGCGATGGCGATGGTGGTGAGGGAGTTCACCCGGTGGCGTATCGCCCCGCTCCAGTGCAATTCCCGCCTGAGGTGGGCGTTTACTAGCCCCGCGGACTATATGAGGCTTCAGAAGCCTCCTCTTCCTTCCAGCACCCTGTGCGTAGTGCTCTGCCTCCTGACCGGCGAAGAACCCGCCGTGCTCCCACCAGACAGATTCCATCTCTACGATCACCCGAAGGGGGGGGGGGCTTTGCCAAGAAGATATTGCGCTTCGACGAGTGGGGGCTGTTAGGAATAGCAACTTGATATTACTAGGAGGCCAAAGCCATCATATATATATATATATGAACAAGAGAATGCCAACAGGCTAGAATGCAAAAGGCCAAAGGCCATCATCAATATAATTCTAACACCCCCCCTCAAACTCATGGTGGATCGACAACACTGAGTTTGGAGAGGTGAAATCCATGGTGAGCTCTAGTCTGGGCCTTCATGAAGAAGTCTGCTATCTGTAACTTGGAAGGCAGATGCTGAAGACCAATAACATGATCCTTCACAGTAGCACGCGCAAAAAAAAATCAACACCAATATGCTTGGTAAGCTGATGCTTCACCGGGTCCTGCGCAATACTAGCAGCACATGTACTGTGTGACAAGAGGGTGGTAGGTGTAGTAACAGAAACACCAAAATCCTCCAGTAACCATCGTAATGAAGTCACCTTTGTCGTCAGAAGAGCCATAGCTTGCAACTCGGCCTCTGCACTCGAACGAGAAACTGCAGTCTGTTTCTTTATCTTCCAGGCAATGAGAGAACCACCAAGAAAAACACAGTAAGCAGAGAGTGAACGATGGTCTGAAGGAGCACTAGCCCATTTAGCATCTGAATAGGCCCAGAGTTGTAATGAGCTAGAGCACTGGAAAAAGAGACGACGAGAGATCGTGCGAAGAAGATATCGTAGAACACGAAGAAGGTGACTATAGTGAACTGAAGTGGGAGCGGAAACAAACTGACTTAGAATATGGACAGGATAGGAGATATCTGGACGTGTGACAGATAAATAGACAAGACTCCCAACAATATTACGATAACGCGTTGGATCACACAAGGGCTCACCATCAGAATCAGGAAGGTGAAGATTGAGCTCCAGAGGAATCTCAACACTGTGCACATCACTAAGAGCTGCACGAGAAAGAAGATCTTGGATATACTTTTGTTGAGAAATAAAAAAGCCATCACAGGTGGACGAAACCTCAATCCCAAGAAAGTAATGAAGAGGACCAAGATAAGACATAAGGAACTGCTCACTGAGGCGGGCCTTGACAAAGGCAATGTACTCAGAATCGTCGCCAGTGATGATCATGTTATCAACATATAGAAGAAGAAGAGTCCTACCACGAGCAGAAAAGTGGACAAACAATGCTGGGTCATGAGCACTAGGCAAAAACCCAGTGGTAGTGAAACAATGCTAGGTCATGAGCACTGGGCAAAAAACCAGCGGCAGTGACCACAGACGCAAAGCGCTCAAACCAGGCCTAGGGAGCTTGCTTAAGGCCATAAAGAGAGCGACGAAGACGACAAACCATACCGTAAGGAACAGATACCCAGGTGGTGGCTGCATATAAACCACATCACGCAACTCACCATTTAGAAAGGCATTCTTCACATCAAGCTGAGACACAAACCAATGGCGAACAGAGGCCATGGCAAGAAGTGTACGGATAGTGGTCATATGGGCCACGGGAGCAAAAGTCTCATCGTAATCGCGACCATGCTCTTGCTGAAAGCCACGAGTCACAAGATGAGCTTTATAACACTCAAGAGAACCACCAGAGTGAGTATTTATCTTATAGACCCACTTACAAGTGATGTGACGGACACCGGGAGGAGGAGAAACCAGAGCCCACGTGCCGGTGCGCTCAAGTGCAGCAATCTCCTCTGCCATCGCAAACTGCCATTCAGGATGCACAATAGCATCTCGATAAGAAGTCGGCTCAAGAACGGTCGAAAGACCATAGTGAGAAGGAGAATATTGGTCAATGGGCGGACAAGGCCAAGAACGAAGACCATAAGTTGGGTGAGAGGAGGAAGATGGAACACCAAAAGTAGAGGGCAAATCAGTAGACTCATCCACAATACGTGGACGGGGAGTATAATGAAAAGGAAAGGAGGGAAGAGGTGGAATCAGTAGAGACTGGGACAGGGAATGTATCGATGAAGGTGGAGAAGAGGAAGGCATCAGTGATGAAGGTGGAGATGGTGAAGATATCGATGATGAAGGTGGAGAGACATGTGATGAGGAGGAGAAGAAATCATAGGAGAGGGAGGCATCGAATCTGCAACAGCGGGACGAGGAGCAGGAATATTGGGCAAAGGGAGGTGTATCCGGAAACGTAAGAAAAGAGATATCCTCTATGGAAAAGGCCTAGGAGGATATACGCGGGTAGAAGGGACAACACTCATGAAATGTCACATCCCAAGAAATATGCATCCGACGACCGATGGGATCCCAACACCGATAGCCCTTATGCTCACCACTGTATCCGAGAAAGACACACTCAACAGACTGAGCGGTCAGTTTAGTGCGTTCACGAGGCGCAAGCAAAACATAGCAAACACAACCAAATAAGTGAAGCACTGAATAATTAGGAGAACGACCAGAAAGATGCTCGAGAGGAATGACACCTTGTAGACAGCAGACGGCTGAATGTTAATGAGATACGTGGAAGTGGTAACAGCCTCAGCATAGAAGTGAGGCGGAAAAGAGGCGGCGATAATCATTGCACGTGCCATCTCAGGAAGGTGATGTTGCTTGCGCTCAGCCACACCATTCTGAGCATGAGCACGAGGGCAAGAGAAACTGAGGAAGAGTACCTTGCTCAGCAAGGAATCCTTGCAGTGCGTGGGAGATATACTCACCAGTCGAATCTGCGTGAAAAACATGAATAGGAGTGGAAAACTGCTTTTGAACCATGGCAGCAAAATTTTTATACATAGATAAGACCTCACTACAAAAAGACATGAAATAGATCCAAGTGTACCGCAAAAAATCATCTTTAAAGATAATGTAGTAGCAGTGAGCCCCTTTTGAAGCAAACGGAGCCGAACCCCAAACATCATAGTGAACGAGGTCAAAAGGGCGCTCGAACATCGACTCACTATGAGGATAGGGTAGTTGAATCTGCTTACCAAGCATTCAACCCAGACAATCCAACGAAGCATTACCAGAGACAGACCCCAGAACACCGTGATGAACCAAAGACGACAGACGAGAACCACATAAATGGCCAAGGCGATTATGCCACTGCTGAAGAGAGCTAGTAGATGCAGCAACAGGGGCTACGAGACTGGCAACATGGCAGCATAAGTAGGACGTAGCCAATCAAGCTCCCAGAGACCATCAGAGCACCGAGGGCCAGCACCAAGTAGAGCGCCCGTGCGATGATCCTGGATGGAACATGAATCAAAGTCGAGGATGACCCTACAACTAGAGTCAACAATCTGAGCACCAGATATGAGTTGCATGATAAGTCGAGGAACATGAGCGACAGTGGGAACATGAAATCAAGAAGTGCTAAGAGTGCCTCGACTAGCTACAGGGAGGGAAGTGCCATCAGCCATAAGAACATGAACAGGAGACTCAATAGGTCGAGCGGAGGTCAAAGTGGAAGAATCATATGTCATACAAAAAGATGCTCTAGTATCAAGAATCCATGGGGATGTACCTGAATGAGTAGAAGGTGGTCTCTTAGTGCCAGAAAACTCGGGTGCAGAACCAACAAAATCTGTCGGTGAAGAATCCCAAGCATCAAGAAGGCATTGAAGTTGCGCAATCTCATGCGCAGACAGAGACACAGTCGTAGAGGTCAAGGTAGAACCATCTGCCGATGACGAGCAGCAGTCGCCATCGCCCGTGTGGCTATGTGACGAGTCAACATAGAATGAGTCGACGCCGAAGAGTGGCCGCCATGACATGTGGAGGCCGTGTGGCGAGTCGACGTAGAATGACCAGGAGCACCGGTGGAAGTCACAAAAGGTGTCGAAGTAGAACGACAACCACCACCTCCAAGCAGGCAAGCACGAAGCACCGAGAAACGGCACATGTGCGACACGGGATCCATGTATGGAACACCCTCGAAAAAAGCGGGCAGCGAGGGAGAGGCGTACCCGATGAAAGCATTGCACCTTTTCCTTTTTTTTACTCTTTTTTTGTGGAGCTAACAAGTCATTCCTTAGGCAGCTGATCAAAGCAGACCAATCAGCCTACTAGCAACCCAATCCATGCGGGCGTGACAGCTAGCAATTTTGCAATCCACACAGACGCAAAAGCTATCCACACAGACATAGTCATGATGATCAACTTTGACCCGCAGGAGATGAACCAACGCGCAGATCCGGCGGGGCAGTTTGTCTAGCGGAACTGGATCCAGCGGGGCCAGCTCAATCCAGGATTGCTTCCTCGATCTGGAATGGATTCCTGTGGCGGCTCGCAATAGACGGCTGACGCGGACAGTGGAGTCCTACTGCGACGCGATCAGGAGTGCCCGAGGTCCGGGCGGAGGAGTCCTGTGGCGGCCCGCGAAAACAGTGGCCGGCGACCGGCAGACGTGGACATCAACGGGAACCGGCGGATGCGGGCGACGGTGGGAGCGAGCAACATCGGGAACCCGCGGCCGACTGAAATGGACGGTGGGAACCGGCAGCCGATGGACGCTAACGGCAGTTTGTAGCTGTGGGAGATGGAATCGATCTATTGCGGTGGTGGTCAACTACGAGTTGGATCGTTGGTGTGCTGGCTCGGACGAACAAACATTAGATCAGGAGGTGTGCGTATAGCAGTGTAGCAGCAGCAATCGGCCGGAGATAGGAGCTGCTACGGCCGAATGTGAGATATTGGATCCGAAAAGCACGAGTTGCATGTGCGAGAAAAAAACGTAGAGCTCTAATACCATGTTAGGAATAGCAACTTGATATTACTAGGAGGCCAAAGCCATTACATATACATGTACAAGAGAATGCCAACATGCTAGAATATAAAAGGCCAAAGGCCATCATCGATATAACTCTAACAGGGGTTGCTCCCCGAGGGCCACGAGGGGCCTCGCGACAACCCGCTCTTGGTGACTGCCATGCACATGGGTCCCGAGGTCCGGGCTCCTGAGGTGAGCGCAGGGGAGAAGGTGCCATCATGCGCTCCTGAGGTAACCGCCTCCAGCCCCGCGGGCGGCGAGGGAGGAGCCCTGCCCGTGGATGCAGCTACTGTCCCCGCCATGGAGGGCTACACGCCATCCCCCAGCGCGTATCCTATGGATCCCAGGGCATCCCGCAAGAGGAAAGAGCCCGGGAGCCACCGCAACCTCATCCCAAGGACCCTGAAAAGGAGGAAGTGGATAGCTGTGGACGAGTAAGTACCTTGCCCTTCTCTTGACTCTTGCCTAATGCGTCTCCGTCTGACTTTTGCCGTTCAGGGTTCATCCTGTTGCAGGAGCAAGCGCGTCCTAAGCATGACCTCCGAAGGGCACTGGTCCTGTCGTAACCCTGGGCCTCAAGAGCCGAGCGTCCGTGCACGAGGTGGTGTTTGTATGTGAGCCAAGGCCGCCCCTAGGGGTCCACAGGACTGCACTCCTCGCGTCCTTCTTTCGGAACGACCTCTGGGGCACGGGGGCGATGCCAAGGGCTCCCTCACTGATCCTTTGCCGGTAACTGTGCGCGCTGTAGAGCAGCGCCATCCCCAAGATGCGGGGCAAGCCCGCGTCGGGCCCCATGTCGGGCCACAGGAGCGTGCGAGGGAGCCCCAGCCCCCGGGGCCCTGCCGCAGGTGGGTGAGGCCTCGCGTGGCTCTCCGACTGACTGGGGCACAGAGGAAATCCCAGGACGAGTGTTGGAGCTCGCATGCGGGCGCAATACCGTCAGGCACAGCCTTCTTTAGGAGGCATCGAGCGCGCTGGGGCGCTTGGGGCGGAGCTTGTCAACATCGACACACGTCTTGAGGCGGAGGGTCTATGGCTGGCGTGCGAATGGCGCCAGCTGAGAGTCTCCATCAACCTTGTCCATTTGCAGCACGAGCGCACCCGCACGGAGATGGAAGAATCCCTTGCCGCGTCATGGGAGGCTCGTGACCGTGCCCTGGAGGAGGCTCGAGCCATGGATCGCTGACGCGAGGCGGCTGGGGAGCGCAAGAAGGAGCGTAAAGCTTCAAGCGCCAATCTTGAGCAGCAAGTTCAGACGCGCAAGGCCGCGCTCGCGGCACCGGCAGATGGGCCACCCACGGGCGAGACGGTGATCCGGGCGCTCGAGGAGACGCTAGCGCTAGAGGCGTTGGAGCACAGCCTGGAGCGCGAACGGTTGGAGGTGATGGAGCGTCAGGTGACCTCTTTGGAGGATGCCCTTATGGCTCGGGAGGTGACGGTCCGGAGGTGTCCGACGAGAGGGTGGATGGAGTCCCCAAGGCCCTCGCTAACGAGTACTGCAAGAAGCTAGGGTGCCAGGAGGCTCGCTTCTGTGAGCGGTGCGAAGAGCTGAAGGGCGAGGCCGATAGCCTCAAGGGGAAGCTTGCCGCGGCCGAATATCGTGAGCGAGCAGCGATGGAAGCCCAAGCCATGGATGTGGCTGATCTGTCCTTCCTTCACAAGCAGGTGGAGGGTGTCACTTCTCTTGTGGTGAAGGCCTCGAATGAAGCAGAGCGAGCCCGAGGACTACAGCACACACGCTCCAAGATGTTCCAGGACCTCGAGCATAAGGCCAGTTGGGCCGTGAGCAACCTTTGTGACAAGAGTGCTGCCAGCCCCCTTGTTGCCGACCACGCCGGCTATCTTGGCTTCTTCACCAGGATTGTGGAGCGTCTCAAAGGTGGATCTGCAAGGGCGCATCAACTCGTTAAGGAGAAGAGCTGCACCTTCTTGCACGTGCTGTCTCACGCATCTTCAACCATCTCCTCCGCTCCAATCCTGACTTCGACTTCAGGGCCGTGATGACCCCGGAGCCTGAGGTGATCGAAGGCACCCTGGCGGACTGGGTGGAGTACCATGTGGAGGACTTGATGGTGGAGCTCGCCCCTGCCAACGATGAAGGCCCGCCTGTGATCGAGGGGCGTGAGGCCAATGACACCGACGGTTGTGGTGACAATGCTGACGACACGTCTCCCTAGGCCAATCTTCACCTATTTCCCTGCTAAGATTTTGGTTGTAACACTGTGGGGAGGTGAAAGCACTTTGGAAGAACTTTTTATGATATAAGAATTATTCCTTTATTTCCTTGCGTCGCTTTCCTTTTACTTTTCGTGCGCCCTCAGGTAAGGAGATTATGAGCCGTGCATGCCGACAAGCTTGCACGAGAGCACCGCACAAGGACTCAGACGCCAAGATCCTTGGCGAGGTGCACGTGCGGGGCCCGTGGCCTCAGCGGCCTGAGACCGCAGGGCGTTGGACAGACCTCAGGCATTTGCACCATGCCCGGCCCCTGCTCGCGAGGTGCTCGAGGGCATAGAGATAGGAGCCGGCCACTGCCAAGCGTCCAAAAACCAAGGCTTAACACAAAAAGAAACACGAGGAGAAGATTCCCACCCCTTTTTCAAGAAACAAAGAGGAGAAACTTCGAATTTATTCCAAAACGTTGCACTTGTTTACAAGAGGAAAGCAAGACAAGCCGCGTCCGGCATCCTAACTTGTCTTCCCGCTAGCATGGAGCATGGGGCTTCCACTGGGCGTGGGCATAGTCGCTGACAGACCGTGTCGTCCGCCAGCGCAGAGCATGGGACTTCCACTTGGGCGTGGGTGGAAGCCCCCGTCAGGCCCCATGGCGGCACTCAGGAGACTCGATAGAGCGTACAACCCCAGTCATTATTACGCGAGAGTGTCACGGGTAGGTCTTGAGGAGACAGGGCATGTTAGGCCCCCGGAGTGCGGACCCCATCCCTGCCTCCAGGGTCAAGATGAGTGGCCTGGGCCACGGGTCCCTCTGCATAGCCGTGAGTTCATGACGGCTCTCCCTTGGGGACCCGCCTCCAGATAGGGCCCCTGGCCCCCGTGGTCCCAACACACGTGTTGGTGCTGTGGCAGGGCTGCGAGCCCCTTGCGGCACCCGAGGGGGCGCTACCCTGGATCCTCGCTGGTGTCGGATTCCGAGCTCCGCAGACCCAACAAAGGTTCACACTCAGGGGCATGTGTGAAGAACTCAACCTCTCAAGTTGATCGATCCGCTGCTCTCACGACCTAGCTCGATGAAAAAGAAGGAGAAGGACACAATAGTTTACCTAGGTTTGGGACACCTTGCGGTGTAAAATCGTACTCCTGCTTTGTGGTGGATTAGCCTCGCGGGGGGCTGAGGATGAACTAGTACAAGTGGGAGAACAACCTCAGGAGGCTTGTTTTTGTGATGAGCTCTTGGGGATTCGATGAGCTGATTACCCGATGATTCCTACAGTGGTGGCTAGGCTATATTTATAGTGGTCTTGGTCCTCTTCCCCCAAAACTTAGGCAGGAAGGGATCCCACAATGGCCAAATTTGAAAGGGGACAATAAGTACATCTGACCCTAACGAAAGGTGGTTTCTCCTGCAAAGCTTCTGATCGTGATGTCATGGTGGGCTTGGTGATGACATCCATCCTGCCGTTCTAGCGGTCTTGGTCTCGTTGCATGCAAACAGCAACCTTTGGCTGATTCCTTGGGACTCCGCAGCTGCGCTTGCCTCCTTTGTACCAAAGAGGAAACTTGTTCGTCTGCGCCCACTAGTGCATGCCTTGCCTTGGTCATCATGGTTGATGTCATTTCAACCTCATGAGGCTGGGCCTTGCATAGAAATCTTCGCTCCGTCAGGAGGCCGTTTGGGATGGCTGCTCCCTCAGGAGGCCTTGACGTCGCCCACCTCACGAGGCTTGGCCCCTCACGAGGGTCTTGTCTTGTCGTGGTTGAAGATGGGCCGTACCAGGCCATCAATGGAACCATGTCGTCGGCCACAGGAAGGCAAGTCTGGGAACCCTGGTTACGAGAACTTCGACAGAAGCCCCCGGGCCCAAGGCGCGCTTGCACTTGGCATCGAGGCAAAGCCCAAGGGCAAGGACAACCGTCTGACTTGACAATTGCCTGCTGCATGTAGAGAAAATCAACATTACTTGTGATCGTGGGATGCCGACGATTTACCTTCTCTCGGCTATAAATGTGGGAGCGGGCGGAGCCCCCTGCCCATGTTCGTCTTCTTGTTTCTTGCTCCTCCTCCTTCTCCTTGCTTCACCGCCTTGCCAACAAATCCATGAAGCCGACGAGGAGGTTCTCGGCCGCGGAGAAGGGAAAGGCCCTGAAGGAGGTGCCGCACTCGCCCCCGCCCAAGAAGGGCCACGGTCGCCCTCGCAAGTATGTTGCGACGCCGGCAGCTGCTCCCTGCGGGCATTGGCGCCAACTCTCAAAGGCTGGCGTTGCGTCCGGCGGTTTTGGGGGCACGTCTTCTTGCGCTGGAAGCCACTGCGGTCAGGGGAGCTGCTACGTCTTGAGCTTGCATTGGTTTTCCTTGAAGAGGAAAGGGTGATGCAGCAATAGTAGCGTAAGTATTTCCCTTAGTTTTTGAGAACCAAGTTATCAATCCAGTAGGAGGCTCCTCAAAAGTCCCACGCACCTACACAAACAAACAAAGAACTCGCAACCAACGCAATAAAGGGGTGGTCAATCCCTTGACGGCCACTTGTGAAAGTGAGATATAATAGAGATAGTACGATAAGATAAATATATTTTTGGTATTTTATAATATAGATGCAAAAAGTAAAGATGCAAATAAAAGTAGATTGGAAGAAAATATGATAAGAGATAGACCCGGGGGCCATAGGTTTCACTAGTGGCTTCTCTCAAGATAGCATAAGTATTACGGTGGGTGAACAAATTACTGTCGAGCAATTGATAGAAAAGCGAATAATTATGAGATTACCTAGGCATGATTATGTATATAGGCATCACGTCCGCAACAAGTAGACTGACTCCTGCCTGCATCTACTACTATTACTCCACACATCGACCGACTCCTGCCTGCATCTAGAGTATTAAGTTCATAAGAACAGAGTGACGCCTTAAGCAAGATGACATGATGTAGAGGGATAAACTCATGCAATATGATATAAACCCCATCTTGTTATCCTCGATGGCAACAATACAAAACAATACGTGCCTTGCAACCCTTTCTGTCACTGGGTAAGGACACCGCAAGATTGAACCCAAAGCTAAGCACTTCTCCCATGGCAAGAAAGGTCAATCTAGTAGGCCAAACCAAACTGATAATTCGAAGAGACTTGCAAAGATAACTCAATCATAGATAAAAGAATTCAGAGGAGATTCAAATATTTCTCATAGATAAACTTGATCATAAACCCACAATTCATCGGATCTCGACAAACACACCGCAAAAAGAGTTTACATCGAATATTGAGATCCGAAGGTCTGTGGCGATCCACAAGAGAGGGGGAGAACATTGTATTGATATCCAAAAAGAGAGAAGAAGCCATCTAGCTAATAACTATGGACCCGAAGGTCTGTGTTAAACTACTCACAACTCATCGGAGGGGCTATGGTGTTGATGTAGAAGCCCTCCATGGTCGACTACCCCTCCGACGGAGCGCCAGGGAAGGCTCCAAGATGGGATCTCGCAGATACAGAAGGTTACAACGGTGGAAATTGTGTTTCGTTGGCTCCCTGGATGTTTTCGGGGTACGTAGGCTTATTTAGGAGGAAGAAGTATGTCGGTGGTCGCCCGAGGGGCCCACGAGACAGGGGGCGTGCCCTATGGGGGGGGCCCTCCTATGTCGTGGAGGCCTCGGCTGCTTCTTGACTTGCACTCCAAGTCCTCTGGATCACGTTCGTTCCAAAAATCATGCTCCTGAAGGTTTCATTCTGTTTGGACTCCGTTTGATATTCCTTTTCTTTGAAATACTAAAATAGGCAAAAAAACAGCACTACGGGCTGTGCCTCCAATTAGTAGGTTAGTCCCAAAAATGAGATAAATGTGTAAAATAAAGCCCATAAACATCCAAAAGGGGTAATATAATAGCATGGAACTATCAAACAATATAGATACGTTGGAGACGTATCAGGAGCCGCTGTGAGGAGGTGAGGCACGCGGTGGCCATCTAGCCGCCATGGCCGCGATCCCACTCAGCCGACTCTCCTCCGGAGTTTGTGGTGTGGGCGGAGAAGCCTGCAGGCGCCTGGCTCCGGCTCCCGTGTTCCTTCGCGAGCATGCTACCAGCCGGGGGGCCTGGTGCCTTCAGGCTTCAGGCCAATGGCTGCTGCCGCAAGGCCTCATGGGTGGAGGCCGAGGTCACGGCCGCCGGCAACATGTTCCTGAACAGCGGGTGGCAGTCGTTTACCCGTGCACAGGACCTGCGCGGGAGGTGCACCCTCCACTTTAGGTATGACGTGTCGTGACCGTCAACGTGAGGGTCTTCGGGGAGGATGGCCCGCGCGTAGGCTGCTGCCCGAAGAGCGACAGCAACAACGATGGTGATGATGACGGTGGACGGAGGGGTCGCGTCATCGCTTGTGATGACCTCGCCCTAGGCGATGGTCGAGGCGGCGGCTTCTCCTCCACGGAAAGCTCTAGTGACAACGACTTCGACGAGCCACCGTGTCGTCGAGCCCGGACCAGGAGGGAAGACAAGAGGTGTCTCCGCCAAGCCCCGGTGAAGCGAGAGGAGGGATCTGAGTGAGCCTGGGCGCTGCCGGAGCCGGTCCTCAGGAGCTGCCGTCGATGAGCAGCTGCTTTTGTTTCTTGTTGTTTTTTTCGCTGCAAAAAGAAGAAGTAGGAAGCCGTACTAGGGCGTGTAATGGACTACGACGCTTGCGCTATTAAGTTATTATTTCTATGCCTCCTCCTGATACGCGTCTTGCCATTGATTGTGGTTGGGATCACTTATCTTAGAGTTCCTCTGATGAACTTCCGCGCCGCAGGAGCGCTCCTCATCGAGGGGTGACCTCATGGTCACCAGGCTTCAGGAGGGGGGCTCCCATAGCTGTAGAACAAGGAGGCCCCGGAGGCGCAGTGTCTATGAGCTCGTTCGAGAGCGTCACGCGAGGACAAATATTCCATAGGGCCAGGCACTAAGGCTTTGGCGAGGTGTGCTCACGGGCAAGCTCGAAGCACGCACACCTGCCCAACCCCCGCGCGCAGGATGCGCGAGGAGGAGCGACGGGCAACTGCCACTCCTCCTAAGGCAAACCTTGAGAGAGTCGAATGAGGCAAGATAAAAAATCCCCAACACTCAAGAAGAGACGCTGAAACTCCAAATTCCAGTCAAGAAGTCGCAAATCAGATACAAAAATGAAGCAAAAGAACAGCCGCGTCTGGCACCTATACTAGTCTTCTCACCAGCGCAGAGCTAAGTGCTGCCACTTGGATGAGGGAGGGAGCCCCCATGAGGCCAGGGCGATGCTCAGGAGACTTCGGGACGTGTGCAGCCCCAACTCATCATTACATGAGAATGTCACGAGTGGAGACCTTCACAGGCTCGGAACCTTCTTTATGGGTAGAACTTCTGAAGGTGCTGGATGTTCCAGGCATTCTGGATGGGGACCCTATCCTGCATCTCCAGGCACGTGGCGCCAGGCCTGGAGACACGGGTGATCCTTAACGGGCCCTCCCACATGGGGGAGAGCTTGTGAAGCCCTTCCCTAGAGATCACTATCGGTGTCAAAACCGGCGGATCTCGGGTAGGGGGTCCCGAACTATGTGTCTAAGGCTAATGGTAACAGGAGGCGGGGGACATGATGTTTACCCAGGTTCGGGCCCTCTCGATGGAGGTAATACCCTACTTCCTGCTTGATTGATCTTGATGATATAAGTATTACAAGAGTTGATCTACCACGAGATTGTAGAGGCTAAACCCTAAAAGCTAGCCTATGATTATGATTGTTCTTGTCCTACAGAATAAACTCTCCGGTTTATATAGACACCGGAGGGGGCTAGGTTTACACAGAGTCGGTTACAGAGAAGGAGATCTACATATTAGAATTGCCATGCTTGCCTTCCATGCAAACGAGAGTCCCACACGGACACGGGACGAAGTCTTCAATCTTGTATGTTCATAGTCCAAATGTCCGACCAAAGTATATAGTCCGGCTATCTGAGGACCCCCTAATCCTGGACTCCCTCAGTAGCCCCTGAACCATGCTTCAATGATGATGAGTCCGGAGTGCAAATTGTCTTTGTCATTGCAAGGCGGGTTCCATCTCCAAATACTCCATAGAAGATTTTGAACACAAGGATCGTGTCCAGCTCTGCAAAATAATTTCCACATACTACCATAGAGAGCACAATATTTTACCAATCTAATCTGCTGACAACTTTTCATAGCGTGACCCGGTCATTATGCAAACCATTTTTCTCAACCTTCCACCACACATATCGCGAGGCGGTTTTAGTGGCACGTCTTGTCGGAGCAGAGATCGTGTCCCCTTATCATGGGATTCTCATCAATATGGGTGTGGGTAACCCAACCGCGCCATCAATCGTGGCGCTTGGGGAATAAGCAATTTTACCGGGCAAGTGGGGAGGCACACAGTTTCTACCGCCTTTATGAAGAGATAGGGATTCTCCTTTTTCACCCACGCCTTCTAATTCCTTCGCTCATCCATTCTCGCACGCTCGAGCTCCAGCGCCCAAGTTCTCACCTTCTCCGTAAAGCCATTCCAAACATGTCTAGAGTGCGAGGCAAGTGGATGGCCTCCTTCGTTACGGAGGAGGACATCACGAAGCTCCGGGAGGCCGGATACTTGGCCACAGACATCGCTCACTAGCTTCCGGACGCAGGGCAGATTGTCCCTACTTCGAAACCCCACGAGAGGGTTGTGTTTCTTGCCCACTTTGTCCACGGACTGGGATTTCCTCTCCACCCATTTGTCCGCGGGCTCATGTTTTACTATGGGCTAGATTTCCATGATCTGGCCCCCAATTTCATCCTCAACATCTCGGCGTTTATCGTCGTATGCGAGGCCTTCCTCCGCATCAAGCCCCACTTCGGCCTATGGCTGAAGATCTTCAACGTGAAGCCGAACATAGTGGTCAGCCAGCAAGCGGAGTGCGGAGGCACCATGGTGGGCAAGATGCCGAACGTCACCTGGCTCGAAGGCTCCTATGTGGAGACCGTGAAGGGGTGGCAATTAGGGTGGTTCTATATCACCGAGCCACGCGACTCCAACTGGGCGGCGGCCCCCGAATTTCGATCTGGCATCCCCATGTGGCTTACCTCCTGGAAAAGGAAGGGTTTAGCCTGGGGTGAGCCAGCGGAGCTGACCGGACTCCAGAACTGTGTCAAAAATATGATAAGCAAGAAAATCAAGCTTGTCAACATGGTCCAAGTCATGCTCTTCGGCCGGATCCTGCCGTGTCAAAGACGGGCATTCAATATGTGGGAGTTCGACCCGGCCGAACACGAAACGCTGCGAGAGCTCTTCGACGCGATGCACAAAGACGTCTGGAAGGTGCTGTTCAAGGACGCCGAGGTGCCTCCTCCCATTATCGAAGATCACAGACTCAGTGCAAAGTGCCGCGCCAATCCTGTAAGCTATCTATATTTCACAAGATGTGCCTTTCCCAATATGTTCATGGGAGGAATCTAAGCCCCCACGTCGATTTAATAGGACTGGGTGGCGACAGCGGAGCGGATCGACTGTCCTGCTCCACTACCTGAAGATCCAACAATAGCTCTCTTAACGGAGATGCTATTTCCGGCGCCCTACGAGGTGCCGGAGAAGAATGCCAAGAAGAAGGCCACGGGGACCAGGAAAGGTCTCCGGCACAAGGTTGTGTCGGACTCATCGTCCGAAGACACCGAGGCGCACTCCTCCAACGAAAACGAGG
>NC_041387.1:263647919-263689090 GCF_002162155.2 Triticum dicoccoides
AAGAAGGGAAACACCCTCCCTCCGGACCACTCCACAACAGCCGCCTACAGCGACGAGGAGTGGCTGCCCAGGGACAAGCCCCTGGTCAAGTCGTAAGTATCCGAACGCTATAATACTTCTTATATGTTTTGCTTTATTACTTTTTATCGTGTTAAATATGACCGTGCAGTCCATCCAAAGCCCGCATTGACCTATCCTCATCGGATGGGTCTTTGAGCGCATCGGCGATGAACAGCGATTCGCTCCCAACGGCCACCACCCCCAGCCCGTGGACGACATCGAGGTGTTGTCTCAGAGAATACTGGACCAAGGGGAGACAGTTCTGGAGACGCCCCAAGGCGAAATCCCAGATGCCGGGCACATGGGGGGGGGAGACCCCCATGGATTCTGATGACGGAGGCCGCAGCAAGTTTGGCCCCCAGCCAGATACTATGTCGGAACCTCCAATTGTTCTGGACTCAGGCGGGCAGCCCCTCGCTAAGGGGGCGAGCTGCCTGTGCCGATGACCTCTGTCCATCCAGAGGCATCGGATAACATGCTGGAAGCGCCTCAGGGCAATTCCATTGATGAAGAACACCGTACTCTTATGAGTACGGTGGTTGAGAAGGTTCGGACCGCCAAAAGCGGATTGACCGATGCCTATGCCAGCCTCCTAACAGGCTTTGAGGTAAGCAATCAAATTTTGAGAGAATACCACAGCATAGACAGTAGCCCCTGATACTCTGCTTGGTGTTCAGAAAGAAAGGCCGAACAGAGGATCAAATAACACCCACAGGAGTCTAACCAGAATATGTCTACGTGAATAAGCAGGCGTCGCTGCTGGCCGCTGCCCCTCATACTGCAGAGGTCTCTCGACTGAAGCGGGACCTGGAGCGGAACGAGGAAGAGGTCGGTCACGTGAAGAGGCAGCTCGAAGAAAACAAAGGTACACAATGCCCTGTTTGTATGCCATATAAAGGAAAAGTTATTGATTCTAATAGAAGCATCATGAATGTCAATAGGGGCCACGACTGAAGTGGTGGCCCTTAAGAAGGCGCTGTCCGAGGCCAAGGACAAAGCGGCCAATGAGCACAACGAGCGCAAGAAACAAGAGGCTCGGGTTGGCAAGGTCCAGCAAGAGCTCCAGGACTTCGTCAAAAAATACGAGTCCTTGGAGCGTGACTCTAAGACGCAAGAGTCTAAGCTTGCGAAGGCCCACCAGAGTGCACAGGATGCAAAAGCTGAAGCCTAAAAGGCCCTCCAAGAGGTTCGAGCGGCCAAGAAAATTGCGGCGGGTAAGACATTCAATATGCAAAGCAAGAATGTGAAGGATAATTTCTTTTTACTTACCCGAATTTGGAGCTCTCCACGAGCATTTGCAGAACTGCCGCGCAGCATCTCTGATGCCGCAGAGTTCTACCGAGCTGAGGAAGGGAGCTCGACGGAGAAGTTGTTCTGGTCCAAGTATATTGGGGCTGAACACCCGATGCCCATGAGCGACCAGTTGAAGCAACTGGTCGAACTTCACAAGGCGGCCGAACTGGCCATGAAGGATCTCATAGTCCGAATGTGGCCTGGCGAGCCCCTGCCCAGCAGCTACTTCGTCCTGCTGAAGCGGCTTGTGAATGCCTGCCCACGGCTTGAAGTCATAAAGCGGTTAGTCTGAATTGAAGGTGCGCGCAGGGCCTTGGCCCATGCAAAAGTGCACTTGGCAAAGATGGACGACGAGAAGCTGGTGACGGAGGGGCCGTCGAAGGGCAAGGAGCATCGCCACCCCAAACAGTATTATGACAATGTCCTGAAGGGTGCCTGCCTTGTGGCGGAGGAATGTGCTAAGGATGTAATATTTGAATGAATGTACTCATGTCATCCTGTAATATGCAAACGAGTTCATGTGCGCTATATAATGCTTGTTGATTTAAAATATTACCTTTTGTGCATCTCTTTATAAAGTCTGAGAGTTGGCCAGTCACCGGCTTCTGCCCCCATGTAACTAGTACTGGGGTGTTCGGGATAAATCTAAACACTCTTTATCCAAAAAATTGGTCCCTTAAGGAGGTGTTTAGCGCAGCGAACAAGGCAATCAGACTATACAGCTTTATCACTCTCACTTAGCCATAGAAGTCTACAATTTTAAATTTTGGCGAAGCCCCTAGTATTCAGAAGACCGAACTTGGGGCGCTATGCACACCTAAATCGGACAAGGCCGATTCCTCGCCCGAAGAGGAAAAAATCTTTAAGGATTTGAGACCTCTCAAACAACGACCAACTATCGCCTCATCATGACAGTTAGTTTTCGGCTTTCTCTACTGAGGTCCTCGTACGGAAGAACCGGGACACAATCGCGGTAGTTCTCCCTGTGCTACCTTAGCCGATATAGCGGAACGTAAGGTACCAAAATATGGGAGTCGAGCAAACCCAACTATTGACCCAAGACATGATTCAGAGCTGATGCATATAATGATATAAGTTCGGGGTGCCGCACTGTCGAAAGTGTTCAGACTTTTCTCGCTGTGTTATGGGGTACACTGAAGCCCCTGGCGAGCCGGACGTACCAAAATGTATGGGTGCAATTTGTAATAAATAAGCAGTAAAGCAAAAGGATAAAGGAATGTAAGCTGACGCTATACATTATTTTCCATTGTTATTTAAATAATACGTCAAAGCATATGTATACAAGTAGTGCGATAAGCAAAATAAGACTATTTCACATGTGCTGGCCAAGGGTAAGCTTCATGTGGGTATGTAATACAGGTATAACGATCGTTATCAGAGACCACCTGGGGATTCCCTTGTACGCCAAAGCTTCTTGTCTCGTTATGTGTCCATCCCGTTATGTGTCCGATAGTCGGACTATCGAGAGGGGGGTTGAGCCGCATTTTGGACCGTGTCATAGCTGTGCCTCCGCCTATGCCCATGGTATTGTGAGTGCGTAATTATGTACGCGCGGCACAAATTTCGCCGCTTGACTGGGACTTGGACAGAGGCCGAATTGCCAGGCAAGCTCTGGACATGCCGGACGATCCTGTTGCAGGGTACTCCGGACTCGCTTGACGGTGTCCGGGTTCTTCATCGCTGAATTGGCGGTCTGCCTAAGAAGGCTGCTTTGTACTTCTGCCACGAGGGCCGCAGTGTGTTCCTCCGTACAGAGCGAGCACTCTGTGTTTCCATTTACTATTATAACCCCGCGAGGTCCCGGCATTTTGAGCTTGAGGTATGGATAATGCGGTACCGCATTCAATCTGGCAAATGCAATTCGTCCGAGCAGTGCATGATAGCCACTGCGGAACGGGACGATATCGAAGATTAACTTCTCGCATCGGAAGTTGTCCGGAGATCCGAAGACTACTTACAGTGTGATTGAGCCCGTCCAACGGGCCTCTACACCTGGTATGACACCCTTAAAGGTGGTTTTTGTGGGCTTGATCCTTGAGGGGTCGATGCCCATTTTGCGCACTGTATCCTGATAGAGCAGGTTCAGGCTGCTGCCACCGTCCATAAGGACTCGTGTGAGATGGAATCCGTCAATGATGGGGTCGAGGACCAATGCGGCCGAACCGCTGGGACGGATACTGGTAGGATGGTCCCTGCGATCGAAAGTGATCGAACAAGAAGACCATGGATTGAACTTTGGGGCGACTGGCTCCATCGCATAGACATCCCTAGTACATGCTTCGGTTCCCGTTTGGGAATACGGGTTGCGTATATCATATTCACCATTTTCACCTGGGGAGGAAATTTCTTCTGTCCTCCTGTGTTCGGCGGCCGGGGCTCCTCGTCGTCATCACTATGCAGCCCATTTTCCTTGTTTTCGGCATTCAACTTGCCGGCCTGTTTGAACACCCAGCATTCTTTGTTGGTGTGGTTGGCTGGTTTATCGGGGGTGCCGAGAATTTGACACGATTGATCGAGTATGCGGTCCAAACTGGACGGACCCAGATTGTTTCTTTGAAATGGATTTTTCCGCTGACCGGATTTAGAGCCACTGAATTCGGCTTTGACTTCCATGTCTTCGGTATTGTCGCCATTGTTGTAACGCTTGTGTCTGTTGCATCATGGCTTGCCGTTGCTATCTCTGGCATCTGAAGTGCCAGGATTTCTTGATGTGCTGTTGCTACGAGCCAGCCAGCTGTCCTCGCTGAGGGAGTCCTGGATTAGGGGGTATCCGGACAGCCGTACTGTATACATCGTCCGGACTATTGAAGCGTGAAGATACAAGACTCAAGACTCCGTTCCGTATCCGGATGGGACTCTCCTTTGCGTGGAAGACAAGCTTGGCGATCCGGATATTGTGTTTCCTTCCTTGTAACCGACTCCATGTAAACCCTAGCCCTCTCCGGTGTCTGTATAAACAGGAGAGGTTGGCCCTTAGAAGGCCGATCACAATTACAATCATAATCATCATAGGCTAGCTCCTAGGGTTTAGCCTCTACGATCTCGTGGTAGATCTACACTTGTACTACTCATATCGTCAATATTAATCAAGTAGGAAGTAGGGTTTTACCTCCATCGAGACGGCCCGAACCTGGGTAAACATTGTGTCCCTTGCTTCCTGTTACAATCAGCCTAAGATGCACAGATCGGGACCCCCTACCCGAGATCCGCTGGTTTTGACACCGACATTTTTGCTTTCATTGAGAGTTCCTCTGTGTCGTCGCTGCAAGGCTCGATGGCTCGTCTCATTGTCCAGGACAACATTTCCTCTGGGGGAGCTCTGGTTGTAGGCCAAACTCTCCGACTTGGTGGCTTCGGCATGGCCGCCCCATCGGCCGTCGCACCGACGATGGCCTCTCGGGTCATCACGCATAACCTCCGCATCAATTCGGA
Source organism: Triticum dicoccoides (assembly GCF_002162155.2). Classification (NCBI taxonomy): domain Eukaryota; kingdom Viridiplantae; phylum Streptophyta; class Magnoliopsida; order Poales; family Poaceae; genus Triticum; species Triticum dicoccoides. The sequence continues at coordinate 263,652,726 of NC_041387.1, forward strand.
ACTCACCGAACAGATGGATCCGATAGAGCTCTCCTCCCTCAATGAGCTCTTGGATCGCATCGACGCTCTAGGAGTCGCTACGGACTATGACCGTATCAGGCTTGAACCCAACCAAAGGGACATTAAATCCCCGCCGCCCACCCATGAGATAGCAGTAGTGGAGGAACCGCACACGGATTACCCCTTGATTTTGACAATGAATTATGTCTGGATCACCGACCTCCCGGAGCCGGATACCTGCCCAAGGGTAGACATGACCCGGATCCCGAACTTAGAATCGGGCACTGGGCCGGAGAAATTGGGCAGTACTCCGGATCCCGAGCTGTCAGGCTCGGAAGCTCTCATATCCCTGGGTACCAGATCGAATCAGAATCCGGATTCAGCTATTTCCACCCACACAAACCGTCTCTCCCATATCAGGTAAGAGCCCTAGGAGACAGTACACCGTTACTGGGCCAGATTCCTCCTTGTGCTAAACAAGGTCAAGGACTGCCACGAGGAGGACATAGTCTCCCTTTTCTGCAAAAACTGCACGAACAAAGGAATCCTCAACGCTATAAGTCATTGTGACATAGTGCACTTCACGGACTTGGCAACCATAGTACAGAAGTACTGTGCAATGGAAAGTGCCTGGAAAACCCAAACTAAATTTTGGGATAGTCCGGCTCTCACCAAAACCTTTGTCCGAACTAAACGGGCGAACTCTCGTAAGTCGGCCGACCCCATCCCCAAGAAACCAAAGCCCGCCCCAGGGCGGGGAACCGTATTGGAAGAATGGCTCAATGGGCCATGTAAGCTCCACAGTACTCCTGACACAATACCAACTCATATCCTTAGGGCATGTTGGATACTCCGGCAGGTTGCAAAAAGTGGCGAGGATCTTCTTGCAAGCCATAAAGCAGAACAACATCCTGCCAACGAACACAATACGGTACTAATTATCTTCTAGACTTTTACCTCAATCAATAGGCGCAAGCGAGCTCATCGAAGCTCCGCTGAAATTTGCCATGTGGCAAAAATAAACCCCTGGAACGACACTGCTATAACTTTCAATGCCAGTGATGAACCTCGATTCCAGACTGTCCGGGCACCAGCCGCTCTGGTCTTTAGCCCAATCATGGATGGCTTTCGGCTCACCAAAGTGCTCATGGACGGCGGGATCGGATTAAATTTGATCTATAAAGAAACACTCAACAAGATGGAAATTGACAAAAGTCGCATTGAACAAAGTGGCACAACCTTCAGGGGAATTATTCCTAGTCGGGAAGCGCGGTGTGCAGGAAAAATCACACTCGATGTGGTATTCGGCACCCCAGAGAATTATAGGTCCGAGGAAATCACATTCCAAGTGGCTCCTTTTAGCAGAGGATACCACCCCTTCTAGGGTGGGACGCATTTACAAGCTTTCAAGCTATACCCCATTACGGGTACATGAAGCTTAAAATGCCCGGACCCAACAGAATCATCACTCTAGCTAGTGATCCGGACGTTGCACTTCGCACCGAAAACAAAACCGCAACACTAGCCCTAGAAGCACTATCCGAAGCCCTAGCAGCCGAAGAATTAACAACACCGCGGGCCACCGTCGACAGGGACGACGTGATACTCGACAAGTGACCCAAGTCCACCTCATTCAAACCCGACGACGAGATAGTCAAATTCCAAGTCCATCCGACGGACCCCACGAAGACAGCTTCCATCGGGACACATTTGAGCCCCGCAATGGACACCGCACTGCGAGACTTCTTACGCGAGAATTGGGACATTTTTGCCTGGCACCCATCGGACATGCCGGGCATCCCATGCAGATTGGCCGAACACAGCATCAAAATACTAAAAGGATACAAAGTGGTCAAGCAGACTCTAAGGCGGTTTTCAGAGCCCAAACGGCAAGCCATGGGGGAAGAGCTAGCCAAACTACTCGAAGCCGGATTCATCAGAGATATCAAGCGTCCGGATTGGCCGGAAAATCTGGTAATGGTACCAAAGAAGGACAAATCCTGGTGCCTATGTGTCGACTTTAAAGACCTCAACAAGGCTTGCCCCAAGGATCCCTTTCCCCTCCCTCACATCGATCAAATTATCGATGCCACAGCAGGACACGACTCGCTGTGTTTCCTCGACGCATACTCTAGATACCACCAAATAAAGATGGCAGAGTCTGACCAAGCTGCAACAGCTTTCATAACGCCATATGGCCCTTTTTGCTTCAACACTATGCCTTTCGGGCTTAAGAACACCGGTGCAACCTATCAACGCATGATTCAAACATGCCTGGAAAAGCAAATCAGCAAAACAGTGGAGGCATATGTGGATGACGTGGTCATAAAAACAAGACACGTTGAAACCCTAATAAATGACTTGAGGCTTACATTCGATAACCTCCGGACTTACGACATCAAGCTGAATCCGAAGAAATGCATTTTCGGCGTCCCCTCGGGGAAACTGCTGGGCTTCATCGTTTCCAATAGAGGAATTGAAGCGAATCCGGCAAAAATTCGAGCTCTGTCGCAGTTGGCTATACCAACGGACCTCAAGAACATCCAGAAACTAGCTGGATGCATGGCCGCTTTGAGCCGCTTTATATCCAGATTAGGAGAAAAGGAACTACCTCTTTACCGCCTTCTTCGGTGCACCGAACACTTCGTGTGGACGGATGCAGCGGCGGCCGGACTCGATGAAATAAAGACCATACTGGCCAGTAATCCAGTCCTAAGAGCGCCAAATATCGGTGAGCCTATGTTGCTGTACATAGCTGCAACACATCAAGTTGTAAGCACAATGCTCGTCGTCGAACAAGAGGTTGACGGATACAAATTCCCGCTCCAAAAGCTGGTTTATTATGTATCCACAGTCCTCACCCCATGCAAATCCCGATACCCACACTATCAAAAAATAGCATGCACGGTCTTCATGGCATCCCGGAAGCTGTGACACTACTTTCAAGAGTGTTCGATTATGGTGGCCTCCGAAGTACCACTCAATGACATAATAAATAACCACGATGCTACGGGCCGGATTGCGAAATGGGCTATCGAGCTCCTTCCGTTCGACATAACATATAAACCACGGCGGGCCATCAAGTCGCAAGTACTGGCTGGTCGCCGAATGGACAGAAGCCGAACTCCCTAAAGAGTACGGCGCGTACCACAACTGGATCATGCACTTCGACGACTCTAAAATGCTGGTCGGATTGGGAGCGGGTGTAGTCTTGACATCTCCCACCGGAGACACGGTCCAGTACGTCCTCCAAATATTATACACAGACACCAACAATGCAGCCGAATACGAGGCTCTGTTGCATAGTCTTTGGATGGCAGTCTCTATGGGCATCCAATGCCTAGAAGTGCGCGGGGATTCGAACCTCGCAATATCACAAATAAACGGAGACTTTGATGCCAAGGATCCGAAAATGGCGGCCTATCGCAATGCCGTCCTCAAAATGTCAGCTCGGTTCGAGGGGCTCGAATTCCACCATGTGGCTCGAGAAAACTATCAAGCGACGGACATCCTCTCCCGCATCGGTGCTAAACGCGACCATGTCCCACCTAACATATTCCTGGAAAGGTTGTCCAAACCATCCGTAGTATGGCAAGGGGAGTCCGGCAATACTAGCATGGATCCGAACATACCCCCAGATTCCGAACCATCAGACATAATCGGAGTCTCTACCACCGAAATAACATCTTCGACCCACGAAATCATGGCTGTAATCGCCCCATGGACCGAGCCTTTCTTGGCCTACCTAAATAGGCAGGAGCTCCCCGAAGACCAAAATGAAGCACGCTGCATCATCCGGCATTCAAAAGCTTACAAAGTCCATGAAGGGGAACTCTACAAGAAAAGTGCTACCGGAGTGCTCCAAAGATGCATCTCCGAAGAGGAAGGGCGGCTGCTCTTGGCTGAAATCCATGCCGGACTGGGCGGGCACCATGCCGCGGCTCGAGCACTAGTCAGCAAGGCCTTCCGTACATGCTTCTATTGGCCGACGGCCCGAGTAGACGCACAGGACCTTGTCCAACATTGCGTCGGTTGCCAGCTCTTTGCTAATCAAAGTCATATGCCCCCTACCGCTCTCCAAACAATCCCCAAAACTTGGCCCTTCGCGGTCTGGGGGCTGGATATGGTCGGACCTCTTAAAGGGGGAAGCCATAAGAAAAAATACTTATTGGTCATGGTGGACAAGTTCACCAAATGGATAGAAGCCCAACCAGTCAAAACGGCCGAATCCGGACCAGTAATAGACTTCATATCCGGGGTCGTACACCAATACGGTGTCCCCCACAGCATCATCACTGATAATGGCTCAAATTTCACAGCCGATGAAGTGAAAACTTGGTGCGGAAAAATGGGCATTAAGCTTGATTACGCTTCCGTCTAACATCCCCAAACAAACGGCCAGGTAGAGCGGGCAAATGGTCTAATCATGAGCGGCATCAAACCCAGACTAGTGCGATCCTTGACAGAGTCAGATACGCACTGGGTCGAAGATCTCGACTCCGTACTCTGGGGGCTGTGGACCACGCCGAATCGCACCACCGGATATACACCATTTTTATGGTATACGGCGCGGAAGCGGTACTACCCTGCGACATAATACATGATTCGCCATGCGTACGCAAAGACGAAGAGAAGGAAGCCGAGTTAGATTGGCAGGATAACTTGGATGCCCTAGAGGAGGAGCGCGACGTTGCAAAAGCCCGCACCGCATTCTATCAGTAGCAGGCTCCACAACATCAAAGCAGAGAAGTGCGGGCCAAAACATACAATATTGGCGAGCTTGTTCTACGCCTACCGAAGAAGAAGAAGGACAAGCTCAAGCCCAAGTGGGAAGGTCCCTTCGTCATTGACAAAGTTCTCACCGGAGGAGCGTACCGCTTACGTAATGCATCTGATAAAAGGTTCGAGCCGAACCCATGGAACGCGGCCAGACTCCGGAGATTCTACGCCTAACACCGAACTCAGTGTTCGTCTCCTTACCCCTCCTTTTGAATTATGCTCCACCCCTTTTCCTTTCTCGTCCTTTTTCCTCTTCACACAAAGTATTTAATACAATGCGGACTCCCGGATCACTCCGGCCGCACTATGTGTGTAAGCAATACCTGGGGGCTTCCTATACGGAATCTAAAAATAATTACTCAAATGGCTTTTGCCCATCACATATGCGTTTCTTTTTTCATATGGGCCTTTTCTTCACCATTATATGCATCAATATGACTTAAGATGTGGCCAAGCTGGGTTGCCTGGCTCCTGTGTTTATGCCCTACGTTCCCGTTAATTCGGCTAGGGCATAAGGGGAGCACCTCTATGATTGTTACTGCCGGTTCAGCCGGATGTGTACCTCAGACTGGGTGAAGCCGAAAGCTAGTTTCCTTAAGAGAATATTTGGTCGATGAACAAAAGATGTATTCATTTATTACAACGTAAATCCCAGAAGTCTTGTATTCTGCGCCATCGTTCGCATTCCGTACATGTGCATTTTCGCATGTGTACCCAGGGAAAGGAACCCCTAATGGAACTATTCTCCCTAGAAGATGTTTCTTACTATCCATGTAATATAACATAACTAGTTGGGTACTTGTCTGTTCAAGCACTTATGACCCCTACGCCTGGTTTCCACGCATACCCCGGTTTTGTATAACTGAGTGGGTATTCATACACACCCGAACTGTAGGATCCGAGGGCTAAAGCGAAAAGGTCCGCCATGACTCAGCTGGGCCTTGCATTCCTCCAGCTCCCGAGCCAATTGTTCATTCTTATCTACAAGGACTTGTGCATAAATTGATCCTTAAAAAAGCTGTCCCAACCATTTTAAGTCTTAGGGGCTACTGCTATACATGCTCATCAAATTTTCTTTCCCGTATATCTTTGGCATACTGGTCTGTTGCTCGGGCAAGCCCGCCTTGAGCAGCTCGAAGGTATGCGTCTCCTGAATTGAAGGCATTAAATGCCTCTTCGGAAAAGATGTTGTTCCGAAGCACGGCCCATCGGCGCTGGTGATTCATGGTGCTCTCTACTTTGGAGTTTGTGGCCGAGAGCATGTCCGCATCCTCTGTCAGAGAACTATGCGGCATCAGCCCCGCTTCCGCCTCCGCTCTCGAAGCTGGTTCTGGAATCCGGCTGGTGGAGGCGCGGTTGGTGGGGTCCCCGGATATAGTCTGGCTGCTCCTCTTCCTACCAGGACACAAACAGTGCTGTTATACTCCAAATACCATAATTGCAGGACATGCTTTTTCCTTACCTCTGCAGCGGCGTGTCGACCCTTACCGCCTTCCTCTTGATCCTGCCCGATCCGGACGCCTGTGGTCGACGAGTCCCCAGGGGCTCGGCCTCGCGCTCCGACCGTCGTCTCTGCAAAAAACACGACACCTCAAGGGTAAGGCATGACATCTGATGGGAGTCCTCTTCGGAGGATAGGGTTTTTCGGTTTTTGGCTTACACACGACGTAGGTAGCGGTCCGGGATAGTCGGCAATAATGGCCACTGAGGTGTCATCACAACTTGCTTCATAAAATGTCCCATTGACAAGCTCCACGGTAATATCCGGATCTTCTTCGAGTCCTGGATCTATGGCCCTTCCGGGGTCCTCTGGCTATGGGGAAGGGTCGGAAATTCCTTCTACGGCCCTCCTCAGTTCCTGCTCAGAAATATCAAGGCAGGTAATCTTAGCGAAGAACGCTACAATAAGTGAAGCGGGGAAAAGAATGAAGACTTACCCAGTTTGGGGGGTTGTACATGGAGAATCCATCCCGCAGTTTAATCTGGAGGAATTCTTCCTCTTCTCCTTTGTATAAATCAGACAGTATCCTTGCCATGGCAGTGGCTGAGTCCGGACCCTTACGGCCACAGCGGGTGGCATCATCTTCCCCGTTGAAGTGCCACATGGGCTTCCCCCGATATTGAAACCGTTGCACCCCCCGTATTATTCATATTGCCATAACCTCGACTATCGTCAGTCCGGACTTGGCCAGTAATTTTATCCTGCTCATCAGGAAGTGTATTTCCCTGGTATCCTCCTCTTGGGGGCCCCGGGGGCGCCAGCCTAGACGTGCCTTCGGTGGGACGTCACTGAACTTGGGGAGACCCGTCCGGACTGGATCCAGAAGGGGGACGTCATCAATGGAAAACCACTCTCAAGGCCAGTTCTCTGGTGCCTTCTTTGGAGTGCCAGATAGGTATCCAGTCTCCTCAATGCGCCATACTTCGGCCCCGCCCACTTAATGTAGGGATTCCCCTTGGTTGCGAGGGACAAGGCAAAACAGCTTTTTCCATAGCCCGAAGTGAGGCTCGCAGCCTAGAAATAGCTCGCGAAGGGCAACATACCCGGCTATGTGTAGTACGGAGGCAGGGGTAAAGTTGTGCAACTGGAGGCCGTAGAACTCCAGGAGCCTGCAAAGGAACGGGTGGATAGGAAACCCGACACCCCTTAGCAGATGCGGGATGAGGCATATTCGCTCCTCTGGTGATGGATTAGGAGATCCCTCGGCTTATTCCCCTCCGTTATAAGTAGCTATTCTGTCTCGGACGGGGACCATGAACGCCGGTGGGAGAAACCCCTGGGTTTGTAAATGGCTATGAGGAACTGGACACTCTTCCCAGTCCCCCATCTTGGAGTGAGAAGAGCGAGCAGAAGAGCTACGACGACCGACCATGTTGAAATGGTTTTCCGGAGCACTCTGTTGGATGGTTGCTCTAGGGGGGAGAGTGGGGTTTGGATATGAGAATCCCCGTCTCTTCAAATAGACGGTCAGCCCGAAGGATTGGGGGTGGCAAATGCAAAATTTCCTCGGCCCCTCGCATTCGCTCGACACATGGAGATGGTCATTATTGAGGCATTGAAGCTGAGGAGTACAACATTTATGGGATGCTGGACACTATTCGTCGTAATAGGTACTTTGGAGTATTTGGAGATGGAACCAGCCTTGCAATGCCGAAGACAAGACTACGTGCCAGACTCATCGTCATTGAAGCCTGGTTCAGGGCTACTGAGGGAGTCCTGGATTAGGGGGTATCCGGACAGCCAGACTGTATACATCGTCCGGACTATTGAAGCATGAAGATACAAGACTCAATACTCCGTTCCGTGTCCGGATGGGACTCTCCTTTGCGTGGAAGACAAGCTTGGCGATCCGGATATTGTGTTTCCTTCCTTGTAACCGACTCCATGCAAACCCTAGCCCTCTCCGGTGTCTGTATAAACCGGAGAGGTCAGCCCTTAGAAGGCCGATCACAATTACAATCATAATCATCATAGGCTAGCTCCTAGGGTTTAGCCTCTATGATCTCGTGGTAGATCTACTCTTGTACTACTCATATCGTCAATATTAATCAAGCAGGAAGTAGGGTTTTACCTCCATCGAGAGGGCCCGAACCTGGGTAAACATTGTGTCCATTTCTTCCTGTTACCATCAGCCTAAGACGGACAGATCGGGACCCCCTACCCGAGATCCGCCGGTTTTGACACCGACACTCGCCCGCACAAAAACGGGTCATGAGTATCGTGAGGGCTGCCATGGACTTCGACTTTTCATGGACAAGGTGGCGGGCGAGCCACTCGTCGCGGATGTTATGCTTAAAGGCCGATAGGGCTTTAGCATCTGGACAGTCAATGATTTGGTTCTTTTTAGTTAGGAACCAAGTCCAGAATTTTCTGGCTGACTCTCTGGGTTGTCGGGTCATGTGACTTAAGTCATCAGCATCTGGTGGTCGCACATAAGTGCCCTGAAAGTTGTCAAGGAATGCGTCTTCCAGATTCTCCCAACTGCCAACGGAGTTTGCCGGCAAGATGTTCAGCCAATGCCGAGCTGGTCCTTTGAGCTTAAGTGGGAGGTACTTGATGGCATGTAGATCATCACCGCGGGCCATGTGAATGTGGAGAAGGAAATCTTCAATCCATACCGCAGGGTCTATTGTACCATCATATGATTCAATGTTCACGGGTTTAAACCCTTCCGGGAATTCATGATCCATTACTTCAGCAATGAAGTATAGGGGGTGTGCGGCGCCTCTATGCCGGGCTACATCACAACGCAGTTCAAATGAGTCTGGTCGGCTGTATTTGGCCTAGCTGGACTTGTTTTTAGTATATCCGGCGTGACGGTCATCGTCACGCGTTTGGGCGCCCCCCCCTGCGATTCGTAGATCGATCTTGACTGCCCTGCGTTGTTTTCCAATATGTATCGCAGGTCCTGCGTGTAGCCCTGGGCCTTAGTGTTTTTGTTAGGTTGGTGGCGAGGTGTGGGCTGGTGTTCGGGCTGATACGCCTCTTTGTCTCGACCACGAGGTGGCCGGTCAGCCGCATCGTGCGCTGGTAGTGTGGGCTTTAATGCCTCCTCCTCGAGTTGAGGTAGCAACCTGTGCTTTGGGTAAGTTTTGGTTGGGCGCTCGAGTCCGTATTCCTCTGCTGCCAGGACCTCAGTCAATCTATTAGTTAGCAGATCTTGATAAGCTTGAAGTTGCTGTTGCTTCTGCCTCGGGCTTTTTCCAGTGGCTACAAGCCGGTGCTTGAAGCGCTCCTGCTCGACGGGATCCTCAGGCAAGATGAATTCTTCGTTGCCAAGGATCACTTCGTCTTCAGAGAGGGGCATATAATTGTCATCCTCTGATTCTCCATCTGTTGCCTATTCCTTGGGGCTAGCTTGCCCATCCTCCCGCTTGGTCTGCTCGAAGCCTGGCTGGGCGGGATTGTTTTCGTCTTCGGCACCATCCGGATTGCTATCGTCTCTTGTGCCGGTATCGCTACTGTTGCTTTGGCGGGGCTTGGAGGGGCGCCAATGACGCCGATGCTTAGATTGCTTCTCCGAGGAATTATCCTCCATTGCCTCATTGCCATTGCTTTCTTTGGGGGTGTCCACCATATATATATATCATATTATGAGGTGGCTATCCAGTGTCCTGTGGGCAGTGGTTCCTGTTCTTCTCCTGCATTGTCGTCCATATCGTCGATGTCTTCGGAGTTGAAGTCAAGCACGTTGGTTAAGTCATCGACAGTGGCTATCAAGTGGGTGGTGGGTGGGGAACGAATTTCTTCGTCGTCCGCTTCCCACTCCAGCCGGACATAGTTCGGTCAAGAGTCTCCTGACAAAGAGAGGGACCTCAATGAATTTAGCACGTTGCCCAAGGGCGAGTGTTGAAAGAAATCCATGGAGGTAAACTCCATGATCGGTGCCCAATCAGATTTGGTAGGCACGGACGTACGCGGTTCGGAGCCTGTGGCTGGAGACGAGTTCAAGGGTCCGATGACACAGATTTCTTTGGATGTGAAGTCTGTGTTCGGCTCTAGCGCTGATGAGTGTGCGGCCTCCGTGGCGGGGTCTATCCACCCATACTCGGATGGCACAATCTGTTCCAGATTGATGGTCGGGGCAGCCCCAGGTGTGATCTCCCGAACACTGTCCGATAGCAGATCGAAGTCATGCTCGTCGTGACTGTTCGGCGCACCTGCCATGGGCTCGAATCCGTCGAAGATCTAGTCTCCGCGGATGTCAGAAGTATAGTTCAAGCTTCCAAACCTGACCTGATGGCCAGGGGCGTAGCTATTGATCTGCTCCAGATGGCCAAGCGGGTTGGCCCGCAGTACGAAGTCGTCGAATACAAAGATCTGTCCAGGAAGGAAAACCTCACCCCGGATCGCATCATTGAACATGATTGAAGAAGCCATCAAGCTTATCGTGATGGCACAGTGGAACTCTCAGTGAAAGCACCAATGTCGGTTGCAAAACCGGCGGATCTTGGGTAGGGGGTCCCTAACTGTGCGTCAAAGGCTAATGGTAACAGGAGGCGAGGGACATGATGTTTACCCAGGTTCGGGCCCTCTCGATGGAGGTAATACCCTACTTCTCGCTTGATTGATCTTGATGATATGAGTATTACAAGAGTTGATCTACCATGAGATTGTAGAGGCTAAACCCTAAAAGCTAGCCTATGATTATGATTTTTCTTGTCCTACGGACTAAACCCTCCGGTTTATATAGACACCGGAGGGGGCTAGGGTTACACAGAGTCGGTTACAGAGAAGGAGATCTACATATCTGAATTGCCAAGTTTGCCTTCCATGCAAAGGAGAGTCCCACCCGGACACGGGACAAAGTCTTCAATCTTGTATCTTCATAGTCCAATAGTTTGGCCAAAGTATATAGTCCAGCTGTCCGAGGACCCCCTAATCCTGGACTCCCTCAAGCACCTGCCTCAGGACGAGGTCACCCACCTCGATGGTCCTGGAATGGATGTTGCGGCAGTTGTACCGTCGCAACGCCTGCTGGTACCTCACAGCTTGGAGTGAGGCTTGGCAATGGCGTTCCTCCCCCAGCACGAGGTCCATCTCCTGTGTGGTGTCTTGACGCGCCTCGTCGAATGCCAAGACCCGCGGGGAGCGATGCCAGACCTCGTGAGGGAGGACCGCCTCGGCTCCGTAGACGAGGAAGAATGGGGTCTCGCCTGTAGGCTTGGTGACGGTGGTGTGGATGGACCACAACACGGACGAAAGCTTGTGGAGCCAGCCTCTGACGCAGGCCTTGAGGTTTTTCTTGAAGCTCCTTGCCTTAAGGCCCCTCAAGACCACCGCATTGGCACGCTCGGCCTGGCCATTGCTCCGCGGGTGCGCCATCGAAGCATAGCATTTCTGCGTTCCAAGGTTAGCATAATATGTTTTAAAGAGGTTGCTCGTGAACAGGGAGCCATTGATAGTGATGATGCAGTTGGGCACCCCGAAGTGGCTTACGAGGACCTTGATGAACCTGACTGTAGAGCCAGCCGGGATGGTGCGGACAACTTCCACCTCCACCCACTTGATGAACTTGTCGATGGCGATGTAGAGGTAGCGGTAGCCCCTGGGCGCTCGAAGAAATGGGCCCAAGATGTCGAACCCCCAAACCGCGAATGGTCCCGAGAGCGGGATGGTCTAGAGACCCTGAGTGGGCTGGTGGATCTGCTTAGCATGGAATTGACGGGCTTCACAAGATCTTACCAATTCAGTGGCATTGTTGAGCGCTATGGGCCAGTAGAACCCGTTGTGGAACGCCTCGCCAACAAGGTTGTGTGATGAAGAGTGATGCCCACAATCCCCACCGTGAATGTCAGCCAGCAGCTCGCACCACTGCTCCTTGGAGATGCAGCGCAGGGAGACATCGTTCGGGCACCTTCGGTAGGGCTCGCCGTCCTCGATGCAGTATGCGGTGGCCTGGCAGGCCACCCGCTCTACATCCTCTTCCTTCTCTGGCAGGGTGCACTGAAGCAGGTACACGTTATATTCCTCGGTCCAGCACCCCTCTTGAGGGTCGAGTGCGAGGAGCAGGTGGGCCCCTGAGGCCGGGCCATAGACAGGGGCGCCCGTAGTTGGTGTCGCGGGCAGCTCCTCCCGAGGGAGCGTCGGCTCGGCAATGGGGGGAACTGCTGAAGGCCTGAAGAGCCGCTCCTCGAAGATGCTAGGCTCCTGGGGGAGGCACCGAGATGACCTCTTGGCGATGTCATCCCCCTCCTTGTTCGTGCCACGAGGCACGTGCTATAGTTCCAAACCTAAGAATTGCTTCTCAATTTTGTGTACCTCCTCGAGGTATGCCTCCATGTGCTCGTCCTTCAGCATGTACTCCTTGTTGGAGAAGTTGATGAGGAGCTGGGAGTCGCCCCTAATGGTGAGGCGCCTAACCCCTAGGGCAACCACGGTCCTGAGCTCAACGATCAGGCCCTCGAATTCGGCGATCTTGTTGGAGACCTTCTCACCGTGCTGGAAGCAGAGCTGCACGACATAACAGAGGTTGTCTTGGGTAGGTGAGATCAGCACGGCTCAAACCCCCGCGCCCTGATGCAAGAATGCGCCATCAAAGTACATGACCCAGCCACCAGGCGCTTAGTCTCCTAGGGTGAGAGAGAGATCCTCGCCCACTTCTTGGCCTGGTGCATCAGTCCATTCAGCCACAAAGTCAGTGAGGGTTGCACCCTGGATGATTCGGGTGGTGTTGAATTCCAGCTGAAACTCCTGCAACTCAATGTTCCATTCGGCAACCCTTCCTACGGCGTTGGGGCTTCGGAGCACCCTCTCAAGGGGGTAGGCTTGGATGACCTTGATAGGGTGGCCTTGGAAGTAGTGGCGCAGCTTCATGGAAGCAACAAGGAGTGCAAGGAGGAGCTTCTGTGACATGGGGTAACGTGCCCGCACGTCATGCAGTACGGTGTTGACGAAGTAAACGGGATGCTCGACGAGGGAGGAATTGTCCGTCGAGTCTCATTCCTCTTGAGGCGGCGGAGTCTCAGAAGCCCCATCTTCTGTCGCTTTGGGGGACCCGACCTCAGGAGCCCCATCTCTTGAGGGTGGGTCGATGGCCTCAGGCACGCTATCCTTAGGTCGGGGCGCCTTAGATGGGTGCTCCGCTCTACGTTGTACACCCTTGGCTACATGTTCCTCGAGGACCACCACCAGCGCTGCGTTGGCTGAGTGTGGAGTGGCGGCTAGGTAGAGCACCAGAGGCACGAGCGGGCGAGACGCCACCATCACCGGTGGGCTAGTGAGGTACTTCTTGAGGTCTTGGAAAGCCGCATCAGCCTCTAGAGTCCATTCGAATGGGCCCTTCCTCTTCATCAGCTTGAAGAATGGGAGGGAGCACTCGCCTAGCTTGGAGATGAAGCGCCCAAGCGAGGTCACCCAGCCTGCCAGCTTCTGCATTTCCTTGAGGGTTTGAGGCGGGATCATCATTTCTATTGCCTTGACCTTCTTCGGGTTGGACTCAATTCCTCTATGCGACACTAGGAACCCCAACAGCTTTCCAGACAGGACACCGAATACACACTTCTCAGGATGAACTCGCAACTTTACCTCGCGCAGGTTGGCAAATGTTTCCTGCAGATCTCCAACAAGGGTTCTTGCTTCCCGGGACTTGACCACTATATCATCGACATAAGCCTCTGCATTTCTCCTGAGCTGTTTGCCCAAAGCGATGTGCATCAACCATTGGAAGGTTGCTCCAGCATTGCGCAACTCAAACGGCATGCAGGTGTAGCAATACACCCCGCACGGGGTCAAGAAGGCCGTCTTCTCTACATCTTCCACCACCATCTTGATTTGATGATAGCCTGATAAGGCGTCCACGAAGCACAGTAGATCACACTAGGCAGTGGAGTCGATGATCTGGTCGATCCAAGGAAGAGGGAATTGATCCTGAGGGCATGTTTTGTTCAGGATCATGAAGTTAACGCACATGCGCTGTTTCCAGCCCTTCTTGGGGAGGATGGCTGGGTTTGCCAACCACTCCAGGTGTCGAACTTCCCGGGCAACACCAGCGTCCTGTAGCTTGTGGGTCTCCTGGACGATTAACGACTGCTTCTCTAGGGCTTGCTGCCGCGCCTTCTGTTTCACGGGGCGCGTGCGGGGGCACACCATGAGGTGGTGTTCGATCACCCCCTGTGGGACACCTACCATGTCCGTTGCTTGCTATGCAAATACATCCTTGTTCGCACAGAGGAAGCTGACCAGTGCCACCTCTTGGTTTCGGGGGAGGCCAGCGCCTATAGTGAAGGTAGCTCGTGACTCCGCGCCCTTGTCGACCAACACTTGCTTGGTCTTGGCCCGGTCTTGGGAGAACAACGACTTCTTCTTCGTCGGGGCAGCCCCCGGGCCCTCCGGAGCGCTCCCGGCACCTGGCCGCGCAGCCGCCGCGGCCTTGAAGGTGAGCCTGAGGTCCGTCAGCATGTCCCTAGTGTCTCCCTCCATGGTGAGGAAACCGCTGCTTCCTGGCATCTTCATGATGTTGTACTGGGGCGATTTGCCGCCATGAACTTGGCGAGGGTCGGGTACCCAAGGATGGCGTTGTATGGGAGCCGGATGCGCACGACGTTGAAGTCGATGAGCTCAGTGAGGTAGTTGTCGCATGTTCTAAAGGTGATAGGGAGGCGAATCTGCCTCACGGGGCAGGTGGAGCCGCCGATCACTCCGGAAAATGGCTTGGTGGGGACGAGTCGGTCGTGAGGCATGTGAAGTAGGCCGAACGCCTCCATGGAGAGGACGTTGAGGCTGGAGCTGCCATGAATGAGGGTTATGGTAACCTCTACGTTGAAGATGGTGGGGGTGCAGAGCATGGGCAGTGCGCCGGCACTGGCCGTGGTCTTGGGGTGATCTCTCGAGTCGAAGGTGAGGTCGGCCTGGGGAGCCGCCCAGCCCGGAGGGGCCCCTCGCAGGGACGGATAACCTCCCATCTACCGGAAGAACTGCTTGGTGTGGCGGTTTGAAGCTGGCGCCTGCGACCCGCCGAGGATGGTCGCGATGGCGTGGTGCGTCGGGACCGCGAACCGTGCGGTCAACAACTCGCGCAGCTCCTCCCATTAAGCTAATACGTCCATTTTGCATCATGTTTTTCTATTGTTATTTATGTTGTTCTATTGTATAATAATGCCTTTTTGAGTAATTCTAATGTCTTTTCTCTCATAATATGCAAGGTATACACAACGGGGGAGAATTCTGGAGGCTGGAAATCTGGACCTGAAAAAGCTATGTCAAGCTACCTATTCTACACAACTCCAAATGAGCTGAAACTCCATGAGGATTTTTTGTGGAATATTTAATAAATTTTGGAGCAAATAAGTACCAGAGGGGGGGCCACAAGGTGGGCACAACACACCTGGGCGCGCCAGGAGACCCAGACCCGTCCTGTTAGGTCCTACCCTCCTCGGCCCACCTCCGGTGCCCATCTTCTGGTATATAAGTCATTTTGACCTAAAATAATTGAGGGGAGGACTTTCGGGACGAAGCACTGCAGTCTCGAGGCGGAACTTGGGCAGGAGCGCTTTTGCCCTCCGGTGGAGCGATTCCACCGAGGGAACTTCCCTCCCGGAGCGGGAAATCATCGTCATCATCATCACCAACAACTCTCCCATCTTGGGGAGGGATATCTTCATCAACATCTTCAACAACACCAACTCCTGTCAAACCGTAGTTCATCTCTTGTATTCAATCTTTGTGCTGGAACTATAGATTGGTGCTTGTGGGTGACTAGTAGTGTTGACTACATCTTGTAGTTGATTACTATATGGTTTATTTGGTGGAAGATTATATGTTTAGATCCATTATGCTATTTAATACCCCTCTGATCTTGATCATGACTATCATTTGTGAGTAGTTACTTTCGTTCTTGAGGTCAAGGTAGAAATCATGTTGCAAGTAATCTTGTGAACTTGATATGTGTTCGATATTTTGATAATATGTATGTTGTCATTCTCTTAGTGGTGTCATGTGAACGTCGACTACCTGACACTTCACCATATTTTGGGCCTAAGGGAATGCATTGTGGAGTAGTTATTAGATGATGGGGTGCGAGGTGACAGAAGCTTAAACTCCAATTTATGCGTTATTCCGTAAGGGACCGATTGGATCCAAAAGTTAAATGCTATGGTTAGAATTTATTCTTAATACTTTTCTCATAGTTGCGGATGCTTGTGAGAGGGTTAATCATAAGTAGGAGGTTTGCTCAAGTAAGAACAACACCTAAGCACCAGTCCACCCACATATCAAATTATCAAAGTAGCGAACACGAATTAAGCCAACATGATGAAAGAGACTAGATGAAATTCCTGTGGACCATCAAGAACACTTTGCTTATCATAAGAGACAGTTTCGGCCCGTCCTTTCCTCAAATGGATTGGGCTACCTTGCTGCACTTTTTTTACTACTATCGTTACTTGCTCGTTACAAATTATCTTGCTATCAAACTACTTCGCTACTTACAATTTTAGCACTTGCAGACATTACCTTACTGAAAACCACTTGTCATTTCCATCAGCTCCTCATTGGGTTCGACACTCTTAGTTATCGAAAAGGCTACAATTGACCCCATATACTTGTGGGTCATCAAGGCTATTTTCTGGCGCCGTTGCCGGGGAGTGAACCGCTCTTGGTAAGTGGAAATTGGTAAGGAAACATTATTACTACATGCTGAAATTTATTGTCACTTGCTAGTATGGAAAACAATCCTCTGAGGGGTTTGTTCGGGGTATATTTGCCTCGACCGGAACCACAATTAGTTTCCCCTCAACCTAATGCACCTACTGAAAATATTGAATATGAAATTCCTTCGGGTATGGTAGAACAACTGCTAGCTGATCCCTATGCAGGAGATGGAACCGAAAATCCTGATATGCACTTGATATATGTGGATGAAATTTGTGGATTGTTTAAGCTTTAAGGTCTAGTCGGAGATGAAGCTAAGAAGAAGGTTTTCCCTTTATCTTTCAAGGGAAAAGCATTGACATGGTATAGGCTATGCGATGATATTGGATATTGGAACTGGAATCGGTTGAAATTGGAATTTCATCAAAAAAAATCCTATGCATCTAGTTCATCATGATCAGAACTATATATATAACTTTTGGCCTCGTGAAGGAGAAAGTATCGCTCTAGCTTGGGGGAGGGGCTTAATTCCATGTTATATTCATGCCCCAATCATGAGCTCTCAAGAGAAATTATTATTCA
The DNA here is from genome assembly GCF_002162155.2 of Triticum dicoccoides. Taxonomy (NCBI): domain Eukaryota; kingdom Viridiplantae; phylum Streptophyta; class Magnoliopsida; order Poales; family Poaceae; genus Triticum; species Triticum dicoccoides. The sequence goes on from NC_041387.1 coordinate 263,670,178, forward strand.
GAATATTTATGCTCGGCTTTCTCATAATGATCAATCGATGCTCGATACTTCTTGTACTGGTTCTTTTATGAACAAGACTATTGAATTACGGTGGGATCTTTTAGAAAGAATTAAATGCAACTCTAAAGATTGGTAACTCGACGAAGGTAAAGAGTCAGGTATTGAACCTAAGTTTGATTGTGTTAAATCCTTTATGAATACTGATGCTTTTAAAAGTTTCGCACTAAATATGGACTTGACTCAGAGATAGTATCTTCCTTTTGTGAATCCTTTGCTACTCATGTTGATCTCCCTAAGGAGCAGTGGTTTAAATATCATCCACCTATTAGAGAAGAAGTTAAAGAACCGGTAATATCTAAAGAAGAAACTATCATTTACAATGTTGATCCAGTTGTTCCCACTGCTTATATTGAAAAACCACCTTTCCCTGTTAGGATGAAGGAACATGCTAAAGCTTCAATTTTGGTTAACAAAAGTAACCCAAACCAGCTGAAAAAATTGGAGTTGAACCTAGTGTTTCTATGATAAAAGATCTCTTAATCGATAATATTGATGGCCATGTTATTTACTTCTATGATGAAGCTTCTAGAATTGCCAAACCTGATAAAAAGGATAAACATAGACCAGTTGTTGGCATGCCTGTTGTCTCAGTTAAGATAGGAGATCACTATTATCATGGGTTATGTGACCTAGGTTCTAGTGTGGGTGCTATTCCTTTTTCCTTATAAGAAATTAAGAATGAAATAGCACCTGCTGAAATAGAAGACATAGATGTCACTATTAAACTTGCCAATAGAGATGCTATGTCACCAATTGGGATTCTTAGAGATGTTGAAGTCTTGTGTGGGAAAATAAAATACCCTACTAATTTTCTTGTTCTTGGCTCCCCACAAGATGACTTTTGTCCCATTATCTTTGGTAAACCTTTCTTGAACACCATCACTGCCAAAATAGATTGTAAGAAACAAACTGTCGGTGTTAGCTTTAGTGTGAATCTCATGAATTTAATTTTTCCAAGTTTAGTAGACAACCTCATAAGAAAGATTTTCCTAGTAAAGATGAAATTATTGGTCTTGCTTCTATTGTTGTACCTCCTACTGATCCTGTGGAACAATATTTTCTAGACCGTGAAAATGATTTGCATATGCGTGAAAGAAATGAAATAGATAGAGTCTTTTTCTAACAACAACCTCTTTTTAAACACAATTTGCCTATTGAAACTCTAGGAGTTCCTAATCCACCTAAAGATGATCCTGTGTTTGAATTAAAACAAATGCCAGGCACTTCGAAAGATGCTTATCTTGATGAAAAAAAGATATATCCTGTTATTATTAGTGCTAACCATTTAGAACATGAAGAAGAAAGATTATTGAAAGTTCTAAGGAAGCACATAGCTGCTATTGGATATACTCCTGATGATCTTAAGGGCATTAGTCCCACTCTATGTCAGCACAAGATTAATATGGAACCTGATGCTAAACCCATTGTTGATCACCAACGTCGGTTAAATCCGAAGATGAAAGAAGTGGTAAGAACGGAAATATTGAAACTTCTGGAAGCAGGTATAATCTATCCTATAGCTGATAGTAGATGGGTAAGTCCTGTTCATTGTGTCCCTAAGAAGGGAGGTATTACTGTTGTTCCTAATGATAAGAATGAGCTTACTCCACAAAGAATTGTCACGAGCTATAGGATGGTAATTGATTATAGAAAATTAAATAAAGCAACTAGAAAGACCCTCTGCCTTTTATTGATCAAATGTTAGAAAGATCATCTAAGCACACACATTTTTGCTTTCTTGATGGATATTCTGGTTTTTCACAAATACCTGTTTCACAACCTAATCAATAAAAGACCACTTTTACTTTTCCATTTGGAACTTATTCTTATAGACGTATGCCTTTTGGTTTATATAATGCACCTGCTACCTTTCAAAGAGGTATGACTGCTATATTCTCTGATTTTTGTGAAAAGATTGTTGACGTTTTAATGGATGACTTTTCCGTTTATGGGAAGTCTTTTGACGATTGTTTAAGCAATCTTGATCGAGTTTTGCAGAGATGTGAACAAACAAATCTTGTCTTGAATTGGAAGAAGTGCCACTTTATGGTTAACGAAGGTATTGTTTTGGGCCATAAAATTTCTGAAAGAGGCATTGAAGTGGACCAGGCCAAGGTTTGTGCAATTGAGAAAATGCCATGTCGTAAAGATATCAAAGGTATTCATAGTTTTCTTGGTCATGCTGGTTTCTATAGGAGGTTTATCAAAGACTTTTCTAAAATTTCCAGGCCTCTTGCGAATCTTTTGCAAAAGGATATTCACGTTATGTTCAATGATGATTGCTTAGAAGCCTTTAAAACACTAAAGAAAGCCTTAATTACTGCACCTATTGTTCAACCACCTGATTGGAACTTGCCTTTTGAGATTATGTTTGATGCTAGTGATTATGTTGTTGGTGGTGTTCTAGGACAAAGAGTTGATAAAAAACTGAATGTTATTCATTATGCTAGTAAAACTCTAGACTTTCTCAAGGAAATTATGCTACTACTGAAAAAGAATTCTTACCAGTGGTGTTTGCTTGTGATAAATTCAGATCTTACATTTTTGATTCTAAAGTAATTGTTCACACCGATCATGCAGCTATAAAGAAAAGAAAGATGCTAAACCTAGACTCATTAGATGGGTTCTGCTGCTAAAAGAATTTGATTTGCATATCACTAATTGGAAAGGAGCAGAGAACCCCGTAGCTGATAACCTGTCTAGGCTTGAAAATATTCTTGATGACCCACAACCTATTAATGATAGCTTTCCTGATGAACAACTAGCTGCAATAAATGTTCCTAATAATTCACCTTAGTATGTTGACTATGCTAATTATATTGTTGCTAAATACATACCACCTAGTTTCACATACCAACAAAAGAAAAATCCTTCTATGATTTAAGACATTACTTTGTTGGGATGACCCACATCTTTATAAAGAAGGAGTACATGGTATTATTAGATGTTGTGTACCTGAGCATGAACACGAAGAAATCCTACAAAAATGTCACTCTGAACCTTATGGAGGACATCACACGGGAGACAGAACTGCTCATAAGGTATTGCAATCTGGATTTCATTGGCCTACTCTCTTCAAGGATGCCCGTAAGTTTGTCTCGTCTTGTGATGAATGCCAAAGAATAGGTAATATCGGTAAGCGCCAAGAAATGCCTATGAATTATTCACTTGTTGTTGAACCATTTGATGTTTGGGGATTCGATTTCATGGGACCTTTTCCTTCCTCTAATGTGTATACACGTATTTTGGTTGCTATTTATTATGTTACTAAGTGGGTAGAAGCTATTCCAACCAGTAGTGATGATCACAACACCACTATTAAAATGCTTAAGGCAGTTATTTTCCCAAGGTTTGGAGTCCCTAGATATTTAATGACTGATGGTGGTTCACACTTTATTCATGGTGCTTTCCGTAAAATACTTGCTAAGTATGATGTAACCATAGAATTGCATCACCTTATCATCCTCAGTCTAGTGGTCAAGTTGAACTTAGCACTAGAGAAATAAAACTAATCTTACAGAAGACTTTTAATAGGTCCCGGAAGAATTGGTCTAAGAAATTAGATGATGCCCTTTGGGCTTATAGAACTACTTATAAAAAATCCCATGGGTATGACTCCATATAAAATGGTTTAGGAAAAGCTTGTCATTTGCCTCTTAAGTTAGAACACAAAGCATATTGGGCAATTAAAGTACTCAATTATGATTTCAAACTTGCTGGTGAAAAGAGGCTATTTGATATTAGCTCATTAGATGAATGGAGAACCCAGGCATATGAAAATGCAAATTTATTTAAAGAAAAAGTTAAAAGATGGCATGACAAAAGAATCCAAAGCGTGAGTTCAAAGTTGGAGAATATGTTCCTTTGTACAACTCTCGTTTCAATTCTTAGCAGGAAAAATCCTCTTCAAATGGTAAGGACCCTATGTCATCGAGGAGGTCTATCGATCCGGAGTTATCAAAATAAATAATGCCGAAGGTACTAACCCGAAGGTTGTCAATGGGCAATGAATAAAACACTATATCTCAGGTACGCCCATTAATGTTGAAAGCAATATCATCCAAACTTTGACACTGGAAGAATATATAAAAGAAACCTTCCGAAACACCCCAGAATCATGAGAAAGGAAGTTATGTGGTACGGTAAGTAAACAGACTCCGAAAAATCCACAAAAATAATTTTTGTCAGTTTTGGAATATTTAAAAAATTAGGAAAACAAGAAACTTATAGGAAGGTGACCCTCGTGGGCATGATACACCAGGGCGCGGCTTGCCAGGCGCGTCCTGGTGGGTTGTGCCCACCTCGGGTACTTTCTCGACTCCGTTTTTCTTCCGTTCTGCTTGTTCTCCAAGATAAAAAATCTTTATATACCTCCCAAACCTGTTGACCTAAATATCACGGAGAAACCTCCTGTTTTCTTTTTTTGCTGCTTTCTGACAGATCTGAAAATATGTTTTTGACCTGCGGGACGAAGATGTGCATGAACAGATCCACATTGGGCACAACTCCGACAAAGTTCTCACACAAATGAGCAAAAATCGCCATGCACGCCATTGAATTTGGTGTGAAATCCAACAGGTGGAATGCATGCACCATCGTCATTGCCTCAAAGAAGTTTGAGAAAGGAGGGCTGGCGCTACAGAAGAAATACGCATAGAAAAAGTGGTATGAATTTGGCGGGTCCCCTTTTCCCTCCGGCAAGAACGCACGCGTGACGTGCCCCTTTGGGACTCCCCTCCCCCACATATACGCATACCTTATTACCAGGGCATTGCTATCTAGGCTCGATAGGAAGAAGACCACATATTCTCGCCGCTTCGTGTCCAGCTCTGCCGCTCTCTTCTTCTTCCCCTCCGCTGCTGCTTCCTTTGCGGTGGTTGCTCGCTTCCCCCTTGCGGTGACTTTCTTTCTCTTCCTTCAGGATTGCAGGAAGGGTGGAAGACCGAAGGGGGGCGGCATTGAAGCCGAATGTGGGTGCAGGAGCGGTCGCTTGGCTTGAGGAGCAAGATAATTGTGGGAGAAACGGATGCGAATGAGCAGCACCCTTTCGCGTTTTCCTCTTTTATGAGGAATGAATGTGGGTGGGGTGGCTCTTTGCTGCTTTCTCTCAGAAAGTTAATGTTTTTACATTAACTGCTACAGTCCCATGACCCCATGACCTGCGGTAATTACGTGGGGTGGACGTTCAGTTGACTGGTCATCATAACAAACCGCTGCACGTGCATTGCTTTCTTGCCACGTGTCCGTGCACTGTTTTAGGCCTAAGCCAACATGCCCGGTAACATGTATGGCTCAGGCCCAGGGGCTTCTATTGGGTTACACAAATAGGGGTGTATGTTCCCCCTGACTTCTACACGGACAGTAGGCCTCTGACCCCGCAGCTCCAACAGCCCCAAGCATCCAAGTCAAGTACAAGCTAGAGAAACAGCTCTTTGAGAAATCAAAGGGCGGATCAAGAATACCAAGACAAGCAATGGAAGCAAGATATCACTAAGAAGAGGGCTCCCTTACTGGGAAGGCACGCTTGATCAGACCGAGGCCTCACCAAGGACAAGTCCCAAGACCCCCCCCCCCGGTAGGCTTGTCGAGGCTGCCAAGGGAGATTGTCCCTGCCAAGGCTCCACCGCTCCAACGCACTACGATGAAAATAACATATCAGTGTGGTGTCTAGCTCCCAAGTGATTAAGTGGTTGTCACTTGGCATGTGGCATCCATTTGGAAGGAAGATTCCCCTATATGACACCCGTCCAGAGGCGTGTTATGCAGATAGGAAGAAGATGATTAATTGGCGCAGGAGGCTTGCCGGACTGCTTCCTCAGCGTGACACCTAGCAGTGCATAATGTGCTTTGTCCTAACTGCTAGAGTTAGGTATGATAGCACTGTTAGCTATCTAATCAGTAGATAATGACTGTTTTGCCATTGTGGTAACCCTTTAGCCTATAAAAGGAGGGCCATGGCAACCTAAGAATAGATTCAGACCCTTGTACACTCATACGCGCGTAGCTGCTATCCCCGAGACAACCCTGCCGTGCTTGAGTGCTACATGCTCACCATGGTCTGCCCCTCAATCCACCAAAGAAGGATTAGGGTTTTACACTTCTCAGTGGCCCGAACCTAGGTAAAAATCACCAGCCTCACCACTGCCATGCTGCTCCATGGTTTTTGCTCTTTGTGCAACGTGCCCTTCTCCTTGCCGAACCACAAGGGGCTGATGGCCCCATAGTTGTTCATATTCCACCACGACATGAACCATTGATGACTACCCCACCTCAGGTGATGATCGGACATGGGTTAGTTGATTTCGATCATGTATCACTTAGGTAACTTGAGGGATGTTGATCTAAGTGGGACTTCATTAGTAATTTGATTAACTAAACTGATTATCATGAATGTAGTCTTAATTATCTTTGCAAAATTTGTGTTTTAGATCAAGGGCCCACGTTGTAGTTCCCTTGAATTTTAATGCCTTCCCAGAGAAAGCTAAGTTGAAAGATGATGTAAGCAACTATGCGGACTTGGTCCATAACTTGAGGATTATACTCATTGTTGCACAAGAGGCTTATGTCCTTGATGCACCGCTAGCTGGCACACCCCCTCCAGTGTCGTATTTGGGTGTTGTGAACATCTGGCAGGCACGTTCTGATGACTACTCGATAGTTAAGTGTGCCATTCTTTACGGCTGTGAACCGGGGCTCCAAACATTTTGAGCACCACGAAGCATATGAGATTTTCCAGGAGCAAAAATTGGTTTTTCAAGCTGATGCCCGGGTCGAGAGGTATGACATCTCTGACGAGTTCTTTAGTTGTAAAATGGAGGAGAATAGTTTTGTTAGTAAGCATATACTAAGGATGTCTGCGTTGCACAACCGCTTGACTCAGTTGGGAGTTAACCTTCCAGATGACTCGGTTAATGACAGAATTCTCCAATCACCGCGACCAAGCTATAAGGGCTTTCTGAAGAACTATAATATGCAAGGGATGGAGAAATGCTTCCCGAGCTTTTCGCGATTTAAGTGTTGATGGTTAAAAAGACCACTAGTTTCAAGAAAGGCAAGGGAAATAAAGGGAACTTCAAGAGGAACAGTAAAGTAGTTGCTGCCCCCATGAAGAAACCCAAGGCTGGACCCAAACCTGAGACTGATTGCTTCTACCCCAAGGGGAATGGTCACTGGAAGCTGAAATGCCCGATGTACTTGGCAGATAAGAAGGCTGGCAATGTCAACAAAGGTATATTTGATATACATGTTATTGATGTGCACCTTACTAGTGCTTGTAGTAGCATCTGGGTATTTGATACTGGTTACGTTGCTCATATTTGTAACTCCAAACAAGAGCTACAGAATAAACGAAGACTAACCAAGGACGAGGTGACGATGCACGTCGGAATGGTTCCAAGGTTGATGTGAGTGACGTCGGCACGCTACCTCTACATCTACCTTCAGGATTAGTTTTAAACCTAAATAATCATTATTTGGTGCCTGTGTTGAGGATGAACATTATATTTGGATCTTATTCACTTCGAGATGGTTATTAATTTAAGTTAGAGAATAATGGTTGTTCTATTCATATAAGTAATATGTTTTATGGTCATGCACCCCTTATTAATGGTTTATTCTTGTTGAATCTTGATCGTGGTGATACACATATTCATAATGTTGATGCCAAAAGATGCAAAGTTAATAATGATCGTACCACATATTTGTGGCACTGCCGCTTAGATGATATTGGTGTGAAGCCCATGAAGAAACTCCATGCTAATGGACTTTTGGAATCTCTTGATTATGAATCATTTGAGACATGTGAACCATGCCTCATGGGCAAGATGACTAGACCTCCATTCTCTGGAACAATGGAGCGAGCTAGTGACTTGTTGAAAATAATACACATTGATGTATGCAGTCCGATGGGTGTTGAAGCACACGGTGGATATCATAATTTTCTTTCCTTCACATATGATTTGAGTAGATATGAGTATATTTACTTAATGAAACATAAGTCTGACACATTTGAAAAGTTCAAGGAATTTCAGAGTGTGGAAAATCATCATAACAAGAAAATGAAGTCTTTACGATCTGATTGTGGAGCTGAATATTTGAGTTACGAGTTTGGTATGCACTTAAGACAATGTTCAATTGTTTCATAGCTCATGCCACCTAGAACACCACAGCGTGGTGTGTCCGAACATCGTAGTCATACTCTTTGGGTATGGTGTATTCTATGATGTATGTTACCAATTTGCCACTTTCATTTTGGTGTTATGCATTAGAGACATCCGTATTCACTTTAAATAGGGCACCATCTAAATCCGTTTAGACAACACCATATGGGTTGTGGTTTGGCAGGAAACCTAAGCTGTTGTTTGTTAAAGTCTTATGTCAAGAGGCTTCAGCCTAATAAGATTGAACCCAAAGCGGAGAAGTGAATCTTCATAGGATACCCTAAAGAGACAATTGGAGGAGGAGTTTCTCTCAAATTAAGTGAGCGGGAGGAATGTAGAACTTGATGAGAAAGTAGCACATCACAGAAAGCAGTTCCCGTGATGCCTACAATAACTGAAGAGGAAGCTAATGATGATAATCATGAAACTATAGATCAAGTTAATACTAAACTTTGTAGGTCAACCAGGGTATGTTTCGAACCAGAGTGGTATGGTAATCAAGTCATGGAAGTCATGTTGTTAGACAACGGCGAACCTACGAACTATGAAGAAGCTATGATGACCCGGATTCCAACAAATGGCTTGAGGCCATGAAATCTGAGATTGGATCCGTCTATGAGAACAAAGTATGGACTTTGGTGGACTTGCCTGATAATTGGCAAGCCATTGAGAATAAATGGATCTTTAATAAGAAGATAGACGCTGATGGTAATGTCACCGTCTATAAATGTCAAATTGTCGCACAAGGATTCCGACAAGTTCAAGGGGTTGACTATGATGAGACTTTCTTACCCGTAGAGATGCTTAAATCTATTAGAATAATGTTAGCTGTTACCACATTTTATGATTATGAGATCTGGCAAATGGACATCAAAACGACATTCCTTAACGGGTTTCTTAAGGAAGAGTTATATATGATGCAACCAGAAGGTTTTGTCGATCCTAACGATGCTAACAAAGTATGCAAGCTCCAGCATTCCATCTATGGATTGGTGCAAGCATCTCGGAGTTGGAATATACACTTTGATGAGGTGATCAAAGCTTTTGGGTTTATACAAAGTTTGTGAAGAAACTTGTATTTACAAGAAAGTGAGTGGGAGCTCTATTGCATTTCTGATAGTATATGTGGATAACATATTGTTGATTGGAAATAATGCAGAATTTCTGGAAAGCATAACGGGTTGTTTGAAATGAGTTTTTCAAAGGAAGAAATGAGTAAAACTGCTTACATATTGGGCATAAAATATATAGACATAGATCAAGACGCCCAATAAGACTTTCACAGAGCACATACTTGACAAGATTTTGAAGGAATTCAAAATGGATTAGTCAAAGAAGGATTTCTTTCCTGTATTGTAAGGTGTGATGTTGATTAGGAATCAAAGCTCGACCATAGTAGAAGAAAGAGAAAGGATGAAGGTCATTCCCTATGCCTTAGCCATAGGCCCTATAATGTATGCCATGCTGTGTACCATACTTGATGTGTGCCTTGCCATGAGTCTGGCAAAGGGGTACATGAGTGATCCAGGAGTGGATCACTAGATAGCGGTCAAAATTATCCTTAGGGGACTAAGGAAATGTTTCTCATTTATGTAGTTGATAAAGAGTTTATTGTAAAGGGTTACGTCGATGCAGGCTTTGATACCGATCCGAGTGTCTCTGAGTCGCGAACCAAACACTATAGTGGAGCAGTCATTTGGAATAGCTCCATGTGGAGCGTTGTAGCAGCATCTATAGTATGACAGAGATCTGCAAAGTACACACGGATCTGAATGTTGCAGACCCGTTGACTAAAACCTCTCTCACAAGCAGAACACGATCAAAACCCAAAACTAATTGGGTGTTAATCACATGGAGATGTGAACTAGACTATGGACTCTAGTGCAAGTGGGAAACTATTGGAAATATTCCCTAGGGGCAATAATAAAATATTTGTTATCATATTTTCCTTTCATGATAAATATTTATTATTCATGCTAGAATTTTATTGACTGGAAACTTAAATATATGTGTGAATACATAACCTGCACTATGTCCCTTGTATGCCTCTACTAGACAAGCTCGTTGATCAAAGATGGTTAAGGTTTCCTAAGCATAGACATGAGTTGTCATTTGTAATGGGATCACGTCATTAGGAGAATGTTGTGATGGACAAGACCCAACCATAAGCTTAGCATCGGATCATTTAGTTATTTGCCACAACTTTCATCAGGTCATGTATATGTTCCTTATACCATTAGATCGTGCAATTCCCTGACACCGGGGGAATACTTAGTGTGTATCCAGACGTCACTTCATAACTGGGTGATCATAAAGGTGCCCTACAGGTATATCTGAAGGTGTTTGTGGGCTTGGCATGGATCAAGACTGGGATTTGTCACTCCATATGACAGAAATATATCTCTGGGGCCTCTCAGTAATACAACATCTTAAAGAGCTTGCAAGCAATGTGACTAATGACTTACTAAAGGGATCTTGTATTACGGCACGAGTAAAGAGACTTGTCGGTAACTAGATTGAACTAGGTATGGAGATACCAACGATTGAATCTCGGGCAAGTAACATATCACCGGACAAAGGGAATTGCATACAGGATTAACCAAATCCTTGACATCATGGTTCAACCGATAAAAGATCTTCGTGGAATATGTAGGAATAAATATGGGCATCCAGGTCCCATTATTGGTCATTGACTGGAGAGGTATCTCGGTCATGACTACATGATTCCCAAACCTGTAGTGTCACACGCTTAACTTTCGTTGATGCTAGAGTAGTATTCGGATAATTGATGATTGGTAAACGAATTTGTTCGGACTCCCAGATGAGATCTCGGACGTCATGAAGAGTCTCAGAATGGTCAGAGGGAAAGATTTACATATAGGAAGTCATATTTTGGGTTCCGGAAAAAGATGCAGTTTTCTAGTATTGTACCTTGAATCTTCTAGAATGTTTTGGAGGATTCTAGAAGGGTCTAGAAGTGCACAAGTGGGTCCACCATGACACAAGGCTGGCATGGGCTGAGGGGATGCGCCCTGGCCTTTTTGGGCTAGGGAAATCATGTCCTCAAAATCCCATGTGGTTAGGGAAGGAAAAAATGGGGTCAGTCCTAGTAGGAATAGGATTGGACTTGGAGTCCAAGTCCTCCTCACCTTGGCAGCGCCCTAGGGCTCAGAGGGGCTTTTCCCCACGTCCCTTCACCCATAATAGAGGGGAGGGGCATCCCAAGAGGACACCAATCCCTTAGGTCCCCTCTCTCCCTCGTTACTCCGTAGTTGCCCTATCCTCGTTCTAGTAGCGCTTGGCAAAGCCCTGCTCAACTAGCTCCACCACCACCATCACCACCACGTCGTCGTTCTGGTTGTGATCCCATCTACTTATCCACCTTCTCTTCCTGGATCAAGGAGGAGGAGACATTATCAAGCCGCATGTTTGCTAAACTCGGAGGTGCCATACGTCCGGCATTAGATTTGTTGGATTGTGATCAGATTGCAAAGAGTACAACAACATTAACTGCATTATATACACTTCCGCTTTTGGTCTATGAGGGTATGTAGACACACTCTCCCTATCATTCCTATGCTTCTCCTAGATCGATCTTTGGTGTTCATAGGAATTTTTTTGATTTTCATGCTTCGTTCCCCATCACTTTGGCAAGTAGAACGAGTCGGAGCAGGCCGGGGACCAAGAGCTTCATCGGCCGGTGCTGGCTCCATGGCCCATCGGCAGCGATATTGCTGTGCCGTTCCTTGGGTGCACAATGGACATATTGTAGAGGAAATGTGATGAGCAGTTTTCCATCCACTGTGCAAAAGATCCAGAGCTACAAGGAAGCATGATGGACGACCCACTCGAGGAGCCGTCGTGACTAGTGCTCATCGAGAGCCTGGTGCCCCACCAGCAATGGCTAGAGCACCTTTGTGATTCAGTTATGAGACAGCCAACCTGTGGCTTCATCATTGCCGGAGGCAGCCGTGTCAACCTCGATCCTGACAATGTGGAGGCTTGGCTTGAGCACATCCTTGGAGGAGTTGACGTCCCCGACGAAGTAGAACATCGCCAACATGATATCTTGAGGATGTAGGTGATGGACAGAATTTGCTACCAGGGCCGAGACATGGAAATGGAGTAGTTCCGCGAGCTTGTCATGCATGCGATTGGACGCTCTCAACCTCTACCTTAAGAGGCCCAGCAGCCCAAAGAGCCTCCCAGCGCCAGCAGCTCCATAGGCGAAGACGGGTACCATAGCCGCTGGTCAGGACACTCGAAATGAATGGCCGCAAGGGTGCTATGCTGATCATGGAGTCCGAGAAAACCATCGTCGGAAGGCCGCCAACTCACTCTATCCATATTTGATCAACAACAACAATGGTCATTTGACCAAGCGATAGATTCACTGGTGCGTCTTACGGTAGGTCATGGTGACATGCATGTATGACCAAAGTATGAGTATGTGCATGCGTCCATCCGACACGAAGTGTGTGTGGGGTGGGGGGGGCAAGCACCCTAGCTAACTATGACCTTAGACTCTTACTACTTTTAGGTTTGCGAGGCAAGTGCCACCAAAGTTGTGCATTGTGTATTTAAACATCACACCCTACATTCCTACATATATTTGGCCAGGTCCAAGTGGTTGTTATCGGATTTCAGGTTCCGCAAACCCTTAAGAGGTTTGAACTCTGGGGTGCGTGCGGAGATCACAACCTACCCAGCCTGCCTACTCGTGATCCTCACAGCCTAGCGCGTCGAGCTCAAAGGGACAGAGAGACACAATAGTTTATCCTGGTTCGGGCCACCTTGCGGTGTGATACCCTACTCCAGCTTTGTGGTGTATTGCCTCAATGAGCTGAGGATGAACTAGTATAGTGGATGAACAACCTCAGGAGGTGAGGTGTGCTTGAGCTCAAGAGAGCTAGTCAAGGAGGAATGGCTTCGCTCCATTCGGATAGGTCTCCCCTTCCTATGGAGGTGGCTAAGTCCTATTTATAGTGGCCTTGGTCCTCTTCCCAAATGTTGGCGGGAAGGGATCCCACAATGGCCAGATTTGAAGGAGGACAACAAGTACATCCTATCCTGACTAAAGTGGTCTTCGCCTGCAAAAGCCTCTGGTCGTGACGCTGCAGTGGGCTCGGCGATGACCTCCGTCCTGCCGTCCTCACGGTCTCTTTGTTGTTGCACCAGAATGGAAACCTTTGGCTGATTCCTCGGGACTCCGCGCCTGTTGCTTGCCTCCTTGACACCAAAGAGGAAACGGGTACTCTACGCGTGCTAGCGCCCTCTTGGCGCCCGCCTGGCCTTGATCGTCATGTCTCACGTCACCTGAGCCTCATGAGGTGCACCTTGCATAGACATCTCTGCTCCTTGGCAGCCAACCTGAGGAGGCCAATCCCCTTGGAGTTCTTGGTGTCGTCCGCCTCGCGAGGCTTGGCCCCTCACGAGGGTCTTGATGATGCGGAGCGTCCTACGGTCATCCCCATGGACCAACCATCGTCTCACCAATTACCAAGAGGACCCATGACAAGAGCACGAGCTAGAGCTCTCAAGACCGAGGTGACTTCTCTCCTAGTGATTTCTCATATGATCCTCTCGGGACAAGGCTACTACCTAAGTACGGAATGTTGTGCATTATTAGGTACCAAGAGGACCCCCCCCCCCCAAGGATGCACATGAAGATGGGCAGGCTCCCAGGACCACGGACAAAGAGAACCAACGGAAGAAGACGAAGACAGCTTCCAGGCCCCGGACATCTGGCCATGGCCTCAGACATCCAGCCCCTGGAGATCTCTCCCACAGCCCAGGATCTGCAGCCAAAGCTACAGGACCCGGACATCCGGCATCCAACACGGACATCCGGTCCATCGCCCCAGAAATTCAGCCTACAGACCGGACATCCGGACAAGCTGTCCAGGGAGTACAGAAGCCTGCCCCGACATCTCGGACATTCGGCCGTGACCCCGGACATCCGTCCCTTCGCGTCGCCCCGGACATCCGGCCAGCATCCGGACATCCGGACCAGCTCTGCCCGAGGAGATCCAAGACGGCGTCAGGCCAGCCCATACATCCGGCCAGACAGTCCAGACATCTGGCCCCTCGCGAACGCCCGGACATCCGGCCCGACACCGGGACATCCGGCCTCCCCTGTCTGTGAATAGTGTAAGGGTCGTGGCCCATGTACCCCTTCGCCCCCCTAGACTATATATACTCGTCCTCCGTCATCTTTCTAGGGTTAGCGTTGATTTAGCTCATTTGTGATTTAGAGCCTCGCCCATCCATCCGGATCTACTCCTCGTGAGGGACCGACACCTCTTCAGAGAAGATCCACCTGGATTCAATACCTCCATCCAGAGAAGACCATCATCAGGACCTCCTCATGGAGAAGAACCGGATACCCTTTGTATCGTCTCTTGTTGGATTTGGATCTTGTACCTCTCCTTGTGTTTCGATGATCTAGCACATGTGTGACTTTGTTCTTGTTGGTTGAGTGTTCTCTCGTATTTTTCTCTCGTTCCCCTCCTCGTGTTCTTCATGTTCCTCGTAGGGATCCGCTCCAAACGTGAAAGATCAGCCTCTAGGGTTCTACCCTACATCATCTTGGTATTATGAGCCACGTTGATCACGTTTTTGGAGCCCTTACCCCGTGTTTTCTAGCTTGATTTTGTTGTTTTTGTCCTAAATCCTAATATCCCATCAAAAATAGCCCCAATTATTTTTTTGTGATGTGTTGGTGTGATGACGTTTTGTTGGATTTGATCCACTGATCTGCTTTGCCACGTGTGGATCTAGCTTTCCCCCATCTTCTCCGCAATTGTCATCCACTAAATTGTCTGAATTTTGCCCCGGAGTTGCCCTTTTTCCCGTGGAGTTCATATCGTTCGGCCACGATCCAGGCGCCCGGACATCCGGCCCCTGACTACAACAACTCCATCCACCACCCCGTTTTCCGCCTACTTTTCACCCAATTTTGCCCGGTGCCCACACATACTTCCGCATACCACCACCGCTTTCCGCAAGCACCAGCCCGCTCACCGCTACCACCTATGACGATTTTGACACATTTTGGTCTTTGAGATTTTGGGTTGGGGTTCCCGTGTCCTATTGTGTTTCAGCTATATAGCTACGGTTCAACATCATCTCTACCGCTCATCTTCGCAAAGGACTCATCATCGCCAAGGACGGTAACGTCGACGACATCTTTGTCATCCCATGCCATTGCATTGATAACCTCATAGCCTTACTTTTGCGTTGCTTACCCATCGAGACTGGCCATTGAGTTAAGCCGGAAACGTGACTTGTGCACATTAGTGATCATACTACATAGCATACATACTATATCATAGTGGTACATATCTTGGCATCATTCTTTTGTGTCACAAAGTTGTCATCGCATACACAATTGCTATCTTGGTTCGTGAAGTTTTGCGTGAGAAAATAGCTCAAAAGTGAAAGAGCCAAACAAGCTTTTAAGCAAACAGGGAAAGATAAGCAAAGAGGTTATAAGCATGAACCATAGCATCATACTACATTAAGATTGTCATATCCGATCATCTTGGATCATATCACCGAAATACCATACATATAGCATACTTGGGATAGAGGTCGTTGCATTTTTGCCTAGTAGGTTGTGCACAAGTTCATATCCGCCTATTGTGCAATCATGCTAGCGTGTCTCTAGTATTGTGCAAAAAGAGCATTTTTGTGTATTCCACATTTTGGCTCATTTTTGGTTTTCACAATCCCACTTATCTATTTGCGTGTGTGTTTCCATGTACCACTACTTGCTTGGTCTACTTGTTGCATTTGCAAATTTAGGAATCTTTTCCAACATTATTGAAGCTCACTAACTATTGCATCAAATTTGTTCCACCATCCTAACCAAGCTCCACCATAAGATTTTACTTGTGTAGGTGCGAGAACTGACAAGAATTGGTACCAATTGTGCTATTTCATTGTCCGCATTTGAGTGATCTTGATCCACCTTCAACATCGGTCAACGTACATTGGGTATAAGTTCTTCTCCTTCTCCCACTCACATTTTGCTTGGAATGAGGGATAGACCAAGTTCTTCTACCAACCCACTCTTCTTCGAGCAAGATGATGACATGTCATCATTCGTCACCAAGAGCCACCTCTTTGGTGCACAACGAGCGTTGTATCAAGAGCAACAACCGATGACCGACCGCATCGACAATCTCGCCACTGACTTGCGACGCTCATAAGCAACAGAACGATGCAAGAATGTATGAGATCCATGCCTTGTTGGTGAACCGCCCTCCGTCCACTTCTTCATAATTAAGACGGAGCCGCTCAAGTCGATACTCTGACGACACCTTCTCCGTCTCAAGTACACCGACATCGAACATTCTTCGATGAGCCGCGCGTGAAGACCGTCATGCATCCCGCTATCCTCTACACGGCAATCATCCGCAAGAGCAACTCGACGAGCAAGTCCTTCGTCATCAACCTCACCAAGATCCTTTTGCACAAGCTCAAGAATGACAACGTCAACGCCGCCAAGTGGAAGAACGAGCACGTCTACATCAAGAGGAACAAGACGTCGAGGCTCAGTGATTTCAACAACTACAACATGAAGCACAAGCTCTTCAGGCGCAACGTGCCCTTCAAGAATCAAGTCGAGCCATTGCCAAGCGCAACCGCGATAGGCGCAATCAAGAGGAAGTGCTTAGAGAAGAAATCCAAGAGCGAAACTACCAACCAAGAGTGCAACGTCAAGTTGCCCAACCTCTCCTCAAGCTCGACAAGCTCCTCGACAACCTCAAGTTCAACAAGAGCAAGTTGATCATGGACTTCCTCCACGCCAAGAGCAACATGAGGTTGATTATCCTCCACGTCAAGGGCGTTGTCCTCATCCTGGACCACAACACAATGAAGAGCAATGCTACGACAAGCTAAAATTCACCATGCCCAAGTTCAACAGAAGCAATGATCCTGAAGAGTACCTATCATGGGCATTGAAGGTCGAGAAAATCTTTCGTTTGCACAACTATGAGGAAGTGAAGAAGATCGCTATGGCATCACTTGAGTTCCAAGACTATGTGCTCATATGGTGGGAACAAGTCCTTGACCGCCGAGAAGCAAGAGGTGAACCTCCAATCACCAGTTGGACTCAAATGAAAGATGTCATGCGAGCATGTTTTGTGCCCACCTACTACAACCGCGATCTCTTTAGGAAGCTCCAACTACTCAAGCAAGGAACAAAGAGTGTTGGAGAATACTACAAGGAAATGGAGAGAGCCATGATACGATCCAATGTCACGGAAGATGATGAGCAAACTATGGCACGCTTCTTGAATGGCCTCAATCATCCCATCAAGAAGATTGCTGACTTCCAACCCTACTCCAACCTCATTGAGCTCGTGCATCAAGCTACAAAATGGAACGCCAAGTGCAATATTACTTCAAGTACGCCAAGTACTCATCCAAGACCTATGGATTCTCCAACACCCAAGCTTCAATGACCCCTCCAACTTCTACCTCAACCAAGCCATCTACAAGCACCGAAGACAAGTCAAGTTACAAGAAGGCTTCGACAACCTCAAGTTGTCCTCCTCCTACTACAAGAAACTTCAAGCCGAACGGTTCATCATCTACTCCAACCGATGAGACCGTCAAGACAAGCTCCTTCAAGTGTTTCACTTGTGGCGACCGAGGCCACAAGTCCTTCCAATGCACAAACAAGCGCACCACGATCCTCAACGATGATGGAACTTATGACTCCATGAGTTAAGAGGAAATGGATGCCCTTGAGCAAGTGGCCATGCACCGGCACGTGAACGAAGATGAAGACGTTCAAGTCTTTTGTGATGAGGATTCGAGCCCCGCTCTCGTTGTCTCCAAAGTCTTGACTCTTCAATATCAACAAGACGAAGACCAAAGATGCCACATCTTCCATACAAAGGCCGGCATCAATGGAAGGTCCATCAAGGTCATCATCAATGGACATAGTTGTCACAACTTGGCAAGTGAAGAACTTTGCTCCAAGCTACAATTGGTCAAGATGAAGCACCCGCACCCCTATCCAATGGCTACGCGACTCCGGCACTATGCGAGTTTGAGCATACATTAGTTAACTAATTAATTAATTTATTTTTCTATTAACATATTTTTTTGTATCTCCCTTTTTTTTACACAGGGGCGTGGGCCCCATCGCCATAGGCCCAAGGCCTTAGCGGGGTGGATGTGTGGTTACGGGCGAACGGGCAGGGGCGGAGCCCCAGGGGTGCAGGCATCAGGCGTCGGACGCCGGAGCGCGCGACACGGCAGAGTGGCGCTGGGCGCGGACGAGGGAGGTTGGCGAGGCTGGCTCTGGGGGACGCGGCCAGTGAGAGAGCTCGGCGGGGCTCGTTCACGGACGGCGCTGGTTGCAGCGCGGGGTAGGCGAGGCCAGCGCATGGATGGGGGACGGCCGGAGCGCGTCCATGGTGGCCAACGGCGCGCGCGGACACCTACGACGGCGTGGACGAGGGGGAGGAGGGGGAATCGGCGAGGAGCTCACGGCAGAGCGTAGGGGTGGCAGTGGGCTCGGGGAGGCGACGTCGAGGGTGCCGGCATCAGTTGGCGGCAACGTCGAGGCGGTGCCGCCACCGACGGCGTCGGGGACATTGGCGGTCGGGGCGCTGCGGGGTCGAAGGCGGAGGTGGGCGGTGCTGGCAAACAACAACGGCGAGGCGGAGACCGGG
>NC_041387.1:263689388-263704837 GCF_002162155.2 Triticum dicoccoides
GGGCGAGCACGATGGGGTCGTGCCCCCGATCCAGATCGTGGGAGGGAGTGGGAACAGGGGAGAGTGGTGGATCGGGTGAGTAGCTAGGGTTTCAGGGAGGGTTATTGAAAGCACAAGTGCTCCCTAGGTGGTTTTGGTAATTAATGTCAACATATCTCTTGTTGGACTAACACTTTTATCTAGTATATTTCAGATAAGTTCAACATTGGAGTGGCATGTACTAAAGGATGTGGGAACTCCTTCATGATGCTAAGGACAAAGGATTGGCTCAAGCTTCAAGCTCAAGACTCTTCATTTTACATTTTAGTGATCCAAGATCACATTGAGTCTATAGGAAAAGCCAATACTATCAAGGAGGGATGAGGTGTTGCTTAATGAGCCACTTGCTTCAAGTGCTTAGTGATGTGCTCCAAATACCCTCAACTACTTTCCCACTTCCACACATATGTCCTAAACCTAAAGTCAAACTCGGCTCCACTGATTCTTTCTATCCGGCGCCACCGAGTTCAGATGTCTTAGCCACTGCCACAAACCATAGGCAAATCGGTCTCACCGATAGGGATCTCGGTCTCACCGAGATGGGATTGTAATCTCTCTGTGTATGTCCATTATCAAAATCAGCCTCACCGATTTTGAGCAATCGGTACTACCGAGATTGCAATGCAAACTCTCTAGTTAACTTATTATCAAAATTGGTCCCACCGGGCTTGATAATCTGTCAAACCGAGTTTGCCTGACCAACTCTCTGCTTAGCTAATTACCAAAATCGGTCCTACCGAGTTTGTGTAATCGGTCTCACCGAGATTACGTTATGCCCTAACCCTAACTGAATCGGTCCTACCGAGTTGCATTCCGGTCCCA
The DNA here is from genome assembly GCF_002162155.2 of Triticum dicoccoides. Lineage (NCBI taxonomy): Eukaryota > Viridiplantae > Streptophyta > Magnoliopsida > Poales > Poaceae > Triticum > Triticum dicoccoides. The sequence continues at coordinate 263,690,250 of NC_041387.1, forward strand.
CCGAAAACCCTAACGGTCACATTATTTGCTAAATCGGTCTGACCAAGTTTGACGATTCGGTCCCATCGAGTTTGGTAGATTGCGTGTAACGGTTAGATTTTGTGTGGAGGCTATATATACCCCTCCACCTCCTCTTCATTCGTGGAGAGAGCCATCAGACTGAACCTACACTTCCAGTATCCTATTTCTGAGAGAGAACTACCTACTCATGTGTTGAGGCCAAGATATTCCATTCCTACCATATGAATCTTGATCTCTAGCCTTCCCCAAGTTGCTTTCCAATCAAACCCTCTTTCCACCAGATCCAAATCCTATGAGAGAGAGTTGAGTGTTGGGGAGACTATCATTTGAAGCACAAGAGCAAGGAGTTCATCATCAACGCACCGTTTCTTACTTCTTGGAGAGTGGTGTCTCCTAGATTGGCTAAGTGTCACTTGGGAGCCTCCGACAAGATTGTGGAGTTGAACCAAGGAGTTTGTAAGGGCAAGGAGATCGCCTACTCCGTGAAGATCTACCGCTAGTGAGGCAAGTCCTTCGCGGGGGACGGCCATGGTGGGATAGACAAGGTTGCTTCTTCGTGGACCCTTCGTGGGTGGAGCCCTCCATGGACTCGCGCAGCCGTTACCCTTCGTGGGTTGAAGTCTCCATCAACGTGGATGTACGATAGCACCACCTATCGGAACCACGCCAAAAACATCTGTGTCTCCAATTGCGTTTGAATCATCCAAACCCTTCCCCTTACATTCTTGCAAGTTGCATGCTTTACTTTCCGCTGCTCATATACTCTTTGCATGCTTGCCTGATATGTGTTGTGAATGTTAAACTTGTGCCTAAACTCCACTCAAACTTTAAAGAAACTTAAAAAATGCAACTTTAGCTCTTAGTGTCTAATCACCCCCCTCTAGACACCTCTTCTCAAGGTCCTACAAGTGGTATCAGAGCATTGGTCTCCATTGCTTTGGTTTAATCACCATTGGAGGAAGATGGATGAGTCTACTTTGGGGAGTCTTAGACATAGAGTGCCTATTCTTGATGGAGAGTATTTTCATGAGTGGAAAAATTAGATGCTTGTAATTTTCAATCAATATCATTTGAACAAGTACATTGCTAGTCCTTGTGCACCTTGTGTTGATCCTATGCATCCTACCCTTGATGAGTCTGTTGACATGATTAGGAATGTTAGAACATTTAATCTTATCACTAGAGGCTTGCCTAGAAACTTGATTATAAAACTGCCTACTCTTGAGTGTGCCTACACTATATGGGAACTTCTCGAGGAACGATTTCCTGATTATTCTTTGAAAAATCTTGATGAAATTCTTCATAAGTCTATTGCTTTGAGTAAAATGAATACTAGTGATCCTATGTTTGGTGATCATCTATTTGAGCTTACAAACCTTATGCGTGCCAAACGAAATGTTGGTATTATTAGTGATATTATTTCTGAAGCTATAAAAATTCATAGACAAGATCATTGTCAAAATCACTCTAACGAATCACCCTCTCTAGGATTTGATCCACCACATGACGATGTTGAACAAGGATACTATGATGAGGATGATAATAGTGACTTCGATCTTGATGATGCAATGAGACATTTTGGTCTTATGGCAAATCTTCGGGGAGATATGTCAGGAGGAAAGGAATGGGTCCTTGACAGTGGATGTACCGATCACATGACCGGAGATAAAGACATGTTTCGTGAGCTTGCTGATAATGATAGTCCTCGAAAGTATGTCACTCTTGGTGACAACTCAAAGGGTAAGGTGGTTGGCCTCGGTAAGGTGGCCATCTCACATGATAGCTCCATACAAAATGTCATGCTCGTTGAATCTCTTGGATACAACTTACTTTCAATATCTAGACTTGCCAACTTTGGTTTCAATGTCTTATTTACTGAATTTGATTGCCAAGTGTTTCGTCGAGACAATCATAAAATGGTCTTTACTGGTGTGCGTAGAGGTGATCTATACATTGTTGATTTCACTAAAAAGGCTCAACCTAAAACTTGCTTCATTGCTAAATCCTCAAAAGGTTGGTTATGGCATAGACGACTAGGTCACGTTGGCATGAGAAACCTTGACAAGCTTATTAAAGGAAATCACATCCTTGGTGTTAACGATGTCATATTTGATAAGGATAGACTTTGCAGTGCTTGTCAAGCAGGTAAACAGGTTGGAGGAAGGCATCCCGTGAAGAACATCATGACCACAAGGAGGCCACTTGAGCTACTTCACATGGATCTCTTTGGTCCCAACTCTTACAAGAGTCTCGGTGGAAATTCTTTTGGTCTAGTTATAGTTGATGATTTTTCCAGATTTACGTGGGTGTTCTTTCTCGATGATAAATTGCAGGTCCAAAAGATGTTCAAAACCTTCGCTAGGAAGGCCCAAAACCAATTGGAAGTGAAGATCAAGAAGGTTCGCAGCGACAATGGAACGAAGTTCAAGAACGCAAATGTGGACACCTTTCTTGACGAAGAAGGGATTTCACACGAGTTCTCGGCTACGTACACACCTCAACAAAATGGAGTTGTTGAGAGGAAGAACCGGATGCTCATCGAAATGGCGAGAATGATGCTTGATGAGTACAAGACGCCGAAGCACTTTTGGGCAGAAGCAGTTGAGACAGCTTGTCATGCAACAAATCGCTTGTATCTTCACAAGCTACTCGGCAAGACGGCATACGAGCTCCTCACCGGTAACAAACCCCAAGTTGGATACTTTCGAGTATTCGGCTCAAAGTGCTACATTCTTGATAAGCATCGTCGTTCTAAATTTGCTCCTAAGTCTCATGAAGGTTTCCTACTAGGTTATGGCTCAAACTCTCACACTTACCGTGTATACAACATTTTCACCCGAAAGGTTGAACAGACGGTAGATGTGAAGTTTGATGATCTAACGGCTCGCAAGTAGAGCAATTGCCAATTGATGTAGGAGACAAAGATCCTTCGGAAGCAATCCAAGACTTGTCTATTAGCAAGGTCCGTCCAACGGAGGTGAAGGAGAGTACCTCGTCTGTCCAAGTGGAAGCTTCTACTTCACGGCAAGGTGAACCAAGAGTTGATACGGAAGCATCCACAAGTGGGACACACCAAGATGAAGGAAACGAGGAAGTGCATCAAGATGAACGTCAACAACCTCCTTCTCCACCACGATAAGGGAACGACAACGCCAACAATGAAGAAGGCCAAGAAGAAGAACAAGATGAAGAAGATGTTCAACGAAGATCCAAGCAAAAGCTTTCACGAGTTCGAGCAAGAATTGCTAAAGACCATCCCGTCGAACAAATCTACAATGATATTCAAACCGGAAGAATCACTCGCTCTAAAACTCGTTTAGCTAACTTTTGTGAAAACTATTCTTTCATCTCTAGCATTGAACCTATGAAGGTTGAAGAAGCATTGGAAGATCCGGATTGGATAAATGCTATGCATGAAGAGCTACACAACTTTGAGAGGAACCAAGTTTGGACATTAGTTGAGAAGCCCGACAACAACCACAACATCATCGGTACCAAATGGGTGTTTCGCAACAAGCAAGATGAAGATGGACAAGTAGTTCGCAACAAAGCACGTCTCATCGCCCAAGGCTACACACAAGTCGAAGGTATGGACTATGGTGAGACTTATTGTCCCGTTGCTAGACTTGAGTCTATTCGCATCTTACTTGCCTATGCTAATCACCATGATATCACATTGTACCAAATGGACATTAAAAGTGCTTTTCTAAATGGTGAAATTGAGGAGGAAGTTTATGTTAAACAACCTCCCGGCTTTGTTAATCCTAAGAAACCCAATCATGTTTACAAACTTCACAAAGCTCTTTATGGTCTTAAACAAGCTCCTAGAGCATGGTATAAATGCTTGACCAAGTTCCTTATTGAAAAAGGCTTTGAAATTGGGAAAATTGATTCCACACTCTTTACTAAAAGGGTTAATGGTGAACTATTTGTGTGCCAAATCTATGTTGATGATATTATATTTGGTTCAACTAACCCTCATTTTAGTGAGAAGTTTGGAAAGCTAATGTTGGAGAAGTTTGAGATGTCAATGATGAGTGAACTCAAATTATTTCTTGGGTTGCAAATCAAGCAAACAAAGGAAGGTACTTTTGTCTCTCAAACGAAGTACACTAAGGACTTATTCAAGAAGTTCAATATGCAAGAATGCAAAGGTATGTCTACACCCATGCCTACTAGTGGACATCTTGATTTGACCAAAGATGATGAACCGGTTGATCAAAAGGTTTATCGCTATGATTGGTTCATTGTTATATCTATGTGCTTCATGTCCCGATATTATGCTAAGTGTGTGCATGTGTGCACCATATCAAGCTGCTCCTAAAGAATCTCATCTTAAGGCCGTGAAAAGGATAGTGAGATACTTAATCCATACACCAAATTTTGGCATTTGCTATCCTAAGAGGGCCTCTTTCGATCTTGTTGGCTATTCCGACTCGGACTATGACGGAGAAAAGGTTGATAGAAAGTCCACTTCGGGTACTTGTCAATTTCTTGGTAGATCTCTTGTGTCTTGGTCCTCCAAGAAACAAAACTCGGTATCCTTATCCACTGCCGAAGCTGAATATATTGCCGCTGGTTCTTGTTGTGATCAATAACTTTGGATGACCCAAACTCTTAAAGATTATGGGATATATGTGAGACATGTTCCATTTCTTTGTGATAATGAAAGTGCTATCAAAATTGGTCATAATCCTGTGCAACATTATCGAACTAAGCATATTGAAGTTCGTCATCATTTCATTCGAGAACATGTTGCTAAGGGTGACATTGATCTTAAGCATGCTCGCACCGAAAAGCAATTAGCGGATATATTCACTAAACCTCTTGAGGAGAAAGTGTTTTGCAGGTTGAGAGGAGAATTGAACATCATCGATGCTTCAAAACTTGGAGTAGAAACTCCATTGGATACATGCAAGACATGAGCTTATGACTAATCCTTGATATCTCTCTTATGATGAAACTCCATTGGACATATTTGTATCTTGCATGTTATCTAACCCATGTAGGTACTTGGTTGACTCAAATTCCATGAGGTTGAAACCTACTCATATCTTGAGCAATCTCTACATCACCAAGTCTCTACACAACGTGGTTGAAGACAAGGAAGCACGAAACCATTCAAACATATCCTTTGACAAATTCTATGTTGTGTTTCATGATTGTCATTTTTGGATATACAAGTGCTCTTCCTTGCAAGAACTAACCCATGTAGGTAGATGGACTCAAATTTCAAGTGGTGCTCCAAATTCTTGATGAGCTACATCAACCTTGAGCAACCCACGCAAGTTCAACTACATGGACAGTACCACCAACCAAGGTATGTTATTCCATCTTGGAGAAGCTTTACTCCGAGTCATGAGCTAAAGCAACTCGACAAGATGTGAATACATCAAGATGCTTAAACGAAAAATGGCAACCCCATTTTGAGCTTAAACAATGAGTATGACCTATGATCAAGTGATCTCACTTGACTCCTAAGTCAATATACTATAACATAGGTGACTTTGTCGCCGACCATCTCTAGATGAAGTTCTCTTGTGTTTTCTTCTATATTTTTGCATTTGTCTCATGCATATTTGTTTCCCCTTTCAAAAAAAAAACTTCATCTAGATTTCTTTCTATTTTCTCTGCATTTTCTGCATCCAATTCCTTGCATATCATTCAGTTAATTCCTTGCAAACCTTTGTGAGATCTTACTAGTCTAGTGAGCTGAGGTGACAAGTGTTTTCTCTGCGATGAATTCAGTTACACCGATTTGTTATTTTCGGTCGAACCGAATCTTTTTGGTATGACCGAAGCATACCACTCGGTGCCACCGATTTCATAACAGGAAAAACTTTTTGCCACATATTCTGTGTTTCTTCTGATCCAGCTCCACTCAATGAATCTTGTCCTCTACAAGCATCACATTTTTATCATTGCTTTATGTTGTGACTCAAGGATCAAACCCATTCACGTCAAATTCCAGAGAGGGAGAGAGAGATTACATCTTTATCAAGCCCTTCTTGGAAATTGATGTCAAAGGGGGAGAGAGAGATCACATCAAAGCTTATCATTTAAAGAGAGAGATAACATCTCAGAGGGAGAGAGAGAAGATCCTTCAAGGGGAGAGAGAGATCTCCAGGGGGAGAGAATACTAGTAGAAAGTATTTCTCAAGGAACCCAGATGCTTGGTGTTCAAGAGGAAAGATGCCACATGTCTTCTTGAGGGGAAAGGGATGTTCATATGTGCTCATTTTGCATTAGCATACATTATCTCTGAACTTTAGCTCCGATCATCATTCATATCTTTCAGCTCTGTTTTCTTTCAGCTCTGATTTTCTGTTTCCTATCTTCTCCCAGTATCCCATGCTAGATTCAGGGGGAGCAAGACATCTAAGGGAAAGAGATCATTTAATTCATTGCATATCTTTACTCTTGGGGACATGTCTAATCCAATGTGGTACTCAGTACTCACTCTCTACATGTCATCCCAGTCTTGGTATTCTTGTGGTTTCTTCTGTTTGCTTTGGCTAGTAGATGCATCTGTGTTATCTAACCTTGTTTTCACAGGTTCATTCCATCCTAAGCCAACTCAAGACCACAAGGTAAGTATATGCATCACAATCATGTGTATGAGGAATTCTTGCTGATGTACATACTGTTTGCAAGAAGGACTCATGGGCATGAAGGTATTCTCTTTAATACTTTTTGCTCTGATGCATATAGCCAAGATACATGTAACACATTGCCTGCTCTATCATGGTTATGCTATCACATGCTTCTATATTTCATATTCACATGATTGCATACATGTAGGGGGAGCCTATGCTTGTTACATGTCTTTCCAAAGCTTTACTTGCTATTCTTTATATATTTATCTAAACCTTTGATGTATGTTGCCATCAATTACAAAAAAGGGGGAGATTGAAAGCACAAGTGCTCCCTAGGTGGTTTTGGTAATTAATGTCAACATATCTCTTGTTGGACTAACACTTTTATCTAGTATATTTCAGATAAGTTCAACATTGGAGTGGCATGGACTAAATGACGTGGGGACTCCTTCAAGATGCTAAGGACAAAGGATTGGCTCAAGCTTCAAGCTCAAGACTCTTCATTTTACATTTTAGTGATCCAAGATCACATTGAGTCTATAGGAAAAGCCAATACTATCAAGGAGGGATGAGGTGTTGCTTAATGAGCCTCTTGCTTCAAGTGCTTAGTGATATGGTCCAAATACCCTCAACTACTTTCCCACTTCCACACATATGTCCTAAACCTAAAGTCAAACTCGGCTCCACTGATTCTTTCTATCCGGCGCCACCGAGTTCAGATGTCTTAGCCACTGCCACAAACCCTAGGCAAATCGGTCTCACCGATAGGGATCTCGGTCTCACCGACATGGGATTGTATTCTCTCTGTGTATGTCCATTATCAAAATCGGTCTCACCGAGTTTGAGCAATCGGTACTACCGAGATTAGAATGCAAACTCTCTAGTTAACTTATTATCAAAATCGGTCCCACCAGGTTTGATAATCGGTCAAACCGAGTTTGCCTGACCAACTCTCTGGTTAGCTAATTACCAAAATCGGTCCTACCGAGTTTGTGTAATCGGTCTCACCGAGATTACGTCATGCCCTAACCCTAACCGAAACGGTCCTACCGAGTTGCATTCCGGTCCCACCGAAAACCCTAACAGTCACATTATTTGCTAAATCGGTCTGACCGGGTTTAACGATTCGGTCCCATCGAGTTTGGTAGATCATGTGTAACGGTTAGATTTTGTGTGGAGGCTATATATACCCCTCCACCTCCTCTTCATTCGTGGAGAGAGCCATCAGAATGAACCTACACTTCCAGTATCCTATTTCTGAGAGAGAACTACCTACTCATGTGTTGAGGCCAAGATATTCTATTCCTACCATATGAATCTTGATCTCTAGCCTTCCCCAAGTTGCTTTCCACTCAAACCCTCTTTCCACCACATCCAAATACTATGAGAGAGAGTTGAGTGTTGGGGAGACTATCATTTGAAGCACAAGAGCAAGGAGTTCATCATCAACGCACCATTTGTTACTTATTGGAGAGTGGTGTCTCCTAGATTGGCTAGGTGTCACTTGGGAGCCTCCGACAAGATTGTGGAGTTGAACCAAGGAGTTTTTAAGGGCAAGGAGATCGCCTACTTCGTGAAGATCTACCGCTAGTGAGGCATGTCCTTCGTGGGCGACGCCCATGGTGGGATAGACAAGATTGCTTCTTCATGAACCCTTCGCGGGTGGAGCCCTCCGTGGACTCGCGCAGCCATTACCCTTCGTGGGTTGAAGTCTCCATCAACGTGGATGTACGATAGCACCCCCTATCGGAAACACGCCAAAAACATCCGTGTCTCCAATTACGTTTGAATCCTCCAAACCCTTCCCCTTACATTCTTCCAAGTTGCATGCTTTACTTTCCGCTGCTCATATACTCTTTGCATGCTTGCCTGATATGTGTTGTGAATGTTAAACTTGTGCCTAAACTCCACTCAAACTTTAAAGAAACTTAAAAACTGCAACTTTGGCTCTTAGTGTCTAATCACCCCCCCTCTAGACACCTCTTCTCAAGGTCCTACAGTTATACAAGGGGCGGGGTGGGCTGGCCGGCTGCTGGGCCGACCTGGTTGGTCGGGTGGCCAAGCGGCCGAGGGTGAGGGGGGAGGTTTTCTTTTTCACTTTATTTAACTTAACCCTTTTTTATTTCTGTTTTATTTAGATCAGGGCATTAAACCACTTTGCAAAAAGTTGGTTCACCACCAATATTAACAAATGAATATTTGCCACATGATGAACATTTTAGTTTTCATGTTTGAGAATTTTGAATTTTGGATTTTGATTTGAATTTGAAATTTGAACTGGTTTCGAACCAAAGCGGGTTTAACAACAGTAGTCATGATGACGTGGCATCATTAGCAAGGAATTACCGTAGCTTAATTATCCGGGCGTCACAATTCTCCTCCACTACAAGAAATCTCGTCCCGAGATTTATGGGGTGGAGTAAGGGGGAAAGACTCTAGAAGGACGGAGCTCAACACAAGATAGGTACCTGAGGGCTATCTCAGTGAACGTGGCATAGAGGCATCTCTCGAGTTGAAATTCAAGAAGTCATCGAGAGCAAGGTAAGGCGGTGCAATAGGAAGCTTCAAGTGGGTAGGCAACCGTTCATTGCCCGAAATAGAGGGTGAATGGGTTCAGAGCAATGGGAAAGTATTGCATCTGATACCAGAAGAAATCACGAGGAAGGTGGCTCGCGAATTACATATGAAACCAAGCATGAGGAACAATTTTAGAAGACAGAGATGTATAGGAGAGTCATGTTTCGATCATGTGGAACTGTGGGTTATGGGCCCGCCATGTGGGTTAAAAGCAAGAAGGTGCTACATTTGCACGGTCATGATAGCAAGGCAGGTCAGAGGACAACCTGTCAGTTATGTTGGCAATAACATTGGTACCAATGGCGAGGGACAAAGAGAACCATTTTCCTGCTCGTTAAGACGAGGCGGACCAATAGGAAAAGTTCTCGTCCATTGGTGGCTACCGAAATGTCATCAACAATAGTAACAAGGTCTTACTAACAGAGTTGTACATCGAGGCATTTACATAAGCAGCAAATTATCACTGCTCATATATGTTATGTTACAAGAAAGTTTAAACCAAATAATGGAAAGGAAAGTGTAGACATCGAATCAGTTATCGGCGTTCTCGAGTGTCTAACAACTCAGAACCCGTAGAATCTTGGAATCAGCAAGAATTAAAAGTTCATGAAGAACTCATAAGATGTTATGTAGTTCCTTGATATTCTCGATACAACAAAGTGTAAAAATCAAAGGTAGAACATGATAGAGGTTGGACAGGTGAAAAGATCTGCAGAGGACAAGTACTTCAACTTGTTTGAGAAATCGGGTCAAAGAAGAACTATATGGTCGGAAGCACGGTTGCGAAGGACCAAATATAGATACAAGATGAACTTATCACAAGAGGGTTATCATTATAACAAGAAGCTTCCATGATAAGTTCCACATCGGGTCCTCGGGCATGAACACAAAGGTTCAAGGTCGACTCCCACTTCTCTAATGCACAACTTTCCATTCACTTCTCGCTTTCGAAGAAGTTGTAGCATTGAAATTAACCTGACGAAAAGCCAGTAGAGTATAACCCGCATAACTTTCGTGTCCACACGGATTTAGGGAAGACATAGATTCAACCCATAGGGACATCTTAGGAACATATACCACAACTTTAGGAATAAGTAACTCAAGCTCGAAAGTAGAACATGGTTGAGGAAGCAGAGGATACAATTTACCAAAGGCATTATGTATCTGAGGAAAGGCTCACAAGGTGATTGAATATGAAGGACGTTGTCGGATAAAATTCAATAAAGGACCTTGTGGTCCACGAGGGATCTGATCTGAGCAACGGTACTCAACCAGAAGAAGAAAGATGCAAGGAGATCAGATTATAGAAACAACTTACTAATTTAAAGCTCAAATGCAAAGGAATTATGATTTCCAAGCAAGGGGATCAGAAACAGAGGCTCTGATCAAAGACAAGTAAACTGAATAGACAGATCAACAATCAATCAAGGTTTGATTTGTCGAACACCAGCTCATGTCCGGGGTGACATTTGAACCAAAGGGAGAATTTTAAATAGGACTAATGATCGCGAGCATTCACAAACGAATCAAATCAAATGCTTGAAATTATGATGACAAATGATGCTAATGAGTATTGCTAGACATATGGAGATAACCATAATGCAAGCAGGTCAAGAGGAACAAGAGTAATAGGCTACTGGGGGTTTTCGGAAGATCGAATAGTATACCAAAGAATTTTTGTGAAACACATGAACAACGGTGGACGAACGGATACTCGGCAAGTGCGAGTAATTATCTGTAGGGGTATTCATATGGCAAAGAACTATAAGGCAGTGACACAGGGGATTCTTAAAAGTTAGAGAATAATTCGATGTATCTTGTAAAAACAAGAGCAACTGGGAATGATTGTATGAAAGACAAGTGTAAGAAGTTATCCACAAGGATGTATCAGAGGTAGGGAACTGTAAAAGCAATGAGCACAAAAGTCTCGGGAAAATACTGAAGAGTATCTTCGAAATCTCCTGGTGAAGCAGGACATCATCTGGAATGAAGGGGCTCTCCCGGAGAAAGTATTTACGAGAACCTAGAGTTATAGTTAGGAAAATCATTTAACCCGAATAGAAGAGAGATTAGAGTCCTAGAGTAAAGGTCGAGGAGTAAAATATCCTAATACCACCCAATAGCGAAGTGGTCCCGTAAGCCACACAACCATGTTAGTAAAACAGTGTTTCAAACACTAGACTCAACTTCGGCCAAGGAGTTGGAAAGGGGGATCCTACAGGCAGTCGGCTCTGATACCAACTTGTGACGCCCCCGGTTCAACCATACACTAATCATACATGCAAATGTGTACGATCAAGATCAGGGACTCACGGGAAGATATCACAACACAACTCTAGACACAAATAAAATAATACAAGCTTTATATTACAAGCCAGGTGCCTCGAGTGCTCGAATACATAGCTCGATACACAAGAGTCAGCAGAAGTAGCAATATCTGAGTACACACATAAGTTAAACAAAGATGCCTTAAGAAGGCTAGCACAAACATCAATGATCGAAGAGGCAAGGCCTCCTGCCTGGGACCTCCTAACTACTCCTGGATGTCGACGGTCTTCACGCAGTAGCATCCATCGGCGGTGGCATCTGGCTTCAGGGATCCACCATCTGGTTGCATCAACCGGAAAGAAGAAAGAAGGAGGAAAAGGGGTAGCAAAGCAACCGTGAGTACTCATCCAAAGTACTCGCAAGCAGCAGATCTATACTAAGTATGCATTGGTATCAAATGGAAGGGTTGTATCTGTGGGCTGAACTGCAGAATGCCAGAATAGAGGGGGAAAGCCCAGCCTATCGAAGACTAGCATCTTCACGCAGCTCCGAGCATCTTGCAGCATGTAGAAGAGTAAAGAATAGCAGTTTATATTTAACAAGCATGTTGTAACAATAATGCCCAGAGATTCTTCCTCGACTCCTTGCAAGAAAGCAATCCCGGAGCCACATATCTCAAGTATCCATTTGTAGTTGTATAAGATCAGGATATAAGTCTGAATGTCTGTTACCATGGACACGGCTATTAATAGATAATCTTCCCTATAGGGGTGCACCACGTTTTCCAACACGCTCGATCACTCTGGCCGGACACACCTTTCTGGGGTCAATGCCCGGCCTCGGAAGATCAACACGTCGCAGCCCGACCTAGGATCAGCAGAGAGGTCCCCGCCGGTCTACGTCCTAAGCACTCCGGGGTCTTGGGCCCATCGCCCGCAGCACTCCAGGTCGTTGCACGCAGGGTGAAAACCGGCACCGCCTCGGATGGCTAGAACGATCCGACCATGCCGCACTGCTGAACTGGACGTCTGACAAAGCTTCGGCTGATACTGCGACGTCGAGGCCCATAACTATTCTCACGTGGTGGTTGGTGCGTAAAGGCCAAAGGCCAACTCAGAACAAATACCCAAACCATAGTGTATTATTAGCTTGCGGAGACGAGCAGAGACTCACGATCGAAACTGACCCCGTCGCCCTATCTCGGGGACTTACGACAAGGGCCTAGAATGCCCGGCCGTGCCATGTCATTATCTTGCGGGTGCTCTCCGGGCCCTCCCGACTTTCACCAAGGTCTCAAGTAAAGTCATTGTAACCGTGTGTCCAGACATCAAGGGGCAAACCCGAGGAATCACCCCCGGTGGATTCCACTCAAAATAATCATCAAGGTGAACGTAAGAGGGACCACCCTCGAGGTTCACACTTGAGGTGTTGAATGACAGAGCCATGTCGGGAATGGTGAAAGAGGAAATCACACTCGATGACCACGACCGAATAGCTGCACTACAGAATTATCATCAGGAGTGCGTTATGAGGGATCACCCTCGGCACTCAATAGTAGCTCTGCAAAGTCGAGCAACTAAAGGGGCGTGATGTGACGTGAGGTGTCGGGCTCTGGTCGTCGATCACGTCGATCGAGGCGTCGATGATGAAGCAGGGGCAACAAGGAAAAGGTGGGGATCACTAATGGATCACTAACCAACCTATACTAAGCAGTTTAGGATAAGCAGGTAGGTAACAATAACAGGTACAAAAGCAGGCTATGCATCAGAATAGGAGCAAACAATAACAGTAGCAAAATCTAATGCAAGCATGAGAGTATAGAATGGGAGATATCGGGATGATCAAAGGGGGGGCTTGCCTGGTTGCTCAGACAAGAGGGACGGTCGTCGTCGACGTAGTCGATCACAGGGACATCAGCATCGGTCTCGGGGTCTACCGGAGAGAAGGGGGGAAGAAACAGTAAATACATAGCAGGCAAGTGCATAACAGGACAACAGATAGAGCTAGACGTGTTCTAATGCACCGCTAGGTGATACTGACAAAGGGGGAAACATCCGGGAAAGTATTCCCGGTTCCGAACGTGTGTCAAACATATGAACCGGAGGGGAAAATCTGCATGTTTGCTATGCTAGGGATGTGTGGCGGGTGAACAGACCGCATATTCGGATTCGTCTCGTCGTTCTGAGCAACTTTCATGTAGAAAACAATTTCATCCGAGTTACGGATTATTTTATATGATTTTTCAAAGTTTTAAACAATATTCTAAAATTATTATTATAAAGGAAAAACAGCATTAGCATGACGTTAGGGTGACGTCAGCAGTGAAGGTTGACCTATTGACCAGTCAAACTAACAGGTGGGTCCATCCTGTCATAGACTGATAACTAAACAACTTTTGACTTCAACTAACCCGGTTAATTAGGATAATTAAGCCAAGTTAATTAAGTTAATTAATTAATTAATTTATTTTTCTATTAACATATTTTTTTGTATCTCCCTTTTTTTTACACAGGGGCGTGGGCCCCATCTGCCATAGGCCTAAGGCCTTAGCGGGGCGGATGTGTGGTTACGGGCGAATGGGCAGGGGCGGAGCCCCAGGGGTGCAGGCATCGGGCGTCGGACGCTGGAGCGCGCGCCACAGCGGAGTGGCGCTGGGCACAGACGAGGGCGGTTGGCGAGGCTGGCTCTGGGGGACGCGGCCAGCGAGAGAGCTCGGCGGGGCTCGTTCCCGGACGGCACTGGTCGCAGCGCGGGGTAGGCGAGGCCAGCGCATGGATGGGGAACGGCCGGAGCGCGGCCATGGTGGCCAACGGAGCGCGCGGACACCTACGACAGCGTGGACGAGGGGAAGGAGGGGGAATCGGCGAGGAGCTCATAGCGGAGCGTAGGGGTCGCAGTGTGCTCGGGGAGGCGACGTCAAGGGTGCCGGCGTCGGTTGGCGGCAACGTCAAGGCGGTGCCGGCGGCGACGGCGTCGGGGACGTTGGGGGTCGAGGCGCTGCGGGGTCGAAGGCGGAGGCGGGCGGTGCTGGCAAACGGCGACGGCGAGGCGGACACTGGGTGCCAGGATCGGTTCGTGGCTGTCGAGGTGCAGAGGGGGGCGACGGGGAGGGCGTCGCCGGCGACA
>NC_041387.1:263704986-263853649 GCF_002162155.2 Triticum dicoccoides
GGGGCGAGCACGATGGGGTCGTGCCCCCGATCCAGATCGTGGGAGGGAGTGGGAACAAGGGGGAGTGGTGGATCGGGTGAGCAGCTAGGGTTTCGGGGAGGGTTATACAGGTGGCGGGGTGGGCTGGCCGGCTGCTGGGCCGACCTGGTTGGTCGGGTGGCCAAGTGGCCTAGGGTGAGGGGGATGTTTTCTTTTTCACTTTAATTAACTTAACCCCTTTTTTATTTCTGTTTTATTTAGATCAGGGCATTAAACAACTTTGCAAAAAGTTGGTTCACCACCAATATTAACAAATGAACATTTGCCACATGATGAACATTTTAGTTTTCATGTTTGAGAATTTTGAATTTTGGATTTTGATTTGAATTTGAAATTTGAACCGGTTTCGAACCAACGCGGGTTTAACAACAGTAGTCATGATGACGTGGCATCATTAGTAAGTAGTTATCATAGCTTAAATTCCGGGCGTCACAGTGGTACACCTAACGGTGCTTCCAGGACATAATTCTTCTATGCAGCAATGAGGATAGTCCTCAAGTTACGGACCCATTCTATGTAATTGCTGCCATCATCTTTCAACTTAGCTTTCTCTAGGAACGCATTAAAATTCAAAGGAACGGTAGCATGGGCCATTGATCTACAATAACATGGACATGCAAAAATAACTATCAGGACTAAGTTCATGATAAATTAAAGTTCATTTAATCATATTACTTAAGAACTTCCACTTAGATAGACATCCCTCTATTCATCTAAATGATCACATGATCCAAATCAACTAAACCATGTCCGATCATCACGTGAGATGGAGTAGTTTTCAATGGTGAACATCACTGTGTTGATCATATCTACTATATGATTCACGTTCAACCTTTCGGTCTCAGTGTTACGAGGCCATATCTGCATATGCTAGGCTCGTCAAGTTTAACCTGAGTATTCTGTGTGTGCAAAACTGGCTTGCACCCATTGTATGTGAACGTAGAGCTTATTACATCCGATCATCACATGGTGTCTCGGCACGACAAACTGTAGCAATGGTGCATACTCAGGGAGAACACTTATACCTTGAAATTTAGTAAGGGATCATCTTATAATGCTACCGTCATACTAAGCAAAATAAGATGCACAAAAAAAACATCACATGCAATCAAAATATATGACATGATATGGCCATCATCATCTTGTGCTGATGATCTCCATCACCGAAGCATCATCATGATCTCCATCATCACCGGCGCGACACCTTGATCTCCATCGCAACATCATTGTCATATCGCCAACTATTGCTTCTACGACTATCGCTACCGCTTAGAGATAAGGTAAAAAAATTACATGGCGATTGCATTGCATACAATAAAGCGACAACCATATGGCTCCTGCCAGTTGCTGATAACTTTGTTACAAAACATGATCATCTCATACAACAAACTATATCACATCATGTCTTTACCATATCAGATCACAGCAAGCCCTGCAAAAACAACTTAGATGTCCTCTACTTTGTTGTTGCAAGTTTTACGTGGCTGCTACGGGCTTCTAGCAAGAACCATTCTTACCTACGCATTAAAACCACAACGATTTTTTGTCAAGTGTGCTGTTTTAACCTTCAACAAGGACCGGACATAGTCAAACTCGATTCAACTAAAGTTGGAGAAACAAACACCTGCCAGCCACCTATGTGCAAAAGCACGTCGGTAGAACCAGTCTCATGAACGCGGTCATGTAATGTCGGTCCGGGCCGCTTCATCCAACAATACCGCCGAATCAAAGTAAGACGTTGGTGGTAAGTAGTATGACTATTATCGCCCACAACTCTTTGTGTTCTACTCGTGCATATAACATCTACGCATAGACCTGGCTCGGATGCCACTGTTGGGGAACGCAGTAATTTCAAAAAAATTCCTACAATCAAGCAAGATCTATCTAGGTGATGCATAGCAACAAGAGGGGAGAGTGTGTCCACGTACCCTCGTAGACCAAAAGAGGAAGCGTTTCAATAACACGGTTGATGTAGTTGAACTTCTTTGCGATCCAACCGATCAAGTACCAAAAGCACGACACCTCCACGTTCAGCACACATTCAACTCAATGACGTCCCTCATGCTCTTGATCTAGTTGAGGACGAGGGTGAGTTCTGTCAGCACGACAGCATGGCGACGGTGATGATGATGCTACCGGCACATGGCTTCGCCTAAGCACTATGATGGTATGATCGAGGTGTGTAACCACGGAGGGGGGGGGGGCACCCCACACGGTTGGGAGAGAAACTTGTGCGTCCTAGGGTGCCCCCTGCCCCCATATATAAAGGGGCAAGGGGGAGGCCGGCCGCCCCCTAGGGGCGCCCCCCAATATGAGGAGTCCTACTAGGACTTCCTAGTCTTAGTAGGATTCCACTTCAAGGAAGAGGGGGAAAGGAAAGGAGAGGGAGAGGGAGTAGGAAAGGGGGGCGCCGCCCCCTTCCCTTGTCCTATTCAGACTCAAGGGAGGGGGGGGAGGGGGCGGCCATCCCTCCTGCGGCCCTCCTCTCTCGCCTCTAAGGCCCACGGTGGCCCATTAGTTCCGCCCTGGGGGGGTCCGGTAACCCCTCCGGCACTCCGGTTTTATCCGAAACTTTTCGGAACTCCTCTGGTGTCCGAATAACATGGTCCAATATATCAATCTTTATGTCTTGACCATTTCGAGACTGCTCGTCATGTCCGTGATCTCATCCGGGACTCTGAACAAACTTCGGTCATCAAAAACACATAACTCATAATACATTTCATCATTGAATGTTAAGCGTGTAGACTCTACGAGTTCGAGAACTATGTAGACATGACCGAGACACATCCCTGGTGAATAACCAGTAGCAGAACCTGGATGCTCATATTGGCTCCTATATATTCTATGAAGATCTTTATCGGTCAAACCGCATAACAACATACTTTGCTCCCTTTGTCATTGGTATGTTACTTGCCCGAGATTCGATCATCGGTATCATCATACCTAGTTCAATCTCGTTATCGGCAAGTCTCTTTACTCGTTTCGTAATACTTCATCCTGCAACTAACTCATTAGTGACAATGCTTGCAAGGCTTATAGTGATGAGCATTAACGAGAGGGCCTAGAGATACCTCTCCGAAACACGGAGTGACAAATCCTAATCTTGATCTATGCCAACCCAACAAACACCTTCAGAGACACCTGTAGAGCACCTTTATAATCAATCATTTACATTGTGACATTTGGCAGCACACAAAGTGTTCCTATGGTATCCAGGAGTTGCATAATCTCATAGTCCGAGGAACGTGTATAAGTTATGAAAAAGCAGTAGCAATAAAACTGTAACGATCATAATGCTAAGCCAACAGATGGGTCATGTCCATCACATCATTCTCCTAATGATGTGATCCCGTTCATCCAATGACAACACATGTCTATGGTCAGGAAGCATAACTATCTTTGATTAACGAGCTAGTCTAGTAGAGGCATACTAGGGACACTTTGTTTTGTCCATGTATTCACGCATATACTAAGTTCCAGTTAATACAATTCTAGCATGAATAATAAACATTTATCTTGAAATAAGGAAATAAATAATAACTTTATTATTGCCTCTAGGGCATATTTCCTTCACGAGGGACGTCATCGAGCTAAACGTGTGCAGAACTCGAAGGTGCCGTATGTTTGGTACTTGATCGGTTGATTCGAGAAGACATTCGACTACATCAACCGCGTTAAGTTAACGCTTCCGCTTTTGGTCTCCGAGGGTACGTGGACACACTCTCCCCATCTCATTGCTATGCATCTCCTAGATAGATCTTGCGTGAGCGTAGGAATTTTTTTGAAATTGCATGCTACGTTTCCCAACAGTGGCATCCTAGCCAGGTCTATGCGTAGATGATATGTATGAGTAGAACATAAAGAGTTGTGGGTGGTGATCGTCATACTGCTTACCACCAATGTCTTATTTTGATTCAACGGTATTGTTGGATGAAGCGGCCTGGGCCAACCTTACACGACCGTATTCATGAGACCGGTTCCACCGACAAACATGCAACTAGTTTCGCATAAAAGTGGCTGGCGGGTGTCTGTTTATCCAACTTTAGTTGAATTGAATTTGACTACGGCCGGTCCTTGTGAAGGTTAAAACAACAAAATTGATAAATTACCGTTGTGGTTTTTGTGCCATAGGTACATATGGTTCATGCTAGAAGCCCGTAGCAGCCACGTAAAACTTGTAACAAAAAAAGTAGAGGACGTCTAACTATTTTTGTAGGGCATGTTGTGATGTGATATAGTCAAGGCATGATATGATATAAATTGTTGTATGAGATGATCATGTTTTGTAACAAGTTATCGGCAACTAGCAGGAGCCATATGGTTGTCGCTTTATTGTATGAAATACAAACGCTATGTAATCGCTTTACTTTATCACTAAGTGGTAGAGATAGTCATAGAAGCAATTGTTGGCGAGACGACCACGACGCTATGATGGAGATCAAGGTGTCAAGCCGGTGACGATGGAGATCATGACTTTGCTTCGATGATGGAGATCAAAATCACAAGATGATGATGGCCATATCATGTTAGATATTTTGATTGCATGTGATGTTTATCTTTTATGCATCTTATTTTGATTAGTACGGCGGTAGCATTATAAGATGATCCCTTTCTAAATTTCAAGGTATAAGTGTTCTCCCCGAGTATGCATCGTTGCGAAAGTTCTTCATGCTGAAACACCACGTGATGATCGGGTATGATAGGATCTATATTCAAATACAACAGATGTAAGCCAGTTTTGCACACGCGGAATACTCTGGTTAAACTTGACGAGTGCATATACAGATATGGCCTCGGAACAGTGGTGATCGAAAGGTCGAACATGAATCATATAGTAGATATGATCAACATAGAGATGTTCACCATTGATGACTACTACATCTCACGTGATGATCGAATGTGGTTTAGTTGATTTGGATCACATATCACTTAGATGACTTGAGGGATGTCAATCTAAGTGGGAGTTCTTAAGTAATACGATTAATTGAACTTTAATTTATTATGAACTTAGTCCTAATAGTATTTGCAAATTATGTTGTAGATCAATAGCTTGCATTGTAGCTCCCCTATGTTTTTTGATATGTTCCTAGAGAAAACTAAGTTGAAAGATGATACTAGAAAGGATGCGGACTGGGTCCGTGATATGAGGTTTATCCTCATTGCTGAACAGAATAATTATGTCCTTGATGCACCGCTAGGTGACAGACCTATTGCAGGAGCAGATGCAGACGTTATGAAGGTTTGGCTAGCTCAATATGATCACTACTTGATAGTTTAGTGCACCATGCTTTATGGCTTAGAACCGGGACTTCAAAAATGTTTTGAATGCCATAGAGTATATTAGATGTTCCAACAGCTGAAATTGGTATTTCAGACTCATGCCCGTGTCAAGAGGTATGAGACCTCTGACAAGTACGTCGCCTAAAAGATGGAGGAGAATAGCTCAGCTAGTGAGCATGTGCTCAGAATGTCTGGGTACTACTATCGCTTGAATCAAGTGGGAGTTAATCTTCCAGATAAGATAGTGATTGACAGAGTTATCTAGTCACCATCACCAAGTTACCAGAACTTCATGATGAACAATAATATGTAAGGGATGACGAAATCGATTCCCAAGCTCTTCATGATGCTAAAATCGACGAAGGTAGAAATCAGGAAAAAGCATCAAGTGTTGATGATTAAACAAGACCACTAGTTTCAAGAAAAGGGCAAAGGGAAAGAAAGGGAACTTCAAGAAGAATGGCAAGCAAATTGTCACTCCCGTAAAGAAGCCCAAAGCTGGGCCTAAGCCTGAAACTGAGTGCTTCTACTGCAAAGGAAATGGTCACTGGAAACGGAACTACCCCAAATATTTGGCGGATAAGAAGGATAGCAAAGTGAACAAAGGTATATTTCATATACATGTTATTGATGTGTACCTTAATAGTGCTCGTAGTAGCTCCTGGGTGTTTGATACCTGTTCGGTTGCTAAGAGTAGTAACTCGAAACAGGAGTTGCAGAATATATAGAGACTAGTTGAGGATGAAGTGATGATGTGTGTTGGAAGTGGTTCCAAGATTGATATGATCATCATCGAACACTCCCCATACTTTCGAGATTAGTGTTGAACCTAAATAAATGTTATTTGGTGTTTGCGTTGAGCATGAACAAGATAGGATCGTGTTTATTGCAATATGGTTATTCATTTAAGACAGAGAATAGTTGTTATTCTATTTACATGAATAAAACCTTCTATGGTCATACACCCAATGTTAATGGTTTATCGAATCTTGATCGTAGTGATACACATATTCATAATATTGATGACAAAAGATGCAAAGTTGATAATGATAGTGCAACATACTTGTGGCACTGCCGTTTTGGTCATATTGGTGTAAAGCGCATGAAGAAACTCCATGCTGATGGACTTTTTGGAATCACTTGATTATGAATCATTTGATACTTGCCAACCGTGCCTTATGGGCAAGATGACTAAAACTCTGTTCTCCAGAATAATGGAATGAGCTAATGACTTATTGGAAATAATACATACCGATGTATGAGGTCCGATGAGTGTTGAGGCTTGTGGCGTGTATCGTTATTTTCTGACCTTCACAAATGATTTGAGCAGATATGGGTATATCTACTTAATGAAACACAAGTATGAAACATTTGAAAAGTTCAAAGAATTTCAGAGTGAAGTGGAGAATCATCGTAACAAGAAAATAAAGTTGCTACGATCTGATCGTGGAGGTGAATATTTGAGTTACGAGTTTGGCCTTCATTTAAAACAACGTGGAATAGTTTCACAACTCACACCACCCGGAACACCATAGTGTAATGATGTGTCCGAACGTCGTAACCACACTTTATTAGATATGGTGCGAACTATGCTGTCTCTTACCGATTTACCACTATCGTTTTGGGGTTATGCATTAGAGACAACTGCATTCACGTTAAACAGGGCACCGTCAAAATCCGTTGAGACGACACCGTATAAACTATGGTTTAGCAATTAACCTAAGCTGTCGTTTCTTAAACATTGGGGATGCGATGCTTATGTCAAAAGGTTTCAGCCTGATAAGCTCGAACCCAAATCGGAGAAGTGCGTCTTCATAGGATACCCTAAGGAAACAATTGGGTACACCTTCTACCACAAATCCGAAGGCAAGATTTTTGTTGCTAAGAACAGAACCTTTCTAGAGGAGGAGTCTCTCTCGAAAGAAGTGAGTGGGAGGAAAGTAGAACTTGATGAGGTAATTGTACCTTCTCTCAATTTGTAAAGTAGCTCATCCGAGAAATCCGTTCCCGTGATGCCTACACCAACCGGAGAGGAAACTAATGATAATGATCATGAAACTTTAGATCAAGTTACTACAGAACCTCGTAGGTCAACCAGAGCATGACCCGCACCAGAGTGGTACGGTAAATCTTGTTCTGGAAGTCATGTTACTTGACCATGACGAACCTACGAACCATGAAGAAGCTATGATGATCCTAGGTTCCAATAAATGGCTTGAGGCCATGAAATCTGAGATAGGATCCATGTATGAGAACAAAGTGTGGACTTTGATGGATTTGCCCGATGATCAGCGACCCATAGAGAATAAATGGATCTTCAAGAAGAAGACTGACGTTGATGGTAATGTTACTGTCTATATAGCTAGACTTGTCGCAAAAGGTTTTTGACAAGTTCAAGGAGTTGACTACGATGAGACTTTCTCACCCGTAGCGATGCTTAAGTCTATCCGAATCATGTTAGCAATTGCTGCATTTTATGATTATGAAATCTGGCAAATGGATGTCAAAACTGCATTCCTTAATAGATTTCTTAAAGAAGAGTCGTATATGATGCAACCAGAAGGTTTTGTCGATCCTAAAGGTGCTAACAAAGTGTGCAAGCTCCAGCTATCCGTTTATGGACTGGTGCAAGCATCTTGGAGTTGGAATATACACTTTGATTAGGTGATCAAAGCATATGGTTTTATACAGACTTTTGGAGAAGCCTGTATTTGCAAGAAAGTGAGTGGGAGCACTACAACCTTTCTGATAAGTATATGTGAATGACATATTGTTGATCAGAAATGATGTAGAATTTTCTAGAAAGCATAAAGGAGAGTTTGAAAGGAGTTTTACAAAGAAAGACCTCGGTGAAGCTGCTTACATATTGGGCATCAAGATCTATAGAGATAGATCAAGACGCTTGATAAGATTTTTCAATGAGTACATACCTTGACAAGATTTTGAAGTAGTTCAAAATGGAACAATCAAAGAAAGAGTTCTTGCCTGTGTTGCACGGTGTAAAGTTGAGTAAGACTCAAAACCTGACCACAATATAAAATAAAAAGAGAATGAAAGGCATTCCCTATGCCTCAGCCATAGGTTCTATAAAGTTGCTATGCTGTGTACCAGACCTATTGTGTAACTTATCGTGAGTTTGGCAAGGGGGTACAATAGTGATCCAGGAGTGGTTCACTGGACATCGGTCAAAGTTATCCTTAGTTACCTAAGAGGACTAAGGAAATATTTCTCGATTATGGAGGTGATAAAGAGTTACCATAAAGAGTTACGTCGATGCAAGCTTTTTATACCGATCCTGGTGACCCTGAGTCTTAGTATGGATACATATTGAAAGCGGGAGCAGTTAGCTATAGTAGCTCCATGCAGAGCTAGACATAGAAAATTTGCAAAATACATACGACTCTGAATATGGCAGACCCGTTGACTAAACTTCTCTCACAAGCAAAACATGATCACACCTTAGTAATCTTTTAGTGTTAATAACATAGCGATGTGAACTAGATTATTGACTCTAGTAAACACTTTGGTTGTTGGTCACATGGCGATGTGAACTATGGGTATTAATCACATACAGATGTGAACTATTGGTGTTAAATCACATGGCGATGTGAACTAGATTATTGACTCTAGTGCAAGTGGGAAACTGAAGGAAATATGCCCTAGAGGCAATAATAAAGTTGTTATTTTATATTTCCTTATATCATGATAAATGTTTATTCATGCTAGAATTGTACTAACCGGGAACTTGATACATGTGTGGATACATAGACAAAACACCGTGTCCCTAGTATGCCTCTACTTGACTAGCTCGTTAATCAAAGATGGTTAAGTTTCCTAGCCATAGACATGTGTTGTCATTTGATGAACAAGATCACATCATTTGGAGAATGATGTGATGGACAAGACCCATCCGTTAGCTTAGCATAATGATCGTTCAGTTTTATTGCTACTGCTTTCTTCGTGTCAAATATATATTCCTCCGACTATGAGATTATGCAACTCCCGAACACCGGAGGAATGCCTTGTGTGCCATCAATGTCACAACGTAACTGGGTGATTATAAATATGCACTACAGGTATATCCGAAGGTTATTGTTGCATTGTCATAGATGGAGATTATTATTTGTCACTCCGAGTATAGGAGAGGTATCTCTGGGCCCTCTCGGTAATGCACATCATATGAAGCCTTGCAAGCAATGTGACCAATGAGTTAGTTACGGGATTATGCACTATGGAAAGATTAAAGAGACTTCCTGGTAACGAGATTGAACTAGGTATGAGGATACCGACAATCGAATCTCGGGCAAGTAACATACCGATGACAAAGGGAATAACGTATGTTGACATTGTGGTTCGACCGATAAAGATCTTCATAGAATATGTGGGAACCAATATGAGCATCCGGTTCCGCTGTTGGTTATTGATCGGAGAGGCGTCTCGGTCATGTCTACATAGTTCTCAAACCCATAGGGTCCGCATGCTTAACGTTCGATGATGATATGTATTATATGAGTTATGTGTTTTCGTGATGAAGGTTGTTCGGAGTCTCGGATGATATCACAGACATGACGAGGAGTCTTAAAATGGTTGAAAGGTAAAGATTGATATATTGGAAGGTTATATTCGGACACCGGAATGGTTCCGGAGAGGTTCAGATATTTTTCGGAGTACCGAGGGGTTACTGGAACACCCCCAGGGAAGTAATGGGCCTTATTGGGCCGTAGTGGAGAGGAGGAGGCAGGCCAAAAGAGGTGGCGCGCCGCCCCCATGGGTGTCCGAATTGGACAAGGGGGAGGGGGTGCGGCCGCCTTTCCTTCTCCCTCTCTCCCTCCACTTCCCTCTTTCCCCCTCCATTGGAAAGGAAGGGGGGGCGACTAGGATTAGGAGTCCTAGTGGGACTCCCCCCACTTGGCGCGCCTCCAAGGGACGGCCGCCTCCCCTCTCCTCCTTTATATATGGGGGGCAGGGGGCACCCCAAAGCACAACAGTTGTTTCTTAGCCATGTGCGGTGCCCCCCTCCACCATTTACTCCTTCAGTCATATTGTTGTAGTTCTTAGGCGAAGCCCTGCACGTATCACTTCACCAACACCGTCACCATGCCATAGTGCTAAAGGAACTCATCGACTCCTTCGTGCCTCTACTGGATCAAGAGTTTGAGGGACATCATCAAGGTGAACGTGTTTAGAACTCGAAGGTTTTGTACGTTAGATACTTGATCGGTTGATTTGAGAAGACGTTCGACTACATCGACCGCATTAATTTAACGCTTCCACTTTTGATCTACGAGGGTACATGGACACACTCTCCCCTTCTCATTGCTATACATCTCCTAGATAGATCTTGCGTAAGCGTTGGAATTTTTTTGAAATTGCATGCTACATTTTCCAACAGAAAGAAGGCTAGAAACCTGTCTATCTACATGATCCTCCAAAGGAACCAGACCTCTATCTGGGATACCTAAGACAATGGGTCCATTTCAAACTCATCACGGAAACCACTAGTGAGACGAACGTCTCCTCTGCAAAAACATAAATTAGGCAAACATGAGTACGAATGTACTCAACAAGACTTACATCAGAACTTAATATATATGCATCAGTATTAACAAAGGGGTGGTGGAGTTTAAATACAACAATCCAGCTTGGACTCAGTGGCTATCAAGCCATCCACGACTACTAGTATTTTCGTTGAGGTGGGAAAGCGCACACGATTCCACATATTCACCATAACAATGCACTATTATGGATCCGCTCCCATCTCCAAACAAGAAGGCCATCCATAGCAGCCACACTTAT
This sequence comes from Triticum dicoccoides, assembly GCF_002162155.2. Taxonomy (NCBI): domain Eukaryota; kingdom Viridiplantae; phylum Streptophyta; class Magnoliopsida; order Poales; family Poaceae; genus Triticum; species Triticum dicoccoides. Next base: position 263,716,105 of record NC_041387.1, read on the forward strand.
CTGCGCATTTTAGAGTATCCATTTCAACTTATCTATGAACCATATAGGCTTTCCAAGTAGTCCATATTTGAGGACGCGGCTATCCGAATAGATCATTAACCCTGCAGGGGTGTACTTCTTCACACACGCTCTCACAACTTATCACCATGTACACGTCATGTATCTCGGCAACCTTCAAGAAGAGGCTTGGCGAGTGTGTTGGCCACGACCTGACTAACCACACAAGTCTCTATTACAGTTTTATCACGTATTTGAGGTTGTATCCACAATGGAAGTCCGATGAGGTTCTATCACGACCCCGAACGGTGAGAGCAGGGTTCCCAAGAGCACTGTTCGGGTGTCATCCTAGTACACCATGCCTTGGTGTCTCTACCGCATCATAGCCCACCCCTAGGGTCAGTGCTACGCACGGCCTCTAACACATATCCTACAAACACCAGAAACTAGTTGCAACTCCTGGACAGAGATCAAGACGATTATTAAGTCGACAAGGTCAATTAAGTATCCCAATGCAAGGTAGTAACTGTCTTGGATCACAAACACATAACTCAGATCCTGAGGATGGTCCTAATGAGACAAACCACCATGTACTCCTACATGGCCTCTCATCGCTACCTTTACCAAATCGTGTTCACACACTTATCTCTCAACAGTAGGACATGTTCACCACCATTCCAGTCCATCCCAGATGAATCAGACCTGACACAACTCTAAGCATAGCAGGCATAACAAGCAAGCATGAATGAGTAGGCACATCAAGGCTCAAACAACTCCTACTCATACTAGTGGATTTTACTAATGACTATGGCAAATACAAGTCATGAAGAGGAATGGGTTCAACTACCGCAACATGTAACAATTTAATTGTTGTTGTCCTAATGTAGTAAAAGAGAGCAAGAGCGATAGAGTGGGATTGTATAGGAATGTTCAAAGGGGGTTTGCTTGCCTGGCACTTCTGAAGATAGTATAGCTATTAGCTCTTCATCGGTGTCAACGACCACCGTGTCAAAATCGTGTTCTACCGAGAAGGAACAAACACCGGCAAATAAGAAAGAACACATTCAATGCAAGCCAATAGCAAATGAATGATATGACATATTAAGGTACTGAACTGAGCTAATGAAGCAAAAACTCATTTTAATTGAAGTGGAATTCAAATATCAAATTCCAACTCCAAACCTATTTATCAAAATTGTCGTAAACATGATTTGTCCTAGTTAGTGATGTTAACTTGATCAACCATGCATGAACATGGCATAAACATATTCTTCCTATTTTTCTGATCATTTTTCGTATGTAAACTATTTTCATTGGAGTTACGGTTGAATTTCTAAGTTTTTTTGAAGTTTAGCTAATTTTTCGCATTTCCATAAATCATTTTTGATAAATAAAAATGCCAGAAATTAGTTCTGACGTCAGCAATGCGTTAGCAAGTCAACTGGGATGGACCAGGTCAAACCTGACCAGTGGGTCCCACTGGTCAGTGACTCAAGGGTTAATTAAGTTAGTTTTAAGCAGTAACTAAGATTAGCAGGGCACTGGGCCCGCATGCCAGTGACTGTTAGCGTTAACTCGGTTTAAATTAATCTAAACTAAAACTATGAGGGGGCTGGCCCCACTTGTCATTGACGCAGGGGAGGCCAAACCCCTGGTCAAAAGAGTCAAACCCGTCGGCGTTAAGCCACCGGCGAGGACAGAAACAACGGAGGGGCTCGGGTTTGGCCCTTTGGTGACCAAATAGATGGAGGTTTTTCCCTATTGACGAGGAGCACCGTATGCGTCGATTGGTGCAAAGGTTTTGGCCGGAGGCAATCGAAAACGACGGCGACGACCTCAAGCATGGTGGCCAGAGCTCGTGCGCATATGGGGATGCAGATGTTCACATGGCAGGACGAATGGGAGGGTGTTTAGGGCTCCTGGAGATGCCCTGAGCATGGTGAGGCGCTCGGCTTCGAGCTTGCGCAGTTTCGCGGCGACAGTGACTAAATCGATGGCAGCTTCTCCCTATTGACAAGGAGCACCGTACGCGTCGATTGGTGCAAAGGTTTTGGCCGGAGGTGATCGAAAATGACGAGGCAACCTCATGCATGGCGGCCGGAGCTCGTGCGCGTACGAGGGAGCCATGGCAGGATGAACGGGCGGGTGTTTTGGGCTCCTAGAGATGCCCTGAGCATGGCGAGGCACTCGACTTCGAGCTTGTACGGCTGTGGTCGTGGCAGTGGCATGGCCGGTGGAGCCAAGCTCTTAGGTTTGATCATGACGATGGCTAGAGAGAGCAATCAAGGCAGGGGAGAGAGGGTTCCGGCACAGGGGCCCATGGAGAGTGCAGAGGGCGTCGAAGTGGGCTTGGGGAAGGGTCGGAGCAGGTGGGCGCGAGGTCGATCTCGATGACCTGAGGGGGAAGAAGAGGTCGGACATGGTGTTCGAGAGCATCCGACAACACGTGAGTTGGCGAAGAGGCATAGTCAATAGAGCAGAGCTCGTAGGTAACTTGGTGGGGCGAGGCAGTGGCTATGGCCACGGCGAACGGCATCAGTGGCGATGGTGGCGCTCGTGCACGAGGTGCAGAGCGAGAGCGAGGAGGGAGTGAGGATGAGGGAGTGGGCGTGAGGGTCCGGGAAGGTCTATAGCGTCGTCTGGAGGCATCGGAGAGGGGGCAGGTAGGTAGGGAGAGAGAGTAGGTGGCCATGGCGTGTGTGCGCATGCTTCGGCCGCATGCCCTGTCCTTCTGTCTAGGGAGGAAGACGACAGGGGGGGCTGCGGTGGTGGGTTGGGCCGGCTTCTCTCCTGGGCCAAGTAAGCAGTAAGGTTCTGCTCTGTTTTACTTTTTGTTATTTTTCTTTTTCTTTTTTATTTGCCACTTATTAAAAATTCAAAATGAATTCAAACCAGTGCCAAAATACTCTGAATGATTTTATGTGACTTTTATGGACATTTCCAAATGCACACAAATATTTCAAAGATATTTGGAAATTATTCTATATATATTAAGAATATAAATCCAAATTCGAATACAATATTATTTAAATTCGGTGCCAAAATAATTCCTTAAAAATGCTCCAAAATTTTGGCTGGATATATAACTCTTGCCAAAATTCTCAAAAATATTTTTAGGGCATTTTGGAATACTAAATGCATTTTCAGGGTTCTTTACCCCTTATTTAAATTTTTGAGGCTTCCACTTTCCTCAATTCAAATTCCAGGAATTTAAGGATGATGCATGATGCTTTCTGATGCAACTATTTACAAGCAGCATTCTAATGATGTGACAGTTCTGTCCCATTTGCATGCGTTGAACTTGGGTTGTCGGCATCTGACCTTGCCAGAAAATATTCTGGCTTGTCGGCTTGAGGCTCTACGGTTGCTATCTCCTTGCCTTGTGCTTCCCTATTGGCTACTAGTGCAACACTGACCACTTGATTGGTTGCCGCTACGTACAACATCAATGACTCACGCAATATTGGCGCAACTAGTACTGGCAGAGAGGAGAGGCACTCTTCAAGTCTTGGAGCGCAACACCTACCTCAGGGTTTCATTGCATTGAGCCTAGCTTTTTCAAGATTTTGAAAAACGGTAAGGCACACACAACTAACTTGGAGATGAACCTGCTTAGGGCTGCTACACAACCTGCAAGACACATTACATCCTTGACGCGCTTCAGTGCCTCCAACTGCTAAATCACGTTGATCTTGTCGGGGTTGGCTTCAACTCCACGTTGAGATACAAAGAACCCGAGAAGCTTGCCGGACAGGACGCCAAACACGCACTTCTCAGGATTGAGCTTCACGTTGATCTTGTGCAAATTTACAAATGTCGCTTCTAAATCTTGGATCAGGGAATCCTGGTGCCTAGTTTTGACCACTATATCATCCATATAGGCTTCCACATTTCTGTGTAGCTGGGAACCAAAACCAATTTGCACAGTCCTTGCAAATGTTGCTCCGGCACTCTTTAATACGAAAGGCATGCATAGAAAGCACTACATACCACATGAGTAATGAATGTCGTCTTCTCCTCATCTTCCTTTGCCATGAAGATCTAATGATAACCAGAGTAGGCATCTAGAAAAGAGAGCATGTCACAACCAGCGGTGGGGCCCACAATCTGATCAATCCGTGACAAGGGAAAGGGGTCCCCCTATATCTTGGAATCCAATCATGTTTAAGAAATTTACTCTTGCCGGGGAAGTTGCTACTCGTCTGTGCATAAGTCAGGGTATTACACCCCTGGTTTAATACATAGACACATGGAAACCATCAGATATCCCTAAAGTTCCTAGGGAGGTGATTTAGCAACACCTTGATGTCTGTCCTGGTATGAGACCCGTCAAGCAAAAGGTCAGGAAGCAGGCTTTGGAGCAGCAAGAGTTCATCACCCAAGAAATCCAAAACTTACATGCAACATGCTTGGTTAGAGGAGTGCTACACCCAGCTTGGTTGACAAAACCAGTGGTCGTTCGCAAGGCAAATGGGAAATGGAGGCTTTGTATTGACTTCACTCATATAAACAAAGCATGCCCAAAGGACATCTCCACAAATTCAACCCGCCATGTGCATTTGCAATCCAAAGCAAATTCCTCATTATGCACATCTTCAGGGGGAGTTCTTGAATATCTTGTAACCAATTTCTTCAAACTTTGTACTTATACTTCAATTATTTATACTCCCATTAAAACCTAACCAATTTGTTATGAATCACCAAAAAGGGGGATATTGTAAGTGCATCAAGTGCCCCCTTAGTGGTTTTGGAGTATTGACGACAAATAGGTTAAGGAACTAATGAGTTTGTGAGTATACACAGGAGACATAGTCCCAGAAGATTTGGTTTAACACATGGAAGACGACAAATATATTTCTTCAAGTGAAGAAATTGATGATGAAACTGGTACAGACTTGGAAGAAATTGATGTGAAGACTTTGAAGCTTGAAGCCTTGTTTTCATAGTTTCTTTTCTTCTTTTCTGAGTCATAGGAAAAACCATACTATCAAAGGGGGTCTAGGTGAATCGTATTTCACATATCCAAAGTGATGCTCAAACCTACACAAGCCTATACACAAAATCCGCTTTGAGTGAAGCCTTTGTAAATCTCCAGTGTAGCTGACGCAATTGCCAGTGATAGTGACGAAGTTCATCTGGTCGCTAACGAATTTGGTCACGTTGAGGAGTTAGGAGTTCACCAGTGCGTTCTGCCTAAAAGTGAGAAAATTGAGTGCCCGGACGAATTTGAGAGTTCAAATTCGGACCGTTGCTGCGCCACATGCTAGTTGTCGAGTGGATCATTATCTTGATAACAGTCTAACCAGAGAAGGGCATTTACGACAATTCATGTTGGGTTGCCCCATGGCTATAAATAGCCGCCCCACAACCACTTGTTGGTTGGCTGCTCCGAGAGAACTAACACTCTTCATAGGAGCAACCCATCCTCCGGCGACTTTGAGAGAATCCTAAGTGAGGAAAAACCCAGAGCCAAAGTGGTTGAGCATCACTGAAGAGATTGATCTATGTGATCTGACGCATGTTACCTTTGAAGACATTCATTGTTCCATACGGTTAGGCGTGAAGTTCTGAGTACACCAAGAGTCATTGTGGTGTGCCGCTGAACAAGTCTGTGAAGGTTTTGGTAGGGCGAGGACTAAGTGACCATAGCTCAAGAGGAATACGATGAGGATTGTGTGTCCTCTGAGTTGCGACTCAGCTGCCTCTACCAGACGTACAATTGATGCAACAACTGGAACTTGTCTACCAAATTCCATTGTCTTCATCGAGCCTACCTGGTTTCAAATTCCTCAACCCTCTCTTACTTTATTCTCCTGCTGATGAATTTGTGATCTGTGCTCTGATGAATTTGAACTAAATAATTTCTTCACACTATCTTTCATTTTCTCAGTTCATATTCTGCATGTGCGAATGAATGTATGATTGCATGTTCTTCACTCTTACATATCCTGATTGTATTTACTTTGATTCTATGATGACTTAGTTTCCCTTGTGTTTCTATTTCTTCACTCTGATCTTCGTCAAATTCATTAGAGTTTGATAAATTTCAAAAAATCTCCCATTCACCCCCCTCTGGGAGTAAACCAGTGCTTTAGACAAAGCACAAGAGTTCAACTGTCATCTGATACATGGTAGTATGATTCACTCATAAATTACATCTTTTGAGCACTGGGCCTCTATCTCCCGAGCACCATCCATTTCGATGGGAAAATAGTGCTCGGAGCGCCTGTGCTCCTTCCCAGGAGGAGGGGGTCTGCTGGCCATCCCGACCGGCTTGATCTTCGGCCAGTGCACCATGGTCTTTGCAAAGGCCATCCGAGCTCCCTCAATGCATATTGACCGCTTGAAGGCGCCAATCTGGGATGCGGCGTCACACAGCTTCTGCACTAAGCCGAAGTAGCTACTCGGTAGCGGCTCTGACGGCCACAACCAGACACAAAGTTCCTTCATGGCCGGCTCCACCATCCGGTGCAACTCCATCAGCTGCTTCACTTGATTGCTTAGGAGGGGAGGGTGCTCAGGCGCCTGGAACTCCGCCCAAAATAGCCTATGATCGGCATCGCCCTCCCGAGATGCAAAATGCCTTGCCGCATCTGCTGCACTCTTCGGGAGATCCACAAACGCACCTGAGGATTGCCTCATCCTTGTGAACAAAGCGAACATGTGACCACCAAAGACACTTTGCGGTAAGTATGTCTTACCATATGCAATAAGCTTCACTTGACGGAGTTCTTCTCGGGCGCCTCACATTTTCGTCCTTGCCTCTTGGATCTTCAGCTTCATTGAGGACAACTCAGTGGCTTGACCCTTATTTTTTTGCTCAAGGTCCTCACATTTAGTGATGGCATCCTTGAGCTCTTGTCACACCTCGGTCCCTTTGGCCTCGTTCTTGTACTGACGGTCTTCACCATCGGCAGTTAGGCGGTCGCTCGCTCAGCCACTGCCTTCTGTTCGGCGGCCTCTTGCTTCACCTTCTTTAGCTCAGCTTTGAAGTTCTCGACCTCTGCGGCGACAACTGCGGTCATAACAAAAGCACTCCTTACTTAGGGTTAACCCCGAGTACGTCGCTTGATAAATCAAACCAAACTATTAAACAATTTTAAGTCCGAACTAACCTTGCGCTTCGTCGAAGCTTTTGTTGAGAAGGTCGAGCTCCTCATCAGAGCTTCCGATTCACCTCGCCTAGCTCCGCCGTATTAGTAGTCGCCGCCGATGATGAGGCCTACACAATAACGCACACATACATGAGACTCCTGACCTATTGTCTTTTGATCCTCTGCTAGGGTTTTCCAACGCTGCCAGAGTCTCAGGGGCTATGATTCACTTCCTGCTATCACCGGCATTTTATACTATTCAATCTCCATTTGAGTTTTTCAAACTCACCTAGGGCTCGGGGCTGCTATATATAAGGATTGCATGACCTTGCATAAGAAATTCTCTTTGTAAAAATAATATTACACGGCTTACCTCGAAGCCCGTTAGGAGGCCGCCAAAAGCTTCCTTCAGTCCGCTGTTAACGGACTGAATACTCTACAAAACCATGCCCATCAGGTCACGGTGTTCCGCGACGACGGACGAGCTATTCAAAGCCTCCTCCATCACGCACGGACACCCCGCTGCGGCCCACTCCGTGGCGATTGGTGTTTGGTGGCGGGGCCCCGGCTCCCCCTCAGTGGAGGGCGGAATGGACGACTACGAGGGGCTCGAGGGTCTAGAACCGTCTTTGGGGAGAGATCGGATTGACCGAGCTGCCCCGCTTTCTGTGCACGAAGGGATCCCCCTCCTGGTCTTCAGCGACAGAGGTGTTGGCCTCAGTCATAGTATCATCACCTGCGCTCCCCGCGTCTAGGCCGGGAGGGGTATAACACCTCCCTGAGCGTGATGTGGTCCCGCTCTCCGCAAGCTCGGCCATCAGAAAGTCCCCCTCTGGGATCGGACCAGCGGGGAGGTCGTGCGGGGGGCTGCAACGAGAAAAACATGCACATGGTTAGTAATGAACCTTAAGTTAAATGCCCGGAGAGTCTTTGAATTCATACCTTTGAGCAGGGGTTTTAACCCTGGGGTCCCTACGAGGAACCTCTTCGGACACCTTGGACTCCTTTGCGGAATCTGAGCTATCATAAAAAAGGACCACTTTGGCCCTGCGTTGTTTCTTCGGGGCAGGAGGAGGCAGATCCTCCTTTGCGTCATCTAATGCTGCCCTCTTTGTTGTTTGGGAGGAGTCGCTCTCCTCCCCATCCTCTTCCTCCTACCCCTCATGAGTGGAGGGGGCTTGGGTTTCCCGAAATTGGTATCCGGAGGTCCCCTTGGGCGGAGCCCTTCTCGGGCCTCCCTCTTCTCGATCTTCTTCTTCTTGTCCAGCGCCTTGTATGGTGCCACGGTCGACATCTCCTCCAGTAGGACCATCATGGGGCCCTCGGGCAGCGGGGTCGGGAAGTCGATCCGCACGGCTTTCTCTAGCCATCTCTGCGAATGCCGGGAAGAAAGAGTCAAGTTCCTTGTTAGAAGGCGAAAATCCGAACATAAAGAGTAAAATTGTATTACCTCCCGAGGAGGGTATGCAGTGTCGAGGCCGATGTCTTCTTCCTTGCACGACTAGTCCTTTTGGGGCTTGAACAACACCTATCACAACTTTTCATGTGTGGTGCCGTAGAAGCAAAGCACGGTGGTAGGGTCTCGGGCTTGTAGGACCACATTAGGACAACCCGCGCTAGCAAGGTAGAAGGCGGCGGTGAAGCATCACCTGAACCACGTTGGTCAGCTCGGCCTTCGCCTTTATCATCCTAGAGACGCATTTCTGCATCGACTCTACCTCCGTGGGTGATCCCAAGTCGAGGCCTTTCTTGGTCCACTAGGTTAGCCTCGTGGGAGGTCCGGATCTGAATTCGGGGGCAGCTGCCCAGCCCACGCCGCGTGGTTCGGTGATATGGAACCACTCTTTTTGCCAGATCTTAACGGTATCTTTAAAGGTACACTCCGACCACTCAACCCCGGGAAGCTTGCTGATCATCGACCCCCTCCCGCCCCATAGTCCACCTGCTGGCCGTCGACTATCTTTGGCTTGATATTGAAGACCTTTATCCACAAGCCGAAGTGTGGCTGGAACTAGGGCTGGAATTCGAGCCGAGTCGAGCCAGCTCGTCTCGACTCGCTAGAGCTCGTTTTGTTAACGAGCTAGCTCGACTCGACTCGTTACTATAATGAGCTTAAACCCAAGATTGGCTCGACTCGTATAACTCGCGAGCTGGCTCGTTTAGCTTGTTAAGCTCGTTTAAGATATAAACATAAAGCCCTCAAATATGATAAAAATGATTATGTATATATTAAACATATATATCACTATACAATTGTAATTTTCTTGTAACGCGTGAATCTCCTAGGAGGCTAGGCCTTCAACTGCCTGGTCTTGGGTTGTGCGCCTAGGACATAGGCTGTTTAGTGGCTGATCTTTCTTTCTATTGGGAGTGGCTGATCTATTGTATAGAGCCTAACGAGTTACACAAGTACTCGTGAGATTGGCTCATTTAACTTGGTCTATAAACGATCTTAAACTAAAACTCGGTCCGACTCGTTATTCTTCGAGTTCGAGTCGATTCGAGCCGAGTCACGAGCTACTAGTTTAGCTCGTGAGATTCGAGCTTTTTTCCAGCCCTAGATGGAACCCTAGAAAGTCCTCGCAGATAACGATGAAGGTCGAAATATGCAAGAAGGAGTTTGGGGCAAGATCGTGAAAATCCAACCCGTAAAAGAACATCAACCCCCTAACAAAGGGGTTGAATAGGAAGCCCAGCCCTTGGATGAAGTGGGGGACGAACACCACCCTCTCTCCTGGCTAGGGCGTGGGGATGACCTGGCCCTCCTCCGGAGCCTGGTGAGTGTCAACGTTCTGGATACAGGGGTACCCAGACTTGCCTGCCTGCGGCCCACTGCGTGGCTCCACCGATGGCTGGGTACGGCCTAGCTTCGGCATCAACAAATCAAGACCCTCACGAGGGGCCAAGCCTCGTGAGGCAGACGATGCCAGGACCTCTAAGGGGATCGGCCTCCTCAGGCAGGCTCCCGAGGGGCGGAGACTCCTATGCAAGGTGTACATCATGAGGCTCGGCTGACATGAGCCATGACGACCAAGGCCAGGCGGGCGCCAGCGGGCGCAGAGTACCAGTTTCCTCTTTGGTGCAAAGGAGGCAAGCAGCAGGCACGGAGTCCCGAGGAATCAGCCAAAGGTTTCTATTCTGGTGCAACAAGGCCAAGACCGCCAGGACGGCAGGACGGAGGTCATCACCGAGCCCACTGCAGCGTCACGATTAGAGGCTTTTCGCAAGCGAAGACCACTTTAGTCAGGATAGGATGTACTTCATGTCCCCCTTCAAATCCGGCCATTGTGGGATCCCTTCCCGCCAACATTTGGGAAGAGGACCAAGGCCACTATAAATAGGACTTAGCCACCACCATAGAAGTGGGGGGGGGATCGAGAGGGAAAGAGTAGAATACGGATCAGACCCATTCTCACTCGACCACCTCACCAGCTCTCCTGAGCCCAAGAATACCTCACCTCTTGAGGCCAGTTCATCCACTGTACTAGTTCATCGTCAGTCCCTCGAGGCAATCCACCCGAATGTTGGAGTAGGATATTACACTGCAAGGTGGCCTGAACCAGGATAAACTGTTGTGTCTCTCTATCCCTTTGAGCTCGACGCGCTAGGCTTAGAGGATCGCAAGTAGGCAGGCTGGGTAGGTTGAGATCTCCGCACGCACCCCAGAGTTCGAACCTATCAAGGGTTTGCGGAACCCAAAATCCGACATTTGGCGTGCCATGTAGGAGTGCGTTGGCTCTTCTCTTCCATCGACCGGTCCGCTGCTACTCCACCGACACCACGGCCGACGCCCCGAGAGCCCACGTTGATCACTGGGTTGTCCGGGCTTCTTCGACAGCACCTGCCGACGAGGATGACCTCCACTCCGCGCTGCTCGCGGCCCGCATTCCGCCTAGGGCCGCCGGCCGCAGCCCCTTCGACTAGCGCCGCATCGCAACTCCGCCACACGATCTTCAAAGTACGCCGGAGCAACAACACCACACACTCGCCAGGAGCAGGCGAACATGCGAGCCATGGTCATCATGGCTCGAGAACTGCTGAGGTGCAGGCTGGCGGAAAGTGGCCGCAACGCCCTACTGGAGTGAGTTGTCGAGCTGCTGGATGCGGCATGCAGGGGCGCAACACCATTCTGCAACCTTCCCACGTCGCAGGCCGTGGTGGGCGCGCGCGCTCACCCTCGCCACTCCCGCGCGCCCCTCCTAGGGCTCTTGAAGAGCCTCTCTGCATCGGCCTACCTCACGGTGCAGCCCGCTCTCCTTTGACCATGCCACCTCGGGGAGGGACGACTCTGAGCATCCTCCATTGGGGCCGCACTGGGGCACCTGCCCTCGGTCACCAGGACCCAATGACGGCCGAAGAGGGCGGAAGTGTGAGGCAACCAGGAAGCGATCGGGCGCGGCCAGCTCGGACGCCTACGTGCCCATCGCAGTGGACCTGAGGTATGCATCGGGAGAAGGCCCCGGCCGATCCCCCACGCCAGGCTAGGCACTGGAGATGCATGAAGCCTGCCCCCCTGCGAGCCACTATAGGCCCCCACCAACTCCTTCGACAGCAACAACCACTGAACACAGCTAAGGTCTTAGGAGCACGCTTGCCCTAACCATGGATCGCAGGTGAACCAGGGCACAGCCACCGCCAGGGCTCCCGGGTCGGCGGCCCTGCGGCAGGAGCACGAAGGGCCTTGTGAGCGGCGTGGGGGGAGCCCGGTGCCAGGGCCTCCCCCACGCTGCATGGAGCATGATGCTGCTCGGAGGTAGGTCCCCCACCAGCGAAGGCGCCGGCGAGCCCTTCCCCTCGGTGGAGGGCCTACGGTCGCTGTTGGCGCCACTAGCGTCCCCCTTGCCCCTTGGTCTCGTCCTGGTTTCTGGACTCCCCAATGGTGGTCAGGGGTGGCGCAGGGTGGGGTCCTCGTCGGGTGACATGAAGCAAGGCTCCGTCCTGTGAAGGTCTCCGCTCATGACACTCTCACGTAATAATGAGTGGGGATGTACATGCCCCGGAGTTTCCTGAGCGCCGCCCTGGGGCCTCACGGGGGCTCCCACCCACGTCCAAGTGGAAGCACCATGCTCCGCGCTGGCTGTCGACACTGTCCCGCAATGACTATGCCCACGCGACCAGTGGAAGCACTTAGCTCCACGTTGGTGAGAAGACCTGAAGACATGCTAGGCGCCGGATGCGGCTGTTTGCTTTTGCCTCTCTTTTTGTACCCAATTTGCCGCCTTTTTGGAATGAACTTGGCTCTTGTGCGTTCACCAAAAGAAAAACGGGGGAATTTTTCTCGTCTTGCGTCCTTCTCTCGCTTTTTGGTTTCGTGTTTTTGAGCGGGGCTCGTGCCTGCTTCCCCTCCCCCAAGCGCCTCGCAAGCGGGGGCTGGGTGCGGTGCATGCACGTAGAGCATGATCGGGCCAGCCCCGAGCATGCAGAGGCTTCCCCTCGGGACCAGGGATCGACCACCACATGCGTACCTAGCCGTGGTCCGGCAATTAGTCCCTCGCGAAGCACTGCAGGACAGGTCAGCAGGCCCCTCGGGAGGACCAGACCCTCGTGTGCCTACGACGGGCTCGCCGTGAGAAGACAAGTGTTGCTGTGGCATCAGGGCTCACACGAGGCCCGTGAGATCAAAGATGAGTCATAGCAACCACCCTGCCTGAGGCTACAGACCTGAAGGGTCGCACCACAGGCGCTACTTCAAAAGCATTTCTTAATCATATACATCACAAGGGCCCCCCTTTTCAAAATGTTCTCATGAGGAAGCTTCAAGTTTTGGTCATACAAGTTAAAGCAGAAAGAAGTGCGGGCCTAGCTGGGTGTGCCCTCTGAAGGAGTCCTGGATTAGGGGGTATCCAGACAGCCGGACTGTGTACAATGTCTGGACTATTGAAGCGTGAAGATACAAGACTCAAGACTTCGGCCCGTGTCCGGATGGGACTCTCCGTTGCGTGGAAGGAAAGCTTGGCGATCCGGATATTATGTTTCCTTTCTTGTAACCGACTCCATGTAAACCCTAGCCCTCTCCGGTGTCTATATAAACCGGAGAGGTTGGTCCTTAGAAGGCCGATCACAATTACAATCATACCATCATAGGCTAGCTCTTAGGGTTTAGCCTCTATGATCTCGTGGTAGATCTACTCTTGTACTACCCATATCATCAATATTAATCAAGCAGGAAGTAGGGTTTTACCTCCATCGAGAGGGCCTGAACCTAGGTAAACATTTGTGTCCCTCGTTTCCTGTTACCATCAGCCTTGACGCACAGATTGGGACCCCCTACCCGCGATCCGCCAGTTTTGACACTGACATTGGTGCTTTCATTGAGAGTTCCTCTGTGACGTCGCTGCAAGGCCCGATGGATCACCTCATCGTCAAGGACGACATTACCTTGGAGGGGGCTCTGGCTGTAGGCCAGACACTCCGGCTCAGCGGCTTTATCATGGCCGCCCCATTGGCGGTGGCGCCGACGATGGCTTCTTGGGTCATCAATCATAACCTTCACGTTAGCTCGAAACTTGCCGAACAGATGGATCCAATGGAGCTCTCCTCCCTTAACAAACTCTTGGATCGCATCGCCGCTCTGGGAGTCGCTACAGACTATGACCGGATTGGGCTTAAACCCGACCGAAGGGACATCAGGTCCCTGCCGGCCACCCATGAGATTGCGATAGTGGAGGAACCACACGCGGATTGCCCCTCAGCTTTGAGTAAAAGTTATGTTTGGATCACCGAACTCCTTGAGCCAAAGACCTGCTCAAAGGAAAACCTGACCCAGGTCCCGGACTTAGAATCAGGCATTGGGCCGAAGAAATTAGGCAGCACTCCGGATTCTGAGCTGTTAAGCTCAGAACTGCCCGCGCCCTTGGGCGTTAGATCGGATCAAAATCCGGATGCTGCTAACAGCACGTACCTGGACCTAAACTATCTCTCCCGCATCAGGCAAGAACCCCAGGAAACCGTACATCGCTACTGGGCAGATGCCTCCTTGCGCTTAACAAGGTTAGGGACTGCCGCGAAGAGAACATGGTCTCACTTTTCTGCAAAACCTGCACAGATGAAGGACTCCTCAATGCTATAAGCCGCCGCGACATAGTACGCTTCAGGGACTTGGAAACCATAGTACGGAAGTACTGTGCGATGGAGAGCGCTTGGAAGACCCAAACAGAATTTTGGGATAGTACTGCTCTCACAAAGACCTTTGTCCGAACTAAACGGATGAACTCTCGCAAGTCGTCCGACCCAATCCCCAAGAAACCAAGGCCCACCCCAGGGCGAGGATCTGTATTGGAAGAATGGCTCGACGGGCCATGTAAGCTCCACAGTTCTCTGGATACAACACCTACTCATAGCCTTAGGGCATGTTGGATACTCCGGTAGGTGGCAAAAAGCGGCGAGGATCTTCTTGTGGGCCATAAAGCGGAACAACATCCTGCCAGCGAACACAATATGGTACTAACAGTCTTCGAGACTTTTGCCGTGAACAATAGGCACAAACGAGCTCGTCGAAGCTCTGCTGAAATTTACCATGTGACAAAAATAAACCCCTGGAACGACACTGCTATAACTTTTAATGCCAGTGATGAACCTCGATTCCAGACCGTCCGGGCACCAGCCGCTCTGGTCCTTAGCCCGATCGTAGATGGCTTTTGGCTCACTAAAGTACTCATGGACGGCGGAAGCGGATTAAATCTGATTTATGAAGAAACACTCAGCAAGATGGAGATCGATAAAAGCCGCATTGAACAAAGCGGCACGACCTTCAGGGGAATTATCCCTACTCAAGAAGCACAGTGTGCAGGAAAAATCACACTCGATGTGGTATTCGGCACCCGGAGAATTATAGGTCCGAAGAAATCACATTCCAGGTGGCTCCTTTTAGCAGCGGATACCATGCCCTTCTAGGGCGGGACGCGTTTACAAGCTTTCAAGTTGTGCCCCATTATGGGTACATGAAGCTTAAAATGCCCGGACCCAATGGAATCATCACTCTAGCCAGTGATCCGGACGTTGCACTTCGCGCCGAAAATAAAACCGCAGCACTAGCCTTGGAAGCATTATCTGAAGCCCTAGCAGTTGAAGACTTAACAACACTGCGGGCCACCATGGACAGGGACGACGTGATACTAGACAAGTGACCCAAATCCACCTCATTTAAGCCCGCAGACGAGATAGTCAAATTCCACGTCCATCCAACGGACCCCACGAAGACAGCTTCCATCGGGAAATAGCTGAGTCCCACGATAGACGCCGCACTACGAGATTTCTTGCGCGAGAATTGGGACATTTTCGCCTGACACCCATCGGACATGCCAGGCATCCCATGCAGATTGGCCGAACACAGCCTCAATATCCTAAAAGGATATAAACCAGTCAAGCAGACCCTAAGGCGATTCTCAGAGCCTAAACAACATGCAAGGGGGGAAGAGTTAGCCAAGCTACTCGAGGCCGGATTCATTAAAGATATTAAACATCCGGATTGGCTGGCAAATTTGGTGATGGTACCAAAGAAGGACAAATCCTGGCGCCTATGCGTCGACTTCAAAGACCTCAACAAGGCTTGCCCCAAGGATCCCTTTCCCCTCCCTCGCATCGATCAAATCATCGAGGCCACAGCTGGACACGACTCACTGTGTTTTCTCGACGGATACTCTGGAAACATCAAATAAAGATGGCAGAGTCTGACCAAGCTGTAAAAACTTTTATAACGCCATATGGCCCTTTTTGCTTCAACACTATGCCCTTCGAGCTCAAGAATGCCGGCGCAACCTATCAACGCATGATTCAAACATGCCTGGAAAAACAAATCGGCAAAACAATGGAAGCATATGTGGATGACGTGGTCATAAAAACTAGACATGTCGAAACCCTGATAGATGACTTGAGGCTCACATTCGATAACCTCCAGACATACGACATTAAGTTGAATCTGGAAAAATGCGTCTTCGGCGTCCCAACGGGGAAACTGTTGGGCTTCATTGTTTCCCATAGAGGAATTGAAGCGAATCCGGCAAAAATCCAAGCTCTGTCTTAGTTGGCTATACCAACAGACCACAAGCACATCCAGAAGCTAGCCGGATGCGTGGTCGCTTTGAGCCGCTTTATCTCCAGGCTAGGAGAAAAGGCATTGCCTCTTTACCGCCTCCTTCGACACACCGAACACTTCTTGTGGACGGATGCAGCCGCGGCCGAACTCGATGAAATAAAGACCTTACTGGCCAATAATCCAATCCTAATAGCGCCGAACATCGGCGAGCCTATGCTATTGTACATAGCGGCAACACATCAAGTTGTAAGCGCAGTACTCATCGTCGAACAAGAGGTTGACGGATACAAATTCCCGCTCCAAAAGCCGGTTTATTACATATCCACAGTCCTCACCCCATGCAAATCCCGATACCCACACTATCAAAAAATAGCATACGCGGTCTTCATGGCATCCCGGAAGCTGCGACACTACTTTCATCACAGTAGCCTCCGAAGTACCACTCAACGACATAATAAACAACCACGGCGCTACGGGCAGGATTGCTAAATGGGCCATCGAGCTCCTTCCGTTTGACATAATGTACAAACCATGGCGGGCCATCAAGTCGCAAGTACTGGCCGACTTTGTCACCGAATGGACGGAAGCCGAACTCCCTAAAGAGTACGGCGCATACTCCAACTGGATCATGCACTTTGACGGCTCTAAAATGCTGGTCGGATTGGGAACAGGTGTAGTCCTCACGTCTCCCACCGGAGACACGGTCCAGTACATCCTCCAAATACTTTACACGGACTCCAATAATGCATCCGAATATGAGGCTTTGTTGCATGGTCTTCGGATGGCAGTCTCTATGGGCATCCAACGCCTGGAAGTGCACGGGGATTCTAACCTCGCAATATCACAAATAAACGGAGACTTCGATGCCAAGGATCCAAAAATGGCAGTCTACCATAATGCCGTCCTAAAAATGTCAGCTTGGTTCGAGGGGCTCGAATTCCACCATGTGGCTCGAGAAAACAATCAAGCGGCGGACGTCCTTGCACGCATCGGCGCCAAACGCGACCCTGTCCCACCTAACATATTCCTGGAAAGGCTGTTCAAGCCATCAGTAGTGTGGGAAGGGGAGTCCGGCAATACTAGCACGGATCCGAACACATCCCCAGATTCCGAACCATTAGACACAATCGGAGGCTCTGCCATCGAAATAACATCTTCGGCCCACGAAATCATGGCCGTAATTGCCCCATGGACCGAGCCTTTCTTGGCTTACCTAAATAGGCAGGAGCTCCCCGAGGACCAAAACAAAGCACACTGCATAGTCCGGCGCTCTAAAGCTTACAAGGTCCACGAAGGGGAACTCTATAAGTAAAGCGCGACCGGAGTGCTCCAAAGGTGCATCTCCGAAGAGGAAGGGCGGCAACTCTTGGCTGAAATCCATGCCAGACTGGGCGGACATCACGCCGCGGCTCGAGCGCTAGTCAGCAAGGCCTTCCGTACAGGCTTCCATTGGCCAATGGCCCAAGCAAACGCACAGGACCTTGTCCAACATTGCGTCGGTTGCTAGCTCTTCGCCAATCAGAGTCATATGCCCCCTACCGCTCTCCAAACAATCCCCATAACTTGGCCGTTCGTGGTCTGGGGGCTAGATATGGTCGGACCCCTTAAAGGGGGAAGCCATAAGAAAAAATACCTATTGGTCATGGTGGACAAGTTCACCAAATGGATACAAGCCAAACCAGTCAAAACGGCCGAATCCGGACCTGTGATAGACTTCATATCCGGGGTAGTACACCGATACAGTGTCCCCCACAGCATCATCACTGATAATGGCTCAAATTTCACAGCCGACGAAGTGAAAACCTGGTGCAGCAAAATGGGCATTAAGCTCGACTATGCTTCCGTCTACCACCCCCAAACAAACGGCCAGGTAGAACGGGCAAACGGTCTCATCATGAGCGGCATCAAACCCAGACTAGTGCGATCTTTAACAGAATCGGATACGCACTGGGTAGAGGAGCTCGACTCCGTACTCTAGGGGTTGCGGACCACACAGAATCGAACCGCCGGATATACACCATTTTTTATGGTGTACGGTGCGGAAGTAGTACTACCCTGCGACATAATACATGATTCTCCATGCGTACGCATGTACGAAGAGAAGGAAGCCGAGTTAGATTGGCAGGATAATTGGATGCCCTGGAGGAGGAGCGCAATGTCGCAAAAGCCCGTTCCGCATTCTATCAGCAGCAGACTCGACGATATCAAAGCAGAGAAGTGCGGGCCAAAACTTACAATATTGGCGAGCTCGTTCTACGCCTACCGGAGAAGAAGAAGGACAAACTCAAACCCAAGTGGGAAGGTCCCTTCGTCATTGACAAAGTTCTCACCGGAGGAGCGTACCGTCTACGTAATGCATCCGATAACAAACTCGAGCCGAACCCATGGAACGCGGCCAGACTCCGGAGATTCTACGCCTAATGCCGAACTCAGTGTTCGTCTCCTTACCCCTCCTTTTTAATTACGCTCCACCCCTTTTCTCTCCTTTCTCGACCCTTTTCCTCTTCACACAAAAGTATTAAATACAATGCGGACTCCCAGATCACTCCAGCCGTACTATGTGTGTAAGCCATACCTGGGGGCTCCCTACTTGGAAGCTAGACATAATTACTTTAAATGGCTTTTTGCCCATTGCATATGCGTTCTTTTTCCATGTGTGCCTTTTCTTCACCATTATATGCATCGATATGACTTAAGATGTGGCCAAGCTGGGTTGCCTGGCTCTTGTGTTTATGCCCTACGTTCCCGTTAATTTGGCTAGGGCATAAGGGGAGCACCTCTGCGGTTGTTACTGCCGGTTCAGCCGGATGTGTACCTCAGACTGGGTGAAGCCGAAAGCTAGTTTCCTTAAGAGAATATTCAATCGGTGAACAAAGGATGTATTCGTTGGTTACAACAAAAACCCCAGAAGTTTTGTATCCTGCGCCATCGTTCACAGTCCGGACATGTGCATCGACACATGCATACCCAGGGAAAGGAACCCCTAACAGAACTATTCTCCCTGGAAGATGTTTCTTGCTATCCATGCAATATAACATAACTAGTTGGGTACTTGTCTGTTCAAGCACTTATGACCCCTACGCCTGGTATCCACGCATACACCGGTTTTTGTATAACCGAGCGGGTATTCAGACACACCCCGGACTATTGGATCCGGGGGCTGAAGCGAAAAGGCCCGCCATGACAAATGATTTCAATTCGGCTAGGGGCTACTTATGCCAGTTAAATTACACAGTCACTGAGACTGACAGTATTCTGCCTCTATACCATGTAAAAGGCTATCTAGCTTACAATCCTATTGAGAATACTTAGCGGCAAATGCTACCTGGTCATATACCAGACTTACGGGAATTTCTTGCCCATCAGGCCCCGCCGGTCCTACTTCGGCCATATGGTTCGGGTCCAGCTTGGTGTAGCGCGTCTTCACCATTGCCAAGGCTTCTCTTGCTCCTTGCCGGCATGCTGATATCTTCCATAGATGGAAGCGCCGCTGGGCTCCTTGAAGCAGGTCCGCAAGCTCCCCCATGCCATTCGGCAGGAGGCTTGATGGCCACAAGGCCTGAGCAACGCCGTGCATCACCTGCCGAGCAAGCTCATGCAACTGCGAAAGTTCTGGCAGTAAATCACCTACAGACGAGGGCATCTCCTATTCAGGGCGACCCGTTAACATTCCTACAAGCAATTTTTTTTCAAAAAACTTCCTCGCCGAACTATCACACAGTTCGCTTGAGCTCTTACCATAAATGCCGCATCGAAGCCTTTTGTTCTCCTTCACGGAGTCCGCCAGTTGAGCTCGGACGTCTTTTAATTCCACGTCCAGACGAATATTGGCATCTTGTAGCTTGTTCTTCCCTTGCGTCACGTGCGTAAGGATGCGCTCGCCAGCCTTTAGCTGCCGTTGGAGATGCGATTCATCACCCATTACGCCTTCCGGATTCACCCCGGGATTGTCTGCAGAATTTTCTGTTAGACTAACCACACCAGCCATTTACTAACTGGTACATCTGCGTATAATGGAGACAAATATTACGAGAGGGGGCCTTCCGGGATCCCTCTAACTTGGCTACCGCATCAGTCAGCTAGGGCCTTGCATGCCTCCAGCTCCCGAGCCAATTGTTCATTCTTGTCCACAAGGACCTATGCATATATTGATCCTTCAAACAGTTGTACCAACTATTATAAGTCTCAGGGGCTACTGCTATACATACTCATCAAAATTTCTTACCCGTATGTCTTTGGTATACTGGTTTGTTGCTTGGGCAAGCCCGCGCCGAGCAGCTCGGACGTATGCGTCCGCCGAATTGAAGGCATTAAAAGCCTCTTCGGAAAAGATGTTGTTCCGGAGCACGGCCCTCCGGCGCCGGTGATTCATGGCGCTCTCCACTTCGGAGTTCGTGGCCGAACACATATCCGCGTTCTGCGTCGGGGAACTATGCGGTGCTAGCGCCATGTCTGCCTCCGCCCCGAAGCCGGTTCTGGAACCCGGCT
Organism: Triticum dicoccoides; assembly: GCF_002162155.2. Lineage (NCBI taxonomy): Eukaryota > Viridiplantae > Streptophyta > Magnoliopsida > Poales > Poaceae > Triticum > Triticum dicoccoides. Next base: position 263,736,718 of record NC_041387.1, read on the forward strand.
GGTGGAGGCGTGATTGGTGGGGTCTCCGGATATAGTCCGGTTATTCCGCTTCCTGCCAGACACAAAGGGCGTTGTCATATTTCAAATTCTGTAATTACAGGACAGGTTATTACTTTACCTCTATAGCGGTGTGTCAACCCTCACTGCCTTCCTCTTGAGCCTACCCGATCTGGACGCCCGTGGTTGACGAGTCCCTAGGGGCTCGGCCCCTCGCTCCGGTCGTCGTTTCTGCAAATAGAACGATGCCTCAAGGGTAAATTATAGTACCTGGGGGGAGTCCTCTTCGGAGGATAGGGTTTTTTAATTCAGCTTACACGTGACACAGGGAGCAGTCCAGGGTAGTCGGCCGTAATGGCCAACAGGGCGCCATCCCAGCTCACTTGATAGAATACCCCGTTGACAAGCTCCACAGTGATATCCGGATCTACTTTGAGTCCCGGATCTAGGGCCCTTCCAGGGTCCTCTGGTTGCGGGGAGGGACTGAAGATTCCTTCTACGGCCCTCCTTAGTTCCTACTTAGAAGCATTGATGCAAGTAATCTTAGAAGAAGAACGCTAGAGTAAGTGAAGCAGGGAAAAGAATGGCAACTTACCCACTCTGGGGGGTTGTACATGGAGAATCCGTCCCGCGTTTTTATACAAAGGAATTCCTCCTCTTCCCCTTTGTACAAATCGGACAATATCCTTGCCAAAGCGGCAGCGGAGTCCGGACCCTTACGGCCGCAGCGAGTGGCATCGTCTTCCCCGTTGAAATGCCACATGGGCTTCCCCCGATGTTGGAGCGGTTGCACTCCCCGCCTTATGCGTATCGCCATGACCTCAACTATCGTCAGTCCGGCTTTGGCCAGTAACTTTATCCTGTTCATCAGGAGGTATATTTCCCTTGTGTCCTCCTCTTGAGGGCCCCGGGGGCGCCAGCTTAGGTGTGCCCTTGGCGGGGCGTTGCTGAACTTGGGGAGACCTGTCCGGACTGGATCCGGAAGGGGAACATCGTCTATATAGAACCACTCTGAAGGCCAGTTTTCTGGTGCCTTCTCAGGAGTGCCAGACAAGTATCCGGTCTCGGCGATGCGCCATACTTCGGCCCCGCCCACTTGACATAGGGACTCTCCCTGGGTGCGGGGGACGAGGCAGAACAGCTTCCTCCATAATCCGAAGTGTGGTTCGCAGCCTAAAAACAGCTCACAAAGGGCGACATACCCTGCTATGTGCAGAATAGAGGTAGGGGTAAGATTGTGTAACTGGAGTCCATAGAACTCCAGGAGCCCGCGAAGAAACGGGTGGATAGGGAACCCGACGCCCCTCAGCAGGTGCGGGATGAGGCATATACGCTCCTCCGGAGATGGGTTAGGAGATCCCTCTGCTTGTTCCCCTCTGTCATAAGTGGCTATTCCAGCTCGGACGGGGACCATGAACGACGGTGGGAGAAACCCTTGGGTTTGTAACTCTATCAAACGGCTATGGGGAACTGAACACTCTCCCCAATCCCCTGACTTGGAACGAGAAGGGCGAGCAGAAGAGCTGCGACTGCTGGCCATGCTGGAATGGCTTTTCGCGGAGCGCTCTGTTGGATGCTAGCTCTAGGGGGGAGAGTGAGGTTTGGATCTAAGAATCCCCGTCCCTTCAAATAGATGGTTAGCCCGGAGGATCGAGGGTGGCAAATGCAAAAATGCCTTGACTCCTCGTATTCGCTCGACATCTTGAGATGGTCATTACTGAGGCACTGAAGCCGAGGAGCACAACATTGATTGGAGGTCGGACACTATTCGTCGTAACATGTACTTTGGAGTATTCGGAGAAGGAACCTGCCTTGCAATGTCGAAGACAATACTGCATGCCGGACTCATCATCATTGAAGCCTGGTTCAGGGGCTACTAAGGGATTCCTGGATTAGGGGGTATCCGGACAACTGGACTATGTACAACGTCCGGACTATTGAAGCATGAAGATACACGACTCAAGACTTCAGCCCGTGTCCAGATGGGACTCTCCTTTGCGTGGAAGGCAAGCTTGGCGATCCGGATATTATGTTTCCTTTCTTGACCGACTCCATGTAAACCCTAGCCCTCTCAGGTGTCTATATAGACCGGAGAGGTTGGTCCTTAGAAGGACGATCACAATTACAATCATACCATCATAGGCTAGCTCTTAGGGTTTAGCCTCTAGGATCTCGTGGTAGATCTACTCTTGTACTACCCATATCATCAATATTAATCAAGCAGGAAGTAGGGTTTTACCTCCATCGAGAGGGCCCAAACCTGGGTAAACATCTGTGTCCCTTGCTTCCTGTTACCATCAGCCTTGACGCACAGATCGGGACCCCCTACCCGAGATCCGCCGGTTTTGACACTGACACCCTCTTCATCACCTCCATCCGCGCCGCTCGCACCGCCCAAGTCGTCGCGGCCATTATCTTCATCACCATCGCCTGTGCCACCTGCTCCGGCCGCAAGCATGACCGTGTCATCCTTAGGAGCATGCTCTTCCACCAGGGCATCCACATGGTCATCCACCCACCTGGCATGTCTGTCCTAAGTAGCCACGGGCACGGGGGCTAGCACAACATTGAAGTCGAAGTGGGAGTCGCGGCCGAGGAGGTTGCTGAAGACACGCGAGAACGCGCTCCCAAGAAGGCCCCGGCTCCTATCCCCAACAAGCTTGCGAGCCTTCATGGCCCGATCCTCCAGGCGGGTCACAATGTTGATGAAGAAGTTGAGGTGGCTGGCATAGTCGTTCTCATGCGGATGAGAAGCGATCTCGTTGCAGATGGTGCCCAAGGCATGATTCGCTCTGGCTCGGAGATCCTGGAGCATCAAGTTGTGCTTGCATTGCAGCGTTAGGCGACGGTTTGCTTCATTCGCAACCCTTTCTGCAAGGGATGCGATGTCCTTGACTTGCTGCTGAACGGAGGATAACTCGGCACAGGCAGAGGCCAAGGCGGATTTGGAAGAAGCCATAGCCTCCTTGGCGGCATCCTCACGCCATTCTATAGATTCCAGCTTCGCCTTTAGGGCGGTTGTCTTACCCTCAAGCCCGGCTTTGAGCAGCTCCAGCTCCAGGCGGTGGCCTTTAGCTAGGTCCACGCGCGCCTTCGCCACCTTCTCCTCAACCTCTAGCTGGACCCGGGCTTCTCAGGCTGTGATGACGTCCTCAGCCGTGGCTACCTGGCGCTCCCTCACCTCCAACTGCTCTGACGCCATGCTATGCTCCACAGCCTCCAACGCCAGGTCATCTTGGCGCCTCAGAAGCTCTGCCTCAACAAGAGGTGCTTTGCCCGGCGACACGGCCAGGAGGGCACACCGCTCCTCGATCTCCCGCTCAAGGGCGTCGTTCGAAGACAGAAGCTCCTGCTCTCGCTCCTCGGCTGCCTCGCGATGGCGGTCGGCGGCTTCGGCCTCCTCCAGGGCGCGCGTGCAAGCCATGCAAGAAGTTACGAGGGAGGCCGCCGCAAGCGCGTCGGCCTGATCACGCCGAAGCCGCCCAAGGTTGATGGCGACCTTCAGCTAGTGCCATTCGCATGCTAACCGGAGGTCCTCTTCCTCGAGCCGGGTGTCGACATCAGCTAGTTCTCCACCAAGCCGGATCATCGCGCGCATCGCCTTGCTGAAGAACTCGAAGCGGACAGCACTGTGCTCGCGTGTGAATGCCAGCGCACTGCCAATCCATTCTTCAGCCCCGGTGCTACCTCTTGAGCTTGCGTTGGTTATCTCTTGAAGAGGAAAGGGTGATGCAGCAAAGTAGCCTAAGTATTTCCCTCGGTTTTTGAGAACCAAGGTATCAATCCGGTAGGAGACGACGCACAAGTCACCGAATACCTGCACAAACAATCATGAACTTGCACCCAACACGATAAAGGGGTTGTCAATCCCTTCACGGTCACTCACAAAAGTGAGATCTGATAGAGATAATAAAGTAAATATTTTTTGTATTTTTGATGTATAGATTGGATAGTAAAGATTGCAAATAGTAAACGAGATTCAATAATATGGAAAAGAGACTTATATAATGGAAAAGAGACCCGAGGGCCATAGGTTTCACTAGTGGCTTCTCTCGAGATAGCATGTATTATGGTGGGTGAACAAATTACTGTCGAGCAACTGATAGAAAATCACATAATTATGATGACATCTAAGGCAATGATCATGAACATAGGCATCACGTCCGTGTCAAGTAGACCGACTCCTGCTTGCATCTACTACAATTACTCCACACATCAACCTCTATCCAGCATGCATCTAGAGTATTAAGTTCACAAGAACGGAGTAACGTATTAAGCAAGATGACATGATGTAGAGGGATAAACTCAAGTAATATGATGTAAATCCCATCTTTTTATCCTCGATGGCAACAATATAGTACGTGCCTTGCTGCCCCTGCTGTCACAGGGAAAGGACACCACAAGAGTGAACCCAAAGCTAAGCACTTCTCCCATTGCAAGAAAGATCAGTCTAGTAGGCCAAACCAAACTGATAATTCAAAGAGACCTGCAAAGATAACCAATCATACATAAAAGAATTCAAAGGAGATTCAAATATTTCTCATAGATAAACTTGATCATAAACCCACTATTCATCGGATCTCAACAAACACACCGCAAAAAGAGTTACATCGAATAGATCTCCAAGAAGATCGAGGAGAACTTTGTATTGAGATTCAAAGAGAGAGAAGAAGCCATCTAGCTAATAGCTCTGGACCCGAAGGTCTGTCGTAAACTACTCACAACTCATCGGAGAGGCTATGGTGTTGATGTAGAAGCCCTCCATGATCTATTCCCCCTCTGGCGGAACGCCAGAAAAGGCTCCAAGATGGGATCTCATGGGTACAAAAGGTTGCGGTGGTGGAAATAGGGTTTTGTGGTGCTGCTGGATGTTTTCAGGGTATGTGGATATATATAGGTGAAGGAGGTTGGCTAGTTCTCCACCAAGCCGGATCGTCGCGCGCATTGCCTTGCCGAAGAAGGACACGGAGGTCTATGGTAAACTACTCAAAACTCATCGGAGAGGCTATGGTGTTGATGTAGAAGCCCTCCATGATCGATTCCCCCTCTGGCGGAGCGCCGGAAAAGGCTCCAAGGTGCGATCTCATGGGTACAGAAGGTTGCAGCGGTGGAAATAGGGTTTCGTGGTGCTCCTTGATGTTTTCAGGGTACGTGGATATATATAGGCGAAGGAGGACACCGCAAGATTGAACCCAAAGCTAAGCACTTCTCCCATGGAAAGAAAGATCAATCAAGTAGGCCAAACTAAACCGATAATTCGAAGAGACTTGCAAAGATATCAAATCATGCATATAAAAATTCAGAGAAGAACCAAATAATATTCATAGATAATCTTGATGATAAATCGACAATTCATCGGATCTCGGCAAACACACTGCAAAAGAATATTACATCGAATAGATCTCCAAGAACATCGAGGAAAACTTTGTATTGAGAATGAAAGAGAGAGAAGAACCATCTAGCTAATAACTATGGACCCGAAGGTCTGTGGTAAACTACCCACGCTTCATCGGAGAGGTAATGGTGTTGATGTAGAAGCCCTCCGTGATCAAATCCCCCTTCGGCAGATCACCGGAAAAGGCCCCAAGATGGGATCTCACAGATACAGAAGGTTGCGGCGGTGGAAAAGTGGTTTCGTGGCTCCCCCTGATGTTTTTAGGGTATAAGAGTATATATAGGCGAAAGAACTAGGTCGGTGGAGCTACGAGGGGCCCACGGGGGTGGGGGGCGCACCTACCCCCCTGGGCGCGCCCTCCTCCCTCGTGGCCTCCTCGTTATGTCTCCGGCTTCATGTCCAAGTCTTCTGGTTTGCTTTCGATCCAAGAAAGATCATCGCGAAGGTTTCATTCTGTTTGGACTCCGTTTGGTATTCCTTTTCTACAAAACTGTAAAATAGGCAAAAAAAACAGAAACTGGCACTGGGCCTTCGGTTGATAGGTTAGTCCCAAAAATAATGTAAAAGAGCATGTTATAGCCCATTAAACATCCAAAACAGATAATATAATAGCATGGAACAATCGAAAGTTATAGATACGTTGGAGACGTATCAAGCATCCCCAAGCTTAATTCCCGCTCGTCCTCGAGTAGGTAAATGATAAAAACAAAATTTTTGATGTGGAATGCTAACTAACATATTTATCAATGTAACTTTCTTTATTGCTGCATGAATGTTCAGATCCGAAAGATTCAAGACAAAAGTTTAATATTGACATAAAAACAATAATACTTCAAGCATACTAACAAAGCAATCATGTCTTCTCAAAATAACTTGGCAAAAGAAAGCTATTCCTACAAAATTCTATCTTCATCACACAAAGTATTTAATCATGCACAACCCCGATGACAAGCCAAGCAATTGTTTCATACTTTTGATGTTCTCAAACTTTTTCAATCTTCATGCAATACATGAGCGTGAGCCATAGACATAACACTATAGGTGGAATAGAATGCTGGTCGTGGAGAAGACAAAAAGGGAGAACATAGTCTCACATCAGCTAGGCATATCAACGGGCTATGGAGATGCCCATCAATAGATATCAATGCGAGTGTGTAGGGATTTGAGCGGAGCATCCCACGATCATCCCATGGACGTACCTACATCTCCCATGACACCACTTGTACCTATGACAAGAGCTGGAGCAAAGGCTATCGAAGATAAGGTGAACTCACTACTCTCCGAACTAATCCTTTATACACATGAGACATGGCTAATACCTCAAGCGAAAACACTATGTGTGATCAGGTACTTAGAAGGAGGCCACGGAATAGCTACATCCAATTGGCAAGACAGCAAGGAAACCAAGTACGAGAGACAAGAAGAAGAGCTGCCATTGAAGCTACAACCACCGAACGAGCGGTCGGGACAGGATGTCCGGCACCTGAAGCCCAGCCGGCCCGAGTCCCACCCAACGCATGCTACAACGAGTGAACGTCCAGCCAGGACCGGACGACCAGCCACACCTCCCAGCGAGCGGAGGTCCGGCCTGCACCGGACGACCGGCACCATCACCACCGAAGGGAAATTAGCGGAAGTTCAAAGTGAACGGACATCCGGCACCACCATCACAGAACGGAAACAACGGAAGTCCGATGACTACCGGACGTCCGGACGCCCATGAGCCACCGGACGACCGGTCCCCAACAAATGTTCGTTGCCTGTGTGCACGCACCTTCGGGCTAAAGCCCCTGTACCCCTTCACTTCGGCCCCATTTGTACTATGACTATAAATAGACCTTTCCCACCTCCTAGCTAAGGTTAGCATTGTGATAGCTCATACTTTGAGATAGAGCCTTGCTCATCCATCCGGATCTACTCCACCGCGAGGGCCCGACACCTCTTCGGAGAAGATCCTCGTTGGATTCAAGACCTCCTCTCGGAGAAGACCCTCTTCAAGACCTCCTCACAGGGAAGAACCAGTTACCTTATGTATCATCCTTTGTTGGATTCGGATCTTGTATCACTTTGTGTCTCGAGGATCTAGCATATGTGTGACCTTATTCTCGTTGGTTGAGTGTTTCTCGTGTGTTTCCCTTGTTTCCCCTCTCGTGTTCATCGTGTTCTTGGTAGGATTCCCTCCAAATGTGAAAGATCGGGCGTCTAGGGTTCTACCCTACATCATCTTGGTATCATGAGCCATGTTGATCACGTTTTTGGAGCGCCTACCCTTTGTTTTATAGCTTGATTTTGTTGATTTCGTTCTAAATCCGAAAATCTCCACCAAAAATAGCCCCAATTTTTTTTGTGATTTGTTGGTGTGATGAAGTTTTGTTGGATTTGATCCATGGATTTACTTTGCCACGTGTGGATCTAGCTTTCCCCCATCTTCTCCACCATTTCCATCCACAAAATCGCTCGGATTTGACCTCTCCACTTTCCTCCTCCACGAACCCAAGTGTTCATCCCGTGCCTGAGTTTCACCCAGGCACCGGACGACCTCTGAACACCGGACGTCCGACGACCGGACGACCGCTGAACCCTGACGAAACTGAAAAATTTCAGTTCGGCCACCACCACCTCTCCACCTTCCACCACCTTTTGCGAACGCCAATACCACCACCGCTTTCCGCAAGCACCACCATCGCTCACCGCTACCACCTACGACGATTTTGAAACATTTTGGTCTTTGAGAATTTGAGTTGTGGTTCCCGTGTCCTATTGTGTTTCGGCTATATAGGTACGGTTCAACATCAACATCACCACCGCTCATCTTCGCCAAGGACTCGACATCGCTAACAACCATCCGTGCCTACAAACGAGTACCATGGCGGTAACCTCGATGACATCTTTGTCTTTCCATGCCATTTGCATTGATAACCACATAGCCTTACTTTTGGTTGCTTACCCATCGAGACTAGCCTTTGAGTATTGCCGGCAACATGACTTGTGCACATTAGTGATCATACTTCCCATAGCATACATACCATACCATCGTGGTGCATATCTTGGTATCATCTTTTGTGTCACAAATTTGTCATTGCATACACAATTGCTATCTTGGTTCATGAAGTTTTGCATGAGAAAAGAGCTCAAAAGTGAAAGAGCCAAACAAGCTTTTAGGCAAAGAGGGAAAGATAAGCAAAGATCTTATAAGCAAGAACCATAGCATCATACTACATTAAGATTGTCATACCATCGGAATAACATACATATAGCATACTTGGGATAGAAGTCGTTGCATTTTTGCCTAGTAGGTTGTGCACAAGTTCCGTATTCGCCTATTGTGCAATCGTGCTAGCGTCTCTCTAGTGTTGTGCAACACGAGCATTTTCGTGGTCTCCATATTTTGGTTCATTCCTTGGTTGCACGACCCTACTTATCTATTTGCTTGTGTGTTTCTGTGTACCACATCTTGCTATTGGTCTACTTGTTGCATTTGCAAACTTGTGAATCTTTTCCAACATTATTGAAGCTCACTAACAATTGCATCACATTTTGTGCCACCATCCTAACCAAGCTCCACCATAAGCTTTTACTTGTGTAGGTGTGAGAACCGACAAAAATCGTACCAATTGTGCTATTTCCTTGTCCACATTTGAGTGATCATTGATCCATCTTCAACATCAGTCAAGGTACATTTGGTATAAGTTCTTCTCTTTCTCCCACTCACATATTTGCTTAGAATGATGGATAGGCCAAGTTCTTCTACCAACCCACTCTTCATCAAAAAAGACGACGACATGTCATCCTACGTCACCAAGAGCCACCTCTTTGGTGCACAATGAGCTTTACATCAAGAGCAACAAGAAATGAGCGACCGCATTGACAACCTCGCCACCGACTTGCGACTCTCTGAGCAACGAACAAGAGACTACTTCGACAACAAGCTCGACACCCACAAACAAGAGAATGATGCAAGAATGGATGAGATTCGTGCCTTTTTGGTGAACTGCCATTCTTCCACTTCTTCATCCTCAAGACGGAGCCGCTCGAGTCGACATACCGACGACACCTTCTCCGGCTCAAGCACACCAACATCGAACACTCTATGTCGAGCCGCGTGTCAAGACCGTCAAGCATCTCGCAATCCTCTACACGGCAATCATCCACAAGAGCAATTCAACGAGCAAGCACATCATCATCGACAAAACCAAGTCCCTCTCGCACAAGCACAAGAAAGGAAACATCAACGTCCCCAAGAGGAAGAGAAAGCACGACAACATCAAGAAGAACAAGACGCCGAGGTTTCACGTCTTCAACAACAACAATGTGAAGCACAAGCTCTCGAGGCGCAACGTGCACTTCAAGAATCAAGTCGAGCCATTTCCAAATGCAACCACGATAGGCGCAATCAAGAGGAAGCACTGCGCGAAGAAATTCAAGAGCGAAACTACCAACCAAGAGTGCATCGTCAAGTTCCTCAAGCTCCTCCACAAGCTCGACAAGCTCCTCCACAACCTCAAGTTCAACAAGAGCAAGACGTCTATGGAAATCATCCACACCAAGAGCAACATGAGGTTGATAATCCTCCATGTCAAGGGCATCATCATCACCCTCGACCCCAACACAATGAAGAGCAACGCTACGGCAAGCTAAAGTTCACCATGCCCAAGTTCAATGGAAGCAATGATACCGAAGAGTACTTATCGTGGGCATTGAAGGTCGATAAGATCTTTCGTTTTCACAACTATGAGGAAGAGAAGAAGATCTCTATGGCATCACTTGAGTTCCAAGACTATGTGCTCATATGGTGGGAACAAGTCCTTGAGCGTCGAGAAGCAAGAGGTGAACAACCAATCACCACTTGGGCTCAAATGAAAGATTCTATGCGAGCATGCTTTGTGCCCACCTACTACAACCATGATCTCTTCAAGAAGCTCCAACTACTCAAGCAAGGAACAAAGAGTGTTGAAGAATACTACAAGGAAATGGAGATTGCCATGATAAGAGCCAATGTCACGGAAGATGATGAGCAAACTATGGCCTATTTCTTGAATGGCCTCAATCATCCCATCAAGAAGATTGCCAACTTCCAACCCTACTCCAACCTCATTGAGCTGGTGCATCAATCTACCAAAGCGGAACGTCAAGTGCAAGATGACTTCAAGTACGCCAAGTACTCATCCAAGACCTATGGCTTCTCCAACACCCAAGCTTGAACGACTCCAACACCTTCTACCTCAACCAAGCAATCTACAAGCAACGGCCACAAGTCGAGTTACAAGAAAACTTCGACAACCTCAAGTCGTCCTCCTACTGCAAGCAACTTTAAGCCGTGCGCTTCATCATCTACTCCAACTGATGAGACCGTCAAGACAAGTTATATCAGGTGCTTCACTTGCGGCGGCCGAGGCTACAAGTCCTTTGAGTGTACCAACAAGCGCACCATAATCCTCAACGACGACGGAACCTATGACTCCATGATTGAAGAGCAAATGGAAGCCCTTGAGCAAGTGGCCATGCACCGGCGCATGAACGAAGATGAAGATGATCAAGTATTTTGTGATGAGGATTCGAGCCCCGCTCTTGTTGTCTCCAAAGTCTTGACTCTTCAACATCAACAAGACGAAGACCAAAGATGCCACATCTTCCACACAAAGGCCAGCATCAATGGAAGGTCCATCAAGGTCATCATCGATGGAGGTAGTTGTCACTACTTGGCAACTGAAGAACTATGCTCCAAACTCCAATTGGTCAATATGAAGCACCCGCACCCCTACAAGGTCCAATGGCTAAGCGATTCTGGCACTATACAAGTTGAGCATACGGTCAAAGTCACATTCAAAATCGGAGCATATGAAGACACTTTGGAGTGTGATGTCGTCCTGATGTCTGTTTGCCACCTCCTTCTTGGTCGACCATGGCAATTTGACCGCGGCGTCATCCACAACGGGCGTACCAATCATTATAGGCTTCAAGATGAAAGGAAAGGAGTATGTGCTACGACCTATGTCTCCAAGTCAAGTGATCGCCGATAAACAAGCCACCCATCATGGAGAAAATAGTGAGAGAGCGATCCACCCAAAAGAGAGTGAGTGCCACAAGCCAAAATCGAGTGCCTCCATGATAAGCGACAAGAAAAACTTAGTCCTATTTGCCACCAAAAGCGAGATGAGAGAAGTGCATGAGAACCCATCACGGGTTATGCAATTATGTCCTTGTATGCAAGGACGAGGCACCAAAAACTAACACCTCCCACGATCTACCTTTAGTGTTATCTTCTCTTTTGCAGGAATTCCAAGACATTTTCCCCGACGAGCTACCTCTAGGTGTACCTCCACTACGAGGCATTGAGCACCGAATCGACCTTATCCCCGGAGCACCTCTACCTAACAAAGCTCCCTACCACGTCAACCTTGAGGAAACTAAGGATATCCAACAACAAGTGCAACAACTAATCGACAACGGTCAAGTACGTGAAAGTTTGAGCCCTTGTGCCCTTCTGGTCATACATGTTCCAAAGAAAGACGATACATATCGCATAGTTTCCGATTTCCGTCCCATCAATGTTATCACCATTAGATATCGCTATCCTATTCCATGCTTATATGATATGCTTGATGAGCTTAGCGGAGCCGCCATTTTCTCTAATATTGATCTTAAGAGTGGCTACTATCAAATACGCATCCAAGAAGGTGGTGAATGGAAAACCGCATTTAAGACCAAATTTGGCTTATATGAATGGCTAGTCATGCCAATGGGTTTATCCGAAGCACCCGATACTTTCATGCGAGTCATGCACTTTGTTCTTCGTGCCTATATTGGTGTATTTGTTGTGGTCTATTTTGACGATATTCTTGTCTTTAGCAAATCTCTCAAAGATCATGTCACCCATCTTAGAACCGTGTTACAAACCCTTAGGGAAGAGCGCCTTTATGCTAATGTGGGAAAATGCCTTTTTGGTGTTGATAAGCTTGTTTTCTTGGGCTTTGTTGTGTCTTCTAAGGGTGTTCATGTAGATGAATCGAAGATCAATGCTATTAGAACTTGGCCCCAACCAACCAACTTGCAACAAGTGCATAGTTTTCTTGGTTTAGCCGGTTTCTATCATCGCTTTGTGAAGGATTTTAGCACCATTGCTTAACCTTTACATTCCTTGAGTAAGAAAAATGCGCCATTTATTTTGGGACCATCCCAACATACCACATTTAATGAGCTTAAGAATTTGCTTACTCATGCTCCCATGCTTGCATTACCCAACTTTGACAAACCTTTTGAGATTCATTGTGACGCTAGTGGTCATGGCATAGGAGGTGTGTTAACGCAAGGTATAATTTCTTCTTTTGCAGGGATTTAAGAAGCGCCCCATAGCATGTTTTAGTGAGAAACTTTCCGGAGCGCAACTCAATTACCCCATCTACGACAAAGAGTTATATGCTTTAGTGCGAGTTTTGCATGAACGGGAACATTATCTTCGCCCTCATGAATTTATCATTCATACCGATCATGAAACGCTTAAGTACTTAAAAGGACAAAATAAGTTGAACAAGCGTCATGCAAAATGGAGTGAATTTATAGAGTCTTTTCCCTATGTCGTCAAGTACATCAAGGGTAAGGAAAACGTAGTGGCGGATGCACTTTCCCGCATATGCACGCTTGTCACTAAACTTGAGTTGAATGTCATTGGATTTGAGCACATAAAAGACTTGTATGCGCATGATCCTACTTTTGCTATTCCTTATGCCAAGTGTTTGACGCATACTTCTTGGGAACGATATTACATCAAGGATGATTATCTTATGAGAGCTAACAAACTTTGCATTCTCGAGTCTTCTCTTCATTTTCTCCTTTTGCAAGAGACTCATGGAGGCAGACTCATGGGATACCTTGGCAGCGACAAGACATTCGCCACGCTCTCCAAGAACTACTTTTGGCCCAAGATGTTTCGCGATGTCTCATGCTTCACCAACCGATGCTCTACATGTCGCAAAGCTAAGTCTAATGCTCAATCCCATGGTCTTTACATGCCTCTTCCTATTCCTTATCAACCTTGGGAAGACATTAGCATGGATTTTGTACTTGGTTTGCCTAGAACTCAAAATGGAAAGGATTCCGTGTTTGTTGTTGTGGACCGATTCTCTAAAATGGATCATTTTATTCCATGAAACAAGATAGACGATGCTTCACATATTGTGAATATCTTTTGTAGGGAAATCTTACGACTACATGGAGTGCCCAAAACGATTGTCTCGGACCGCGATGTCAAGTTATTGAGTTACTTTTGGAAGACTCTGTGCGCCAAGCTCGGAATCAAGCTCTTGTTCTCTTCGGCATACCATCCCCAAACCGACGACCAAACGGAGGTGACAAACCGTACACTCTCCACTCTACTTTGCGTGTTGATCAAGAGGAACATCAAGGAATGGGAGGAGTGTCTACCCATTGCCGAGTATGCCTACAACCGTGCAAGACATTCGACTACCGGCAAGTCCCCCTTCGAGGTCATCTATGGTTTCAACCCGTTGTCCCCATTGGACATTCTACCTCTTCCAATACAAGAGCACACCAACATGGACGCGAGTGCACGGGCAAGCTACCTCAAGAAGTTGCATGAAGATACAAGGCACAATATCGAGCGCCAAGTACAACGACTCACGACCAACCTCAACACCAACAAGCAACCCATGATATTCAACATTAGAGATCTTGTGTGGCTACATCTTCACAAGGACCGCTTCCCCAACAAACTCAAGTCCAAACTTCTACCTCGAGCCGATGGACCCTTCAAGGTGCTAGCATGCTACAATAACAACGCTTACAAGATCGACCTCCCAAGCGACAAGTACAACGTGAGCGACATCTTAGGACCGCTTGCCATACCATGGTGATGAAGTTTTCGGTCTGAGGTTGGATCTTTCCAAAGGGGGGGGGGGATGATGCGGAGCATCCCACGATCAAGCCCATGGACGTACCTACATCTCCCACGACACCACTTGGACCTATGACTAGAGCTCGAGTAAAGGCTATCCAAGATAAGATGAACTCGCTCCTCTTTGAACTACTCATTTCTACACATGAGACATGGCTACTACCTCAAGCGGAAACACTATGTGTGATCAGGTACTTAGAAGGAGGGCACAGAACAGCTACATCCAATGGCCAAGACGGCGAGGAAACCAAGTACGAGAGACAAGAAGAAGAGCTACCATTAAAGTTACAACCACCGGACGAGTGGTCGGGACCGGACGTCCGGCACCTGAAGCTCAGCCTGCCCGAGTCCCAGCCAACGCATGCTACAGCGAGCAGATGTCCGGCTAGGACCGGATGACCAGCCACACCTCCCAGTGAGTGGTCGTCCGACCTGCACTGGACGACCGGCACCATCACCACCGAAGGGAAATTAGCGGAAGTCCGAAGTGACTGGACGTCCAGCACCACCATCACAGAACGGAAACAACGGAAGTCCGACGACTACCGGACGTCCAAACGCCCATGAGCCACCGGACGACCGGTCCCCAGCCGACGTCCGTTGCGTGTGTGCACACAACTTCGGGCTAAAGCCCATGTACGCGTTCACTTCGGCCCCCCATTTGTACTACGACTATAAATAGACCTCTCCCTCCTCCTAGCTAAGGTTAGCATTGTGATAGCTCATACTTTGAGATAGAGCCTTGCTCATCCATCCAAATCAACTCCACCTTGAGGGACCGACACCTCTTCGAAGAAGATCCTCGTTGGATTCAAGACCTCCTCTCGGAGAAGACCCTCTTCAATACCTCCTCACGGAGAAGAACCGGTTACCCTATGTATCGTCCTTTGTTGGATTCAGATCTTGTATCACTTTGTGTCTCGAGGATCTAGCATATGTGTGACATTATTCTCATTGGTTGAGTGTTTTCTTGTGTGTTTCCCTTGTTTCCCCTCTCGTGTTCTTCGTGTTCTTGGTAGGATTCCCTCCAAACGTGAAAGATCAGGCGTCTAGGGTTCTGCCCTACATCAGATTGCCATGCAACGGATGCACTAGAGCTATAAGTGTATGAAAGCTCGAAAGGAAACTAAGTGGGTGTGCATCCAACTTGCTTGCTCACGAAGACCTATGGCACTTTGAGTAAGCCCATCATTGGAATATACAAGCCAAGTTCTATAATGAAAAATTCCAACTAGTATATGAAAGTGTCAACATAGGAGACTCTCTATGATGAAGATCATGGTGCTACTTTGAAGCACAAGTGTGGAAAAGGATAGTAGCATTGCCCCTTCTCTCTTTTTCTTTCATTTTTTTATTTGGGCCTTTTCTCTTTTTTTATGGCCTCGTTTTTTGTCCGGAGTCTCATCCCGACTTGTGGGGGAATCATAGTCTCCATCATCATTTCCTCACTGGGACAATGCTCTAATAATGAAAATCATCACACTTTTATTTACTTACAACTCAAGAATTACAACTCGATACTTAGAACAAAATATGACTCTATGTGAATGCCTCCAGCGGTGTACCAGGATGTGCAATGATTCAAGAGTGACATGTATGAAGAATTATGAACGGTGGCTTTGCCACAAATACGATGTCAACTACATGATCATGCATGGCAATATGACAATGATGGAGCGTGTCATAATAAACGGAACGGTGGAAAGTTGCATGGCAATATATCTCGGAATGGCTATGAAAATGCTATAATATGTAGGTATGGTGGCTGTTTTGAGGAAGGTATATGGTGGATGTATGGTACCAACGAAAGTTGTGCGCTACTAGAGAGGCTAGCAATGGTGGAAGGGTGAGAGTGTGTATAATCCATGGACTCAACATTAGTCATAAAGAACTCATATACTTATTGCAAAAATTTATTAGTTATCAAAACGAAGTACTACGCGCATGCTCCTAGGGGGATAGATTGGTAGGAAAAGACCATCGCTCGTCCTTGACCGCCACTCATAAGGGAGACAATCAATAAATAAATCATGCTCCAACTTCATCACATAACGGTTCACCATACGTGCATGCTATGAGAATCAAAATCTTTAAGAAAAGTATCTCTAAAATTCACAACTACTCTACTAGCATGACTCTAATATCACCATCTTCATATATCAAAACAATCATAAAGAATTAACTTCTCATAGTATTCAATGCACTTTATATGAAAGTTTTTATTATACCCATCTTGGATGCCCATCATATTAGGACTAATTTTATAACCAAAGCAAATTACCATGCTGTTCTGAAAGACACTCAAAATAATATAAGTGAAGCATGATAGATCAACAATTTCTATAAAATAAAACCACCATCGTGCTCTAAAAAGATATAAGTGAAGCACTAGAGTAATATTGTCTAGCTCAAAAGATATAAGTGAAGCACATAGAGTATTCTAATAAATCACGATTCATGCGTGTCTCTCCCAAAAGGTGTGTACAACAAGGATGATTGTGGTAACTAAAAAGCAAATACTCAAGTCATACAAGAGGCTCCAAGCAAAACACATATCATGTGGTGAATAAATATATAGCCTCAAGTAAAGTTACCGATAGACGAAGACGAAAGAGGGGATGCTTTCAGGGGAATCCCCAAGCTTAGGCTCTTCCCACTCCTTATTCCAAAATCCATCAAATCTTTACCCAAAACTTGAAAACTTCACAACACAAAACTTCAACAGAAAATCTCATGAGCTCCGTTAGTATAAGAAAATAAACCACCACTTTAAGGTACTGTAATGAACTCATTATTTATTTATATGTGTTAAACCTACTGTATTCCAACTTCTCTATGGTTCATACCCCCCGATACTACTCATAGATTCATCAAATTAAGCAAACAACACATGAAAAATAGAATCTGTCAAAAACAGAACAGTCTGTAGCAATCTGTAACTTTCGAATACTTCTGTAACTCCAAAAATTCTGAAATAAATTTGTGGACGTGAGGAATTTTTCTATTAATTTTATGCAAAAATAATCAACCTAAAAGAACGCTTGTGTTAAAAATGACAGCTATTCTCGTGAGCGTAAAAGTTTCTCTTTTTTACAGCAAGATCACAAAGACTTCACCCAAGTCTTCCCAAAGGTTCTACTTGGAACAAACACTAATTAAACATAAAACCAAATCTAAACAGAAGCTATATGAATTATTTATTACTAAAAATGAGCAAAAAGCAAAGAACAAAAATAAAATTGGTTTGCCTCCCAACAAACGCTATCGTTTAACGCCCCTAGCTAGGCATTGAGATTTCGGTGATGCTCACATGAAAGACAAGAATTGAAGCGCAAAGAGAGCATCATGAAACACGTTACAAACACATCTAAGTCTAACATACTTCCTGCTCATAGGCATCTTATAGGCAAACAAATTATCATAGCAAGCAAAAACTAGCATCTGCAAGGAAGCGGAAAGAAACAATAGCAATCTCAACATAACGAGAGGTAATTTAGTAAAATGAAAATTTCTACAATCATATTTTACTCTCTAATAATAATTACATGTGGGATCATAAGCAAATTCAACAAAATAGCTATTGCATAAAATATTTTCAACACGATCCACATGCATGCGAAGTTGACACTCTTCCAAAATAGTGGGATTAACATTAACTAAAGTCATGACCTCTCCAAACCCACTTTTATCAAAAATTTCATAAGATTGAACATTCTCCAAATATGTGGGATCTAAAGTTGACACTCTTCCAAACCCACTTTCAATAATATTGCAAACACTATTATCAATCTCACATTCATGATGGGGCTTAAAAATAATTTTTCAAGATCATAAGAAGAATCACCCTAATCATGATCATTGCAACAAATAGTAGACATAGCAAAACTAGAATCCCCAAGATTATGGTTTTTCATATTACTAGAACAATTTACATTAATAGAACTTATAATGACATCATTGCAATCATGCTTTTCATCGAAGGAATTATCAAGTATGGGTGCAATAGCAACAATCTCATGTTTAACATAAGTGACTATAGCAAATTCATCTCCCTAAATATTGGAATCATGGCCACAAGAATAGCAAGCATCATGTTCATCAAGGGATATTTCAATCAAATCATCGGAATCATCATTATCTATAGATTCATGCATATCATCATTTTCTTCCAAAGCAACTTTCATTCTCTCAATAAATTCTTTGACATAGACATTACGAGCATAGTTTTCATAGCAATATTTAAGTATGTCAAAATTTTCAAATTCGTAGAGAGTAATATCATACTTTTCAATCAAAGAAGCAACTTCATAAGCACCCTTAAAATCAACAAATTCTTCAATTTGTTTGATATCATAGTAACTATAAACACCCTTTGCATAAGAAGATAATATTTCAATATCGTTAAACTCACATAGGTAGGGAAGGTGTTTTTTAGGGTTCTTAGATCAACAAGTAAAATCATAAATTTCACAAAGATTCTAAGCATAAGACGAAAATCTATTTATTTGATCCCATAAGAGTTTCCCTTTTTCAGACAAACGGTGATGCACAAAATGAGCATGCTCATCTAAAGATTTCCCATCAACTAGGCTAGTAGGGGTTTCAACACGGGCATAAGGATCAAAGATGATCCAAGTAGAACACTTTAAGTCGATCAATACCAATAGATTTTTAGCAAGCAAGGATGCAAGCAAATAGAAGGCACATGGAAGCACAAACAAAAATACATACGGGAAGAAGGCGAACAAAAGGAAAAGGTTTTCGAAAATCGTTTTAGAAGAGGGGGAGAGGAAAACGAGAGGCAAATGGCGAATAATGTAATGCAAGGGATAAGAGTTTATGATGGGTGCTTGGTATGGCTTGACTTGACGTAGATCTCCCCGGCAACGGCGCCAGAAATCCTTCTTGCTACCTCTTGAGATTGCGTTAGTTTTCCCTTGAAGAGGAAAGGGTGATGCAGCAAAGTAGCGTAAGTATTTCCCTCAGTTTTTGAGAACCAAGGTATCAATCCAGTAGGAGACGACGCACAAGTCACCCAATACCTGCACAAACAATCAAGAACTTGCAACCAACGTGATAAAGGGGTTGCCAATCCCTTCACGGTCACTCACAAAAGTGAGATCTAATAGATATAATAAAGTAAATATTTTTGGTATTTTTGATGTATAGATTGGAAAGTAAAGATTGCAAAATAGTAAACGAGATTCAATAATATGGAAAAGAGACTTAATATAATGGAAAAGAGACCCGGGGACATAGGTTTCACTAGTGGCTTCTCTCGAGATAGCATGTATTACGGTGGGTGAACAAATTACTGCCGAGCAATTGATAGAAAAGCGCATAATTATGATGACAACTAAGGCAATGATCAAGAACATAGGCATCACGTCTGTGTCAAGTAGACCGAATCCTGCCTGCATCTACTACTATTACTCCACACATTGACCGCTATCCGACACGCATCTAGAGTACTAAGTTCATAAGAATGGGGTAACACATTAAGAAAGATGACATGATGTAGAGGGATAAACTCAAGCAATATGATATAAACCCAAAGCTAAGCACTTCTCCCATGGCAAGAAATACAATACGTGCCTTGCTGCCCCTACTGTCTGTGGGAAAGGACACCGCAAGATTGAACCCAAAGCTAAGCACTTCTCCCATGGCAAGAAATATCAATCTAGTAGGCCAAACAAAACCGATAATTCGAAGAGACTTGCGAAGATATCAAATCATGCATATAAGAATTTAGAGAAGAATCAAATAATATTCATAGGTAATCTTTTTCATAAATCCACAATTCACCTGATCTCGGCAAACACACCGCAAAAGAATATTTCATTGAATAGATCTCCAAGAACATCGAGGAAAACTTTGTATTGAGAATCAAAGAGAGAGAAGAAGCCATCTAGCTAATAACTATGGACCCGAAGGTCTATGGTAAACTACTCACACTTCATCGGATAGGTAATGGTGATGTAGATGCCCTCCGTGATTGAATCCCCCTCCGGCAGATCGCCGGAAAAGGCCCCAAGATGGGATCTCACAGGTACAAAAGGTGCAGCGGTGGAAAAGTGGTTTCGTGGCTCCCTTAATGTTTTTAGTGTATAAGAGTATATATAGGCGAAAGAACTAGGTCGGTGGAGCTATGAGGGGCCCACGAGGGTGGGGGCGCGTCTACCCCCTGGGCGCCCCCTCCTGCCACGTGGCCTCTTTGTTATGTCTCCGACTTCATCTCCAAGTCTTCTAGTTTGCTTACGGTCCAAGAAAGATCATCGCGAAGGTTTCATTCCGTTTGGACTCTGTTTGTATTCCTTTTCTGCAAAACTCTAAAATAGGCAAAAAAACAGAAAATGGCATTGGGTCTTCGGTTAATAGGTTAGTCCCAAAAACAAAAGAGCATATTAAAGCCCATTAAACATCCAAAACAGATAATATAATAGCATGGAACAATCAAAATTTATAAATACGTTGAAGACGTATCACCCGGAAGCCGCCGAAGATGCGTGGGACGTCTCGCCTGCCTCCGGCCGGGGGCTGGCCGACGCAACTCTGCAACCCGAAGATGAAGATGGCCCAAGGGGCACCCAACCACTAGCAGCGACAATTGGGAGAGCCGTCGGCGCACCCCTCGCATCCCAGGTCGAGTTACAGAAGGAGGTCGGAGGCTCGGGTCCGGGGCCCCCCTGCGGTGCCCCAATGGCCAGGGTCGGACCCATGCCTTGGGTGGAGCCTAGGCATGTGGGGATGCGCAATGGGATCGAGCCCGGATCCTGGGAAGGGCACCTCTCCTAAGGCTTCAATATTACATGGACCCTACGAGGCCCTAGTCAGAAAAGAGCATGACGCGCGGGGAATCATAAAGTGAGGTACTTACTCGTCCACAGCCATGTACTTCCTCAGCTTCAGCGGTCGGCAGGCGTCAGCACTGTGGCTCGGAGATCTCTTCCTTTTGCGGAGGGCTTCAAGATTCAGGCGAAACCAACCGGGCTTTGAGGGGCGGTCCCCAGGAGTGGAAGCGCTCGGTAGGGTGCCCTGGGTGGCAGCCTCTAGGGCAGGAGAGCCCGGCAGGGCGCCCTGGGTGGCAGCATCTGGAGCAGGAGAGCCCGGTGGGGTGCCCTGGGCGGTAGCCTCTGAAGTAGGAGTGCTCGGTGGGGTTCCCTAGGCGGCAGCCTCATGGGCATCGGGAGGCGCCTCCCCATCGGCAGCCAACTCGGAACCATCACCCCGAGCCTCAGGAGCCTCTGCCTCCGGAGCATCTGGCTGTGCTGGCCTCATGGTGGCCCCTTCCTGGGTCCCAGGAGTCTCGGCCTCTGGAGCACTGGATGACGCAGGACCCCAGAGGTCTCCTCGGCAGCAGCTGGTGGCGTGCACCCCCCTGCTACCACACTTGGGGCGTGCGTCCCAAGATCAACTAGTAGGGGATCCACGAGGATGGGATTCTCACGAGGCCCATCAAGGCCCTCCGGGAGTAACCACCATTCATCAAAGAGGGGCATATGCTCCACAAAGGCCACCTTGTTCGAGCATATGCAGAGCAGGCAGCCATTTCCTGGAAGATCGGCGGGTTTGGAGTTGTCTGTCAGAAGCTCGAGTACCTTGCTCAGGGTCTTGGAGGGCAGCGACGGCTTCTGGAGCCTCATGGAGTCCTCGGCGCCAGAAAAGTCCCACATCGGGCAAGAATGGTGCTGGAGCGGAGCGATGCTCCACCAGACGAATTCCTTCACCACCATCGGCACTGTCACCCCCAACTCTTGCAGCCTAGCCAGCCTCTTCCAGACGCGGGCAAGCTGACGGTCAGTGAGCTTGACATGCCCCCAGCTAGAGCTGGGCATGGCCGGCGCTCGAGGGGTTAGAAGCAGGGGGCTGCGCATACCAGCATCAAGAAACAACCATTGCTTTCGGAACCCCTTTGCGGCAGGCGATTGCTCGAAGTCAATCCCTGAGCCGGCAGTCGCCGCAACAGCTTCGAAGGTCACGCACCCCGAGCGTTGGCTGGTATCGATCAGTCAGAGCAAGAAGAAATGGTGAAATAGGGCCACAGAAGGAGCAATGCCGACCATGGCCTCGCAAGGGAAGGCTAAGAAGGGGAGGAGGATGGTGGAGCGGGGGTCTAGGTGCAATAGGTGGATTTGGTAGTGCGAAATTATGGCATTAAAGAAAGGAGAGAAGGGGGAATCAGGCCCGCAAAGATAGCATGGAGATAGATGGGTATCTCGGTGGCACTCATGTCATCCACAAGACAAGACGCGGGCTGGACGACTGTCGCTTTCCACTCGTTGGAATCGGGTGCAAGAGCAAGGCAGACCTTGTTCAGCCCTTCCTGATTGATCACTGTAGACTGCTCGAGAGCCCACTCCAAGGCCGGCAGGGGCCCAGCCAGGGCGAACGACTTCCCCTTCTTCTTCCTCTGCTGTGGAGCCATGGTGGAAGCTAGGTAGGGGAGCAGTGCTGGCACCAGATCTGCGCAAGGGGTCGCAGGCCTAGGAAGAGAAGGAATGAAGGTCAAGCGCGACAATCTACAAGGGCGAGCTGCTCTGGCAACGGGCGGCCACCAGGCTTGGTGGATTTCAAGCCAGCGTGGGGAAGTGGTGTGGCACCCCGGCTCAGAGAATTCGGAACGCCCCGTATTCCAGCCAGAGATCAAGGAGAAGTCTCTGGAATACGACACTGCTTGACATAGAACAAATCAGCTCTTATTACAAAAATAATAATACACATGTCTGATGTTACAAAGAATCACATCAGCATGGTGACACTACGCCTGCGATACTACACTTGCTCTATGCTAGCAGCAGAACAACTCGAAGCAGCGGAAATCTTCTAGGAGCGGAACAACGATGAAGGTGGTGAACTCCACTCTGCAGGGACTCTGGCTGGGACACGATCTAGCTCGCACGAACGGAAACCACGACAAGCAATCAAGCAATCACGGCATCACTTGCAATCTGGCATGACACGCCAGGTCAGTACATTTAATGTACTTGCAAGCTCACAACAACCAAAAACATCAAGGCAAGACAACAACATAGCATTAAGCAGGATAATTAAATTAACAGCTACCATGATACAACAGCAACTACTAAGCATGATACGAAACTACTACAATACTCATAAATCACCATCTCAGATCTCACTAACCATATCTCTCTTGGCTAACCGGCCAAGCAATATACCATCTCAATCAGCTCGTGATAAAAAACAAACGACGATCTTTCCGGCGATCACTACCATGACCGACACTTGGTCTCAAACTGTGATCTTTCCGGCGATCACTACCATGACCAACACTTGGTCTCAAACTGTGATCTTTCCGGCGATCACTACCATGACCAACACTTGGTCTTAAACGGTGATCTTTCCGGTGATCACTACCACAACCAACACTTGGTGCCGACATCATCAACATCCTGCCAATCTGTACTGCACAAAATATCCACATATAAATCACCTATAAGTCATTCCGTCATGTGAGTGTTGACCGAACGGTGTGACCTACTACGAATCCATGCCCATGACCGAGGATGCGGCTATCGATAGTTTAAACAAACACACTATGCAAAGTTAGCACACTCTACCCACAGCACAGAACCAACGACGTTCCGACAAAACCGATCTACTGTCATGACACTCTCCCGGGCACTCCGACTCACTCCCCACTGGGCTAAGTCATGGGTGGCCCCTTGTCTACAAAAGACACAACGACCACTGTCATGGCCAATACATAAACGGTCCCAAACGAAGTCCCGCCGGCTATGACAACTACGGGCACACAAGGTTATGTCTTCTTACCGTGCCAGGGTACCGCATGCCCATAACCTTCCCTCATTGGAGGCACTGGCGAGAGGCACGACAATTGACCCAATTAGGGCCTGCCCATACAAGCAAATGTGGTTGCACTGGAAAAAGCCCGGTTCGGTGGCACCTGACCAACTAAATGATGGAATTTAACCCCAAAAATATAACTGTGATCACTGATACTCTGATGTCAACTATCAAACTATAATCCAAGTCATAGCAATATCCAATAAATAATCCAAGCATACCATCACTATACTAAAATACTCTGAGGATAACATAATACTTCTATGATGATGAATCCAAAAACAATAGTCCTACTACTCGAATAACAAGAATAAAGTTATTCCGCTAAGATCCACGTGTAAACATCATCTCCGAAAATAATACTCCGAGCAACAGAACATCAACTAGCATCATAAAAATAATCATACTAACCACTAATAATCCAAAGGCAGCATGATATCCAAAGTAATACTCCAAAATAGACACCATCATGGAAATAATCATAATACCAACCACTAATACTCCAATGGCAACATGGTATTCATCAACTACAACCATATCTCCTAGTAATCCCAACAATATCATGGCAACAGCAAGATCAAAATAATACTCCGAGAAACTGCCATGCACCAAGTCATGTAGCTAAAGCAATATTTTAAACAAGTTCAAATAAATTAAACCATGTCACTACATTATAGTGATGCAAATGGAGGGTGTGGCTTGCCTGGGGTGGAAGAAATCACCGGGAGGAAGTGTGAGAAACTCGTGGAATGAATCGCCGGAAAACGTCTCTCTCGGACGGGGCTGATTAATGGCAAGGGCATAATGGTCATTTTCAGAATTTCAAACATGATGCAATGGTGGGCAGCATAACGGGCTCGACGAAATGAAGAAGTAGGCTTTGGAATCACCTCATTTGGAATTACGGTTAAAAAGGTATGAGGTGTTTTCTGCTAGGGACCTATCTGCAAGAAAAATATTTTCAAACACGGGCCTGGATAGAAAAACTGAAGGTGTATTTTGGGAAATACGCTTCCACTTAACTGACATGGCAAGGCGGGGCCGGCCCTTGGGACGCTGACAGGTGCGGCCCACCGCATCTTCTCTCAACTCGCACGCCTCCTTCTTCTTTCCCCCCGCTCCCAGACAAGAACACAGGAGGCAGGGAAGGGCGCGTCACCGGCGACGGGCCGGCCGGCTCCGGCCGTCTCCGGCAAGGATGAAGCCACTGGTGGGCTCGGTAAGCCATGCCGCTTCCATTCAGAGAGGAGACAGGCGCCGGGGGAGCTAGGGCTGCCGCGCTTGGAGGCAACAGAGAGCACAGCCGGCGGCGGCCGTTCTAGGGAGGCGCGGCCACAGGTCCTCCGGTGACAAAATAAGGGGTGGGGAGACTCGCGGGGCAGAGGGGAGTTGCCTGGTGGTGGAGAAGAGGAGAGGGGGGGGCTGGGTTCGAGCTAATTTAGGCGGATGGCCATGGCGGCCATGGCGGTCAACAGAGGCGAGGAGAGCCTTTCGAGCTTGTTTGAGAGGCTGGGGAAGGGTAGTGGAGCGAGGAAAGGCCGATGGCAAGCTCAGAGGGGGTCGGGGCTTCCTTATAAAGGCGGGGGCAAGGACGCCGAGCTGGCATCACCACGGACACGTGTCCGGCACCGCGGACGCGTGCTCACGCGCATGAACTCGGGGGTAAACGACGGGGAGTGCACATGGGAGAGCTCACGGGGAAGAGATGGTCAAGGGAGGGGCAGAGGAAGAGGTCGAAATGACCTCGGGTCCAAACGGAGCACAATGCACCCGTGGGCGAGTGTCGGCCAGCGTCGGCGAGGGGTTTTTCGGAGAGGGAGAGAGGTCCAGGAGGACGACAACGACGAGAGGAGGACAATGGACATGCCCGTGCTCGCTGAGATACCGAGCAGAGGAGGGGCCCGAGCAAGAAGCCATTTTGGACGCGGCCATTGCATGCAAGAGAGGTGGTCACCGCGCGCACTAGTGCACGCAGTGCCACAAACGATGCCAAGCGATGTCTGGGGGTTAGTCTTTCCTGGGTAGGTTGTAACTGTGGTGGTAGATCGATGAAAACAGCTCTGGTTAAATGGTAAGCCACCTCTGAAGTTTACTGCAGTAAACTTGGGTGAGCACTGGTGATCAACAGGAAGGGTTTTGGGAGCAATGGAGTTGTCTGCGAGGTTCAGGTAAAGAAGGACTTTCATCCTGGTAAGTTTGAGGAGAAATGGACCTGCAGTTGCTTCACAACTGACCAAAATGGTCCAGAAACTAGATCATGATGGTGCACTCACATGGAGTGTCAACTTGAGCTAATATTAGTCAAAGCTTGATCATTTGGACATATGAAGATGCTGTAAAAAGCTCATGCCAAATGGACAAGCCAAAATGGCACTTGCTACACAAACATCATTTTTGTCCAGAAACTTGGAATAATTCTTGTGGTAAAATGGCTTAATGAAATTATGCCAAATTGGGTGGAGAGATGATTTATGGGTATAAGAATGATCTGGTAATTTATCAGGATTTTTGAAGCAATATAAAATGCACTTGCTTCACAACCTGAAAATATTGCCAGACTCAAAGATTTGCTCCTGTGCTCACATAGATAATTGGATGGGGCTGCAATTGGGTGTAGGGGGGTTAATATGAGCACATTAAGGAGTGTGCAAAAGTTCAACTCATTTTGATACTCCTAGCTAGCACTTCCTTCACAAAAGCCTTCTGTTTGACAGAAACTTCGAAAATTCACTAAGAAAGATTGGCTAGGCAAATAAAGTTGAACTTGTGCATGAGGCAATTATTTGGACATATAAACATGCCCTAAAGGGTTGGGATCCACTAGGAAAAATATAAATGACACTTCCTTCACAAAGTGCCATTCAGGGCAAAATAGAAAATTAATTATTGGGGAATTATTTTTGAACTGGCCAAGGAAATGTTTGGGCATATTTGAGGTATATATGACCCAAAGGAATTATGAGAATTGTTTTGAGGATTTTTGTATGGACAGAAATATAGGTTTCTTCACAATCTAGGGCAGATAGGGTTATTCCTTTAATGAAAAAGGAATATTCCCTAGGAAAAGATTTTAGGGTTTGGTCAAGGAGTGAAGTGACATGATCTTGGCATGGTTTTGAGAATGATAAGCCACTTGGGAGGGGAATGAGGATGATTTCCCAGGTGGCAAGGCCACAGAACCACTCCAAAAAGAAAAACAGAGCAAAAAACCAAATAAATCAAAAGAAAAAGAAAAGGGCCAAAAACCAGGATGTTACAAACCTTCCCCCCTTAAATAAATCTCGTCCTCGAGATTTGGTTGCTCAAGGAACAAGTATGACTTGAGGACACCGTTTCCAACTCGGGTATCCTTTTTCCTTTATTTATTGTTCCCACAAGAATTTCAGATGATCAACTTACCTTGCTCTGGGATGGTTTGCTTCACCTTTCCACAAATTTTGACGGATTTTTGCTCACATACCAAATCTTTTTGCTGACGCAAATTTTCTGCGGTGATAGCCAATGGCTCTGAGCATAGATTTTTCCTTTGGCCATGAAACCTTTTTTACTTCTGTCATGGAGTTGCTTCAAATAAATGCATGTCTTCTGGGTTCCATAAATGCTGAGAGTCAGGGCCATCCTCTGACGGGATCTGACTGCTCATAGGTGGCATTGATTTATCTTGATTTATTTCCTTGGTTCGAGCATGAGAAAGATTTGACTGTCTTCTGCGGGGAGCGACATAACAGAGTGTAATACCTCAGATATTTACATCTTGAGATTGGCCCAACAGAGGCTGATGGACAAATGCTTTTCCTGACTGACTGACCATGTACTTGATTCTGTCGGTGAGTATACCGGGTTTGAGTTGATTGTTCGGCTTTTGATTTTTCTCATGTGGTCGATATACCCATCTGTGGTAGTAGGCCGTGATATGCTTTAACACTGCTGCTAGGGTCAGATTGCTGAGGTTGCAAAGAATTCTTGGATCTGACAGAACAAACTTGGATATTCCACACTAACCATGTCAAGCGGGTTAGCGGGATATGAAAAATCCTTGTAAATAGAGTAGGCCGCTGAGAGTATGCGATTGTGGATCCATATGGAATTATGGCTTTCAACTGACTTGGGTATCCGGACCCTGATGGTCGTGCAAAAATCATCATACTTTGTTGTCAGCCTCGTCCTATTTACGGTCATGATTTTCTTTGTTAGGATACCTCACTAAAATAACTTAGCCACACATGTCCTTGATTCTTCATATGACCATGGATGCGATTAGCGCAATATTTTTGACATTAGTCCTTGTGCTTGTTTTCTGACCTAGGTCCGCACACATATGACATATACCCGGGGTTTGTAGCTGTACGTAGCTTGTTGTTGAGATGAATCATACAAGAAGGTGACAAGGTTTTATGATCTCTCCTTGTCAGTTGCGGGAATAATGACCTTCATGACCATTGTCAAGACTGTTGATTTTGTGATGTCACCTCCAGATCTTGTCAATCCTTGTAATTCATGAGATGTGTCTCTGCTTATTTTCTTTTGCCTGACTCGTGAGGTTGTTAAATCCTTCCTTTCTTAGGTATATCTGCTGGATCATTGTCGCATCACGTATGGGTGAATGACACGACTGGGGATACATGCTCACCATATATAAGAAGGATATGGCACCGAACACTCGATCCTTGCGGTAGGCATATGTTTTGACTAAATTGTACCTCTGACAAAATTATTGCAAGTCTGGTCCGTGAACGGTACTGCCATACATTAGTAACTCTTCATATAATCTCTGAGGACGGTGTAATAGTAGGATACTGATGCAGACTGAATGGCTTATGAGAGAAGTCATCCGAGTAGCTTGCTGAGGAAGACTTGTTAACTTTTGCTCAAATATTTTGTCTGGGTATCCTGCAGAAGAAGGCTTTATAGCTTACACACGAAGCTTGTCGTGAGTACTGTGCTTGAGAAGCCTGAGTTCCGTACTTGAGAAGCTTCTCCTCGGGTTTGTTTGTTGAGGAAATTTATTTCCGTCTGTCAGAAGCTTTTACCGAGGTATCTTGCTGAGAAAGACCGGGTATCATGGGCCAGAAATTGTTCACATATCATGCTGAGGAAAATTGAGGAGCCTTGTATCATAAATTTCTCCCGATAGCTTGTGGAAGAATACTGGGTTTCTTATATCCAAAACTTCATACTAATATGCAGACTGAAATCCATACACATGCCCATAATATTCTGAGGCTGATTATTTGCATGAGAAAAATAGTTTGACTGTCTTCCTTGAGCATATCACATTCTAAATTTATTTCGGATGATAACATATTTCAAGCATCATGCATTGCTGAGCCAATACTTTGTATATGACCCATACCTTTGTTTGAAAATATACCGTTGATCTTGTACCTGACTTGTCTTGCTGCTGACTTGATCATTACTGCCGTGAGGGTTTGGTACTGATGGGGACTCGATGCTGATAGTCAATCCAAGACACCATTGTCATTCTGAGCAGATATTAATGCTATAATGCAGTTGAGTGGGTAGACCAAAATGTTTAGCTGAGCTTCTTCTAAATATTTTAAATCCTTATTGCTTCTTTGAGTCCGGTGTCGGTGGATGAGAAACTCTTTAGAAGGGAAAAATAATGTAACACCGGGGCCCAAAAGAAAGAAGCAAAAGAAAACTCAACTAAACAAAAACAAACAATTCACACACATTCAATGCCACATATTACTGCTAGTCACACAATATGCATGCCTACTTAAGCACACAAATCTCGCGGGATCTCCGGTTGTACGATCTAGCATGTTGTGACAATGTGCACGAGGACGAATAAATGTGTGGAAGAATTGGTGTAAACATTGCTACACCAAGTGCTAGCTTAGACAGGTAGCATTCTTTACTAGCTCGGAGGCGAGGATGCACTCGGTAATCATGTAGTGGGACACGAAGGTCGCAACCACATTATTATCTTGCGGACGGAAAAAGATCCGCACTCGTCCAAGAAATAGGATTGCAGGGAAAAAATGAGGCTGCTGACATTGCCCTTTCTTGATAACTAAGATCATTAAGGGTTGCCAACATGATAAAATAAGAGAACGATCCGGGATAGAAACATGTCCATCACCGAAACAATAGACAGGACTGAAAGAAAGACATCGGCACGATGCCTGAGCACCATTTTTGCAAACAATGTCGGGATCACCTTGCATCACTCTGCTGGGACAAAATGTCACCAAACACCGAAAGAAAAAGGAACTGGGGAAATGCAAAGGTTGAGCTATAGTGGATCCGAGCCAATGCCAGCTACACTCACCAGATAAACCGTCAGTAACAAATAATAATTCTGTATGCATGCTATGCAACAAGCAAATGCAGCAACCAAATGCGATCATCAAGCCAGACTCTATAGTGCCAATTTCTATCGGTTTCTACCGCTCGCGCTGACTAGGGCGTCCTACAGCCAGACCTGCTCTGATACCAAGCGATGTGGAACCCCAGCTCAGAGAAACCGGAACGCCCCGTATTCCAGCCCAGAGATTGAGGAGAAGTCTCTGGTATACGTCACTGCTTGACATAGAACAAATTAGCTCTTCTTACAAAAATAATAATACACAGGTCTGATGTTACAAAGAATCACATCAGCACGGCGACACTACGCCTGCGATACTACACTTGCTCCATGCTAGTAGCAGAACAACTCGAAGCAACGGAAATCTTCTAGCAGCGGAACAACGACGAAGGTGGTGAACTCTACTCTGCAGGGACTCTGGATGGGACACGATCTAGCTCCCATGAACGGAAACCACGACAAGCAATCAAGCAATCACGACATCACCTGCAATCTGGCATGACACGCCAGGTCAGTACATTGAATGTACTTGCAAGCTCACAACAACAAAAAACATCAAGGCAAGACAACAACATAGCATTAAGCAGGTTAATTAAATTAATAGCTACCATGATACAATAGCAACTACTAAGCATGATATGAAACTACTACAATACTGATAAATCACCATCTCAGATCTCACTAACCATATCTCCCTTGGCTAACCGGCCAAGCAATATACCATCTCGATCACCTCGTGATCAAAACCAAATGGTGATCTTTCCGGCGATCACTACCATGACCAACACTTGGTCTCAAACTGTGATCTTTCTGGCGATCACTACCATGACCAACACTTGGTCTCAAACTGTGATCTTTCCGGCGATCACTACCATGACCAACACTTGGTCTTAAACGGTGATCTTTCCGGCGATCACTATCACCACCAACACTTGGTCCCCACATCATCAACATCCTGCCAATCTGTACTGCTCAGAATATCCACATATAAATCACTTATAAGTCATTCCATCATGTGAGTGTTGATCGAACGGTGTGACCTAGTACAGACCCATGCCCATGACCGAGGACGCGGCTATCGATAGTTTAAACAAACACACTCTGCAGAGGTAGTGCACTTTACCCACACCACAGAACCCATGGCCTCGCACTACCATTCGGGTGGACCAACGCCATTCCGACAAAACCGATCTACTGCCATGACACTCTCCCAGCCACTCTGACTCACTCCCCACTGGGCTAAGTCATGGGTGGCCCCGTGTCTACCAAAGACACAACGACCACCGGCGTGGCCAAAACATAAACGGTCCCAAACGGGGACCCGCCGGCTATAACAACTACGGGCACACAAGGTTATGTCTGCTTACCGGGCCAGGGTACCGCACGCCCATAACCTTCGCTCGTTGGAGGCACCGGCTAGAGGCACGACAATAAACCTAGTTAGGGCCTGCCCATACAAGCAAATGTGGTTGCACTGGAAAATGCCCGGTTCGGTGCACCTGACCAACTTAATGACGGAATCTAACCCCAAAAATATAACTATGATCACTGGTACTCCGATGTCAACTATCAAACTATAATCCAAGCATACCATCACCATATTAAAATACTCCAAGGATAACATAATACTTCTATCATGATGAATCCCAAAACAATAGTCCTACTACTCCA
This sequence comes from Triticum dicoccoides, assembly GCF_002162155.2. Lineage (NCBI taxonomy): Eukaryota > Viridiplantae > Streptophyta > Magnoliopsida > Poales > Poaceae > Triticum > Triticum dicoccoides. The sequence goes on from NC_041387.1 coordinate 263,768,848, forward strand.
ATAACAAGAATAAAGTTATTCCGCTAAGATCCACATGTAAACATCATCTCTGAAAATAATACTCCGAGCAACAAAACATCAACTAGCATCATAAAAATAATCATCCTAACCACTAATAATCCAAAGGCAGCATGATATCCAAAGTAATACTCCAAAACAAATACCATCATGGAAATAATCATAATACCAACCACTAATACTCCAATGACAACATGGTATTCATCAACTACAACCATATCTCCTAGTAATCCAAACAATATCATGGCAACAAAAAGATCAAAATAATACTCCAAGAAACTGCCATGCACCAAGTCATGTAGCTAAAGAAATATTTTAAACAAGTTCAAATAAATTAAACCATGTCACTGTATTACAGTGATGCAAATGGAGGGTGTGGCTTGCCTGGGGTGGAAGAAATCACCGGGAGAAAGTGTGAGAAACTCGCGGAACGAATCGCCAGAAAACGTTCTCTCTCGGAGGGGGCTGATTAAGGGCAAGGGCATAATGTTCATTTTTATTATGTCAAAACATGGTTAAAGGGTGGCCAATAGAACGGGATCAACGAAACGAAGAAGTAGGATTTGGAATCACCTCATTTGGAGTTACGGTTAAAAAGTTATGAGGTGTTTTCTGCTAGGGACCTATCTGCAAGAAAAATATTTTCAAACAAGGGCCTAGACAAAAAAACTGAAGGCGTATTCTAGGAAATACGCTTCCATTTAACTGAGGTGGCAAGGCGGGGCCAGCCCTTGGGATGCTGACAGGCGGGGCCCACCACATCTTCTCTCTCCTCCCACGCCTCCTTCTTTCCCCCGCTGCTCCCCCGACAGGAACAGAGGAGGCAGGGGAGGGTGCGTCATCGGCGATGGGCCGGCCGGCTCCGGCCGTCTTCGGCGAGGACGAAGCCACCGGTGGGCTTGGGTGGCTATGCCGCTTCCATTCAGAGAGGAGACATGCGCTGGGGAGAGCTAGGGCTGCCGCGGCTAGAGGCAACAGAGAGCACAGCCGGCGGAGGCCATTCTAGGGAGGCGCAGCCACAGGGCTTTCGGTGACGAACTGAGGAGTGGGGAGACTCGCGAGGCAGATGGGAGTCGCCTGGTGGTGGAGAAGAGGAGGGGGGGCTGGGTTCAAGCTAATTTAGGCGGATGGCCGCGGCGGCCATGGCGGTCAACAGAGGCGAGGAGAGCGTTTCGATCTCGTTTGAGAGGCTGGAGAAGGGTAGTGGAGAAAGGCAAGGCTGGTGACGAGCTCGGAGGGGGTCGGGGCTTCCTTATAAAGGCGGGGGGCGAGGAGGCCGAGCTGGCACCATCGCAGACACGTGTCCGGCGCCATGGACGCGTGCTCGCGCGCATGAACTCAAGGGTAAATGACGGGAAGGGCACATGGGAGAGCTCACGGGGAAGAGACGACCAAGGGAGGGGGTAGAGGAAGAGGCCGAAACGAGCTCGGATCCAAACGGAGAATAGTGCACCCATGGGCGAGCGTCGGCGACGGATTTTACAAAGAGGAGAGAGGTCTAGGAGGACGGCAACGATAAGAGGAGGACAATGGACATGCCCGTGCTCGCTGAGACGCTGAGTAGAGGAGGGGCCCAAGCAAGAAGCCATTTGGACGTGGCCATTTCACGCTAGAGAGGTGGTCACCGCACACACTGGTGCACACAGTGCCACAAACAATGCCAAGCGATGTCTGGGGGTTAGTCCTTCCTGGGTACGTTGTAACCGCGGTGGTAGAATGATGAAAACAACTCTGGTTAAACGCTAAGCCACCTCTGAAGTTTACTGCAGTAAACTTGGGTGAGCACTGGTGATCAGCAGGAAGGGTTCTGGGAGCAATGGAGTTGTCTGCGAGGTTGAGGTAAAGAAGGACTTTCATCCTGGTAAGTTTGAGGAGGAATGGACCAAGATATACTGCAGTTGCTTCACAACTGACCAAAATGGTCCAGAAATTAGATCATGATGGTGCACTCACATGGAGTGTCAACTTGGGCTAATATTGGGCAAAGCTTGATCATTTGGACATATGAAGATGCTGTAAAAAGCTCATGCCAAATGGACAAGCCAAAATGGCACTTGTTTCACAAACATCATTTCTGTCCAGAAACTTGGAATAATTCTTGTGGTTAGATGGCTTAATGAAATGATGCCAAATTGGTTGGAGAGATGTTTTATGGGTATAAGAATGATATGGTAATTTATCAGGATTTTTGAAGCAATATATAATGCACTTGCTTTACAACCTGAAAATATTGCCAAAATCAAAGATTTGCTCCTGTTCTCACATAGATAATTGGATGGGGCTGCAATTGGGTGGAGGGGGTTAATATGAGCACATTAAGGAGTGTGCAAAAGTTCAACTCATTTTGATACTCCTAGCTAGTACTTCCTTCACAAAGCCTTCTGTTTGACATAAACTTTGAAAATTCACTGAGGAAGATTGGCTTGGCAAATAAAGTTGAACTTGTGCATGAGGCAATTATTTGGACATATAAACGTGCCCAAAAAGGTTGGGAGCCACTAGGAAAAGTATAAATGACACTTCCTTCACAAAGTGCCATTCAGGGCAGAATAGAAAAACAATTATTGGGGAATTATTTTTGAACTGGCCGAGGAATGTTTTGGGCATATTTGAGCTATATATGACCCATATGAATTATGACAATTATTTGGGAATTTTTTGATTTACAAAAATATAGGTTGCTTCACAACCTAGGGCAGATAGGGTTATTCCTTTAATGAAAAGGAATATTCCCTAGAAAAAGATTTTAGGGTTTGGTCAAGGAGTGAAGTGACATGATCTTGGCAAGGTTTTGAGAATGATGAGCCACTTGGGAGGGGGAATGAGGAGGATTTCCCGTGTGGCAAGGCCATAGAAGCACTCCAAAAAGAAAAAGAGACCAAAAACCAAATAAATCAAAAGAAATAGAAAAGGGCCAAAAACCAGGCTGTTACAAGTGGAGACGCCCATGTCCCATCAGTTGCCACATGTCGTTCAGGGCAGCAGGTGGTTGGGGCCCGCGGCACTCCGCACTTGCCCTTTGGCTTCGCCAAGAAGCCAAGTCCGAGCGCGCCTTGGGCCCGGGGGCTTCTGTTGGCGTTTTGGATATGGGGGTACCTAGACTTGCCTGCCCGCGACCCACTGCATGGCTCCACCGACGGCCTGGTACGGCCCAGCTTCATCATCAACAACTCAAGACCCTCGCGAGGGGCCAAGCCTCGCGAGGCGGATGATACCAAGACCTCTAAGGGGATCGGCCTCCTCAGGTAGGCTCCTGAGGGCTGGAGACTCCTATGCAAGGTGTACCTCACGAGGCTCGGCTGATGTCAGCCATGACAACCAAGGCCAGGCGGGCGTGGAGTAGCAGTTTCCTCTTTGGTGCAAAGGAGGCAAGCAGCAGGTGCGGAGTCCCGAGGACTCAGCCAAAGGTTTCCACTCTGGTGCAACAAGACCAAGACCGCCAGAATGGCAGGACGGAGGTCATCGCTGAGCCCATCGCAGCGTCATGACCAGAGGCTTTTCGCAAGCGAAGACCACTTTATTCAGGATAGGATGTACTTCCTATCCCCTTCAAATCCGGTTGTTGTGGGATCCCTTCCGGCCAACATTTGGGAAGAGGACCAAGGCCATTATAAATAGGACTTAGCCACCACCATAGAAGGGGGGAATCGAGAGGGAAAGAGTAGAACATGGATCAGACCCATTCCACTCGACCACCTCACTAGCTCTCCCGAGCCCAAGAACACCTCACCTCCTGAGGCCAGCTCATCCATTGTACTAGTTCATCCTCAGCCCCTCGAGACAATCCACCAAAATGTTGGTGTAGGGTATTACACCGCAAGGTGGCCCGAACCAGGATAAACTACTGTGTCTCTCTGTCCCTTTGAGCTTGACGTGCTAGGCTTAGAGGATCATGAGTAGGCAGGCTAGGTAGGTTGAGATCTCCACACGCACCCCAGAGTTCAAACCTACCAAGGGTTTGCGGAACCCAAAATCTGACAGTGAGTGATGTTGGCCGGGAGGTAGCCGGCATGCTTCAGCTCCTCGATGTCATTGTTGGTGATGCTGGAGGCCTACCACTTGCCTTTCGAACTAGATCCAGCCATGGCCGGATTGAGGAAGTGGCTGGGAGAGGATTCTTGAGGGAGGATGGGTCGGGGCGCTAGAGCTCAGTTGATTGGGAAAGCAATGGCGAGGGGAAAGGATGTGGGGAAAATGGTGGTTGTTTTCCTTTTATAAGCTGCCATAATACCAAGAGTCCCTTTACTGCACCGCAGACCTTGCCACTTCCCGATATAATCGTGCTGTTATGCGCGAGTGGGATAACCCAAATCATTGATCATATCTCCTAAAAACGGGGCACGATCTCCATATTGATCAGACGTGCCAATGGAGGAACTACCTTGACCCGCGAACCGAGTTTTCACAACGGTTGAGTGTTTGTGGCCAGTTGTGACCTTTCGCCAAAAGTTGTTAGGTGAAGACACTATTCATGCTCGAGTAGTTGGCCTTCGAGGCTAAGCAATATTTACAATTCATAATTGGGATATCCATATAGCGCATGGCCGAACTTGTCTAGGAAACCCTCGAAGGGTTGGCTGAGGGGGATTGCTTAACTACCATGAATACTACAAGGAAAGGAACTGCCTACAAAGACGATGATTCCCGCACATGCCTTGGCTCCGAAGACTAGTTCGAGGGCTACTGAGGGAGTCCTAGACTAAGGGGTCCTCGGGCTGCCGGCCTTTCATTTATGGGTCGGACAGGTGGGCCGCTCTATGACTACTAGAAGGCCGGGCTATAAGGTGACTCAGTGTCTAGACAGGAAACCTTCGAAGCCTTGGTTTGTCCTCCAAGTCAAGATAGGAGAATCGGCATGTTTATTTCTTTATTGTAACTGACCATGTGTAACCCTAGTACCCCTGGCGTCTATATAAACCAGAGGGTTTAGTCCGTAGAGGCTACAAGAAGAACCATCATCCTACTCACCTAGGGCTAGTTCATCTGATCTCATGGTAGATTGACTCTTTAACCATCATATACACTTCAATATAATCCAACAGGACATAGGGTTTTACCTCTTCGAGAGGGCCTGAACCTGGATAAACATTATCTCCTTCGTCCCTTGTTCCCCATTGATCCAAGATCCACAACTTGGGACCCCCTACCCGAGATCCACCAGTTTTGACACCGACATTTATGCCAAGCTAGTCTTCGTGGGATTCCTGCCATGTCTGAGGGGTGCCAGGCGAATATGTCCTAGTTTTCGAGAAAAAAGGCATGCAATGCCCCCTCAACCGCGGGGTCCAACTAAGCTCCAATGGACGTTGTTTTATTAGGGTCTGCCCGGTGCACCTGAATTTGACGATTTCATCAGCTGGCTTGAAAGATGTGGATTTGGACCGTTTGCTGAGGATTACATTCTCCCTATCCACCATTGAGCGTAACATGGTTAGTTCTTCGGCTGTGAGAGCCTCAGATAATGCTTGGAGGGCGAGCGATGCTGCTTTGTTTTTGGCCCGAAGTGCTGTAGCGACCACGATCCCAATGGGCCGAAGTCTCTGTGCTTAAGTATCATCCTTGGATCGGTAATGCTGACACACACAGTACTCGAGGAATTACAACAGAGTTCAATCACACACTTATTACATCGATGTCCTCATAAAGAGTATGATTACATAAATAATATGGCTGAAGGCCATCTAAACTAAATAACTGCGGAAGCTTCGAAGGTATATGAGTCCATCAACTCCAACGGACTTGCTTAGTGCATGATAACGACCTATTGCACCTTATTCTCATCTGAGTGTTCTGCAACATGAGACGTTGCAGCCGTGTAGGTCAGCACATTGAATATGCTGGCAGAGTTACACTGTAAAGCAATGAATGCAAGAACTATATCTACATGCAATATTTGGATGGTGGAGGCTCCAAGTTTAATATGTTGCATAAAGCTAGTTTTTCCCTACAACAAAGGAATAAATTCATTATACTACTCCCAAGCTGTACCAATATTTGAGAAGGTTCCTCAGACTCAAATCCCAATTAAACAAGTATCATCATTAAACCCAATTCAATTTAATTAAAGAGTGATGCGATCAACAATTATATCCAATTCCAGATACTCAAGATGTCCATAACTGAGGACACAGCTAACCATGATTATTTTTATACACTCTGCAGAGGTTGCGCACTTTTCCCCACAAGAGTTGACTGCATCCATGATTGGAAGATCAAGACATAGTCTTTCTGAAGCATTAACTCTCTACTCCGGGCAGACCGATACACCTACTTTCCCCTACATCTTCTATTCCACCAATTCGAGAGCTCATACAACTTACTCAACTATGCTAGAGCCCATAATGGCTTGTGGCTGCACACGGAAGTTTCTATGAATGAAATGGCGAACCAAGGAAAAATACTCCCCCAAGCTTAAACCTTTGCTTGTCCTCAAGCAATTCAGTTGATAAACTGAAAGTGATAAAGAAAAACTTTTACAAACTCTGTTTGCTCTTGTTGTTGTAACATGAGAAGCCAGCATTCAAGTTTCAGCAAATATTACGAACTAACCATACTCACAATAACACATAGGTCTCACAATTACTCATATCAATAGCATAATAAGCTAGCGAGCTATAATAATAAAACTCGGATGACAACGCTTTCTCAAAATAATCATAACATGATATAACAAAATGGTATCTCGCTAGCCCTTTCTGAGACCGCAAAACATAAATGCAGAGCACCTTTAAAGATCAAGGACTGACTAAACATTGTAATTCATGGTAAAAGAGATCTAGTCAAGTCATACCCAATATAAGCCAATAATAATGAATGCAAATGACAGTGTGCTCTCCAACGGGTGCTTTTTAATAAGAAGGGATGATGACTCAACATAAAAGTAAATAGATAGGCCCTTCGCAGAGGGAAGCAGGGATTTGTAGAGGTGCTAGAGCTCGATTTTAAAATAGAGATTGAATAACATTTTGAGCGGCATACTTTTGCTGTCAACGCCACAACTATGAGATGGTTGTATCTTCCATACTACATGCATTATAGGCAGTTCCCAAACAGAATGGTAAAGGTTTATACTCCCCCAAACCACCAACAAGCATCAATCCATGGCTTGTTCGAAATAACGAGTGCCTCCAACATACAACATCTCTGGGGGAGTTTTGTTTAATTATTTTGATTTGCTTTGATCTTTTTGGATCATGGGACTGGGCATCCCGGTTACCGGCCCTTTCTCATGAATGAGGAGCGGAGTCCACTCCTCTTGAGAATAACCCACCTAGCATGGAAGATATAGGCAGCCCTAGTTGAAACATGAGCTGCTCGAGCATACAAAACAGAATTTCATTTGAAGGTTTGGAGTTTGGCACATACAAATTTACTTGGAACGGCAGGTAAATACCGCATATAGGAAGGTATAGTGGACTCATATGGAACAACTTTTGGGTTTAAGGACTTTGGATGCACAAGCAGTATTCCCGCTTAGTACAGGTGAAGGTTAGCAAAAGACTGGGAAGCGACCAACTGAGAGAGCGACAACAGTTGTAAACATGCATTAAAATTAATTTACACCGAGTACAAGCATGAGTAGGATATAATCTACCATGAACATAAATATCATGAAGGCTATGTTGATTTGATTCAACTACATGCGTGAACATGTGCCAAGTCGAGTCACTTAATTCATTCAAAGGAGGATACCATCCCATCATACCACATAATAATCATTCTAATAGCATGTTGACACGCAAGGTAAACCATTATAACTCATAGCTAATCAAGCATGGCACAAGCAACTATAATCTCTAAATGTCATTGCAAATATGTTTACTTCATAATAGCTGACTCAGGAACGATGAACTCATCATATTTACAAAAACAAGAGAGGTCGAGTTCATACCAGCTTTTCTCATCCCAATAAGTCCATCATATATCATCATTATTACCTTTCACTTGCACGACCGAACGATGTGTATAATAATAAGAGTGCACGTGCATTGGACTAAGCTGGAATCTGCAAGCATTCAACTCAAGAGAGAAGACAAGTAATATGGGCTCTAAATTAAATAAACAATCATGCATATAAGAGCCACTAAGCATTTTCAATATGGTCTTCTTGACCCCCAAAAGAAAGAAAAGAAAATAAAGCTATTTACACGGGAATGCTCCCAACAAGTAAAAGAAGAACAAGAAATCTTTTTGGGTTTTCATTTTAATTTCTACTACAAACATGCAAATTAAACTAACTAATTTTTTTTTGGTTTTTCCTAAGGTTTATCAAACACACAAGAAGAAAACTGGAAAAAGGAATTTAAACTAGCATGGATAATACAATGAAAGAGTATGAGCATCGACGACTAGTGTATGAACAGGAATGTAAAGTCGGTGAGAAATACGTACTCCCCCAAGCTTAGGCTTTTGTCCTAAGTTGGTCTAATACCAGTGACCGCCTGGCTGATATCCATAAGTGAAATTGGGGTAGTACTGAGATGCAGAGGCGACCGCCTCCTGAGCAGCAGTGTGTTGGCGAGCTGCCTCCATTCCCCTCTCATATTCAGTGGTTTCTTCCCTGGTGACAACATATCTTCCTTTTGTCTGATAATCAAAAAGGTAGGGAGCAGGAAGAGTAATAGGGACGACGTTGCGTCTGTTATAGGTTAGTCGATAATGGAGGAATTGTTCATTCCTCTCAAGAAAATGATGATCAAACATAGTTTCTTTATCTAAATAAACAGGAGGTACAATCACATCCCCCTCTCGTGGAGCTATATTAAGAAAATTAGCCACACGGGTTGCATAAATTCCTCCAAAGATATCACCCCTTCTACTATTATTCTGCAACCTACGTGCAACTATTGCCCCCAAGTTATAACCTTTATAACCTGAAACAACACTCTTGAGGACACAAAGATCAGGGGCACACATGTGACATACCTCGTCCTTACCGTTAATGCATCTACCAATAAAGAGAACAAAGTAATGTATAGCAGGAAAATGAATGCTCCCTATGGTAGCTTGTGTTACGTCCCTAGATTCTCCCACAATAATTCTAGCAAGAAAATCTCTAACTTCAGATTTGGGAGGATCATTATTATTACCCCACTGCGGGAGTTTGCAAGCAGTTGTGAAATCCTCTAAATCCATGGTATAAGATGTATCATAAATATCAAACATAACACTAGGAGAATTACCCGCAGAAATATATTCGATCCTCCGCACAAAGGAATCGGTCAATTGATAATATTGAGGACACTTATCTTGTAAGAAGTCCTCCAGCTCGGCATTACGCACATACGCGTCAAATTCCTCCTTAAAGCCTGCTTCAACCATAAAATCATCAGATGGCCACTCACAAGCCCGTACATTTGCGTCCCTTGGCAAATTAACATCATGTTCACGTATAGCAATCCTTGGCCCTTTCTTTGCCGAGGAACCTCCTTGGTACATTCTTCTAAGCATATATTTTTTTCTGAAAATTTCTGAAATTTTAGTAACTTCCAAATAAAAGTGAATAAAACTAAACAATATTGATAGCAACTACTCCTACAAGTGCCTAGAGCCTATATCTTGCATGGGACCTCAAAAACTAAACAATATTGATAGCAACTACTCCTACAAGTGCCTAGAGCCTACAATTGCTTGGGACCTCAAAAATTTAACATGCAAGCTCAAGAACATGGTCACCTATGCAGCAAAAATTTGCAATGAATAAAGCACTAGAACAAAAACTAATTGGACCAATGGACGAGTCACATACCAAGCAACAATCTCCCAAAGCAGTTTTGCGAATGGAGCTTTGAGCTAAGAGATCCAAAATCGCAGCAAAACAAGCTAGAACTCGTGCTTGAGCTGGATGGGGACTTTTTTGGGTAGAAGATGAAGTGTGTGGGTGCTGGCATAAGTGGAGGGGGGCCACCAGGGGCCCACAAGACAGGGGGCGCGCCCTATAAGGGGGCGCGCCCTCCTCTCTCGTGGCCTGGTGCTTGCCCCTCCTGCAGTGTTTTTAGTGCCTAAAATCATCAAATATTCTAGAAAAATTCATACTAAATTTGCAGGGCATTTGGAGCATTTTTATTTTCGGACTATTTTTTAATGCACGGATAATTCAGAAAACAGACGGATAATACTGTTTTTGCTTTATTTAATCTAAATAACAGAAAGTAAAAAAAGAGAGGGTACAGAAGGTTGTGCCTTCTAGTTTCATCCATCTCGTGATCATCAAAATGAATCCACTAACAAGGTTGATCAGGTCTTGTTAACAAACTCATTCTGAATAACACGGAACCGGAGAAATTTCGAATAACACTAAGTTACCTCAACGGGGATATGAAAATCCCCAACAATAAGAATATCATACTTTTTCTTGATAGTAGGGAGAGGAAATTCAAAACCACAAAAGATGATAGTTGGAACTTTTTCAATAGAATTGATGCTATGAACTTGAGATTGTTTCCTCGGAAAGTGTACCGTATGCTCATTACCATTAACATGAAAAGTGACATTGCCTTTGTTGCAATCAATAACAGCCCCTGCAGATAATAGACATACTGTCGTCCTCAGGAATATCAAGAATAACAAAGTCCGTTAAGATAGTGACATTTGCAACCACAACATGCACATCCTCACAAATATGACAGGTATAGCAGTTGATTTATCGGCCATTTGCAAAGATATTTCAGTAGGTGTCAACTTATTCATTTCAAGTCTACGATATAAAGAGAGAGGCATAACACTAACACCGGCTCCAAGATCACATAAAGCGGTTCTAACATAATTTCTTTTAATAGAGCATGGTATAGTTGGTACACCCGGATCTCCAAGTTTCTTTGGTATTCCACCCTTAAAAGTGTAATTAGCAAGCATGGTGGAAATTTCAGCTTCCGATATCTTTCTTTTATTTGTGATGATATCCTTCATATACTTAGCATAAGGATTTACTTTAAGCATATCAGTTAAGCGCATATGTAAGAAAATAGGTCTAATCATTTCAGCAAAGCGCTCAAAATCCTCATCATCCTTTGACTTGGATGGTTTAGGAGGAAAGGGCATGGGTTTCTGAACCCATGGTTCTCTTTCTTTACCGTGCTTCCTAGCAACAAAATCTCTCTTATCATAACGTTGATTCTTTGATTGTGGGTTATCAAGATCAACAACAGGTTCAATCTCTACATTATTGTCTTTGCTAGGTTGGGCATCAACATGAACATTAACATTAACATTATCACTGGGTTCATGTTCATCACCTGATTGTGTTTCAGCATCAGAAATAGAAATATCATTGGGATTCTCAGGTGTGTCTACAGTAGGGTCACTAGAAGCATGCAAAGTTCTATCATCTTTCTTCTTCTTCTTTTTAGAAGAACTAGGTGCCTCTAAATTATTTCTCTGAGAATCTTGCTCGATTCTCTTAGGGTGGCCTTCAGGATACAAAGGTTCCTGGGTCATTCTACCAGTTCTAGTAGCCACTCTAATGGCAAAGTCGTTTTTATTATTCAATTCATCAAGCAAATCATTTTGAGCTTTAAGTACTTGCTCAGCTTGAGTAGCAACCATAGAAGTATATTTGCTAACGCGGTGAAGTTCATCTTTAACTCTAGCCAGATTATCACCTACGCATCCTATCTTGAAAGCATTATTCTTTAACTCTCTACCAACATAAGCATTAAAACTTTCTTGTCTAGCCATAAAGTCATTAAATTCATCTAAGCATGGGCTATGAAATTTAGTAGAGGGTATTTCAACTTTATCATATCTATAGAGAGAATTTACCTTTACTACCTGTGTCGGGTTATCAAGACAATGTGGTTCTTCACGCAGTAAATTAAGGCCATGTATTTCTTCAATAGGTGGTAAATTCTTAACATCTTCAGCTTTAATACCTTTTTCTTTCATTGACTTCTTTGCCTCTTGCATATCTTCAGGACTGAGAAATAAAACACCTCTCTTCTTTGGAGTGGGTTTAGGAATAGGCTCAGAAGTTGGCTCAATTGGTTCAGGAATTACTTCAGGAACTGGCTCGGGAAGAGTCCAATTATTTTCATTAGTCAACATATTATTCAATAATATTTCAGCTTCATCGACTGTTCTTTCCCTGAAAACACAACCAGCACAACTATCTAAGTAGTCCTTGGAAGCATCGTTAGTGCATTATAAAAGATATCAAGTATTTCATTTTTCTTAAGAGGATGATCAGGCAAAGCATTAAGTAACCGGAGATGCCTCCCCCAAGCTTGTGGGAGACTCTCTTCTTTGATTTGCACAAAATTATATATTCCCCGCAAGGCACCTTGTTCCTTATCAGCGGGGAAATATTTAGCAGAGAAGTAATAAATCATATCCTGGGGACTACGCACACAACCAGGAGCAAGAGAATTATACCAAGTCTTAGCATCACCCTTTAATGAGAACGGAAATATCTTAAGGATATATAAATAGCAAGACTTCTCATCATTAGTAAACAGGGTGGCTATATCATTCAACTTGGTAAGATGTGCCACAACAGTTTCAGATTCAAGGCCGTAAAAAGGATCAGATTCAACTAAAGTAATAATATTAGGATCAACAGAGAATTCATAATCCGTATCAGTAACACAAATAGGTGAAGTAGCAAAAGCAGGATCGGGTTTCATTCTAGCATTAAGAGACTGCTGCTTCCATTTAGCTAATAATTTCTTAAGATCATTTCTATTGTTGCAAGCAAGAATTTCCATAGCAGCTGCTTCATTCATAACATAAGTCTTAGGAACAACAGGTAATACATAATCATTGGGGGGACCTTCATCATCACTATCATCAGTAATACGATCTTCAGTAATTTTATTCCCCCTAAATCTAGCAAGTTGTTCATCAACAAATTCACCTAATGGCAAAGTAGTATCACGTATAGAAGTAGTTTCATCATGCATAGCAGAAGTGGCATCATCAATAACATGCGACATATCAGAATTCATAGCAGTAGCAGGTTTAGGTGTCGCAAGCCTACTAATAATGGAAGGAGAATCTAGTGCAGAGCTAGATGGCAGTTCCCTACCTCCCCTCGTAGTTGAGGGCAAAATAGTAGTTCGATCGTCTTCCAAGTTCTTCATAGTGATCGACAGATATAAATCCAAGTGACTCAGAGAATAGAGCTATGCTCCCCGGCAACGGCGCCAGAAATTAGTCTTGATAACCCACAAGTATAGGGGATCGCAACAACTTTCGACGGTAGAGTATTCAACCCAAATTTATTGATTCGACACAAGGGGAGCCAAAGAATATTCTTGAGTATTAGCAATTGAGTTGTCAATTCAACCACAGCTGGATAACTTAGTATCTGCAGCAAAGTGTTTAGTAGAAAAAGTGGTATGATTATAAAGGTAACGATAGCAAAAGTAAAGATAAATGTTTTTGGGTTTTTGTAATAGTTGTAACAGTAGCAACGGAAAAGTAAATAAGCGAAGAACAATATATGAAAAGCTCGTAGGCAATGGATTAGTGATGGATAATTATGCCGGATGCGATTCCTCATGCAATAGTTATAACATAGGGTGATATAGAACTAGCTCCAGTTCATCAATGTAATGTAGGCATGTATTCCGTAAATAGTCATACGTGCTTATGGAAAAGAACTTGCATGACATCTTTTGTCCTACCCTCCCGTTGCAGCGGGGTCCTTACGGAAACTAAGGGACATTAAGGCCTCCTTTTAATAGAGAACCGGAACAAAGCCTTAGCACATAGTGAATACATGAACTCCTCAAACTACAGCCATCACCGAGAAGTGTCCCGATTATTGTCACTTCTGGGTTGTCGGATCATAACACATAATAGGTCACTATAGATTTGGAAGATAGGATCAAGAACACACATATATTCATGAAAACATAATAGGTTCAGATCTGAAATCATGGCACACGGGCCCTAGTGACAAGCATTAAGCATAGCAAAGTCATAGCAACATCAATCTCAGAACATAGTGGATACTAAGGATCAAACCCTAACAAAACTAACTTGATTACATGGTTAATCTCATCGAACCCATCACCTTCCAGCAAGCCTACGATGGAATTACTCACGCACGGCGGTGAGCATCATGAAATTGGTGATGGAGGATGGTTGATGACGACGACGGCGACGAATCCCCCTCTCCGGAGCCCCGAACGGACTCCAGATCAGCCCTCCCGAAAGAGATTAGGGCTTGGCGGCGGCTCCGTGTCGTAAAACGCGATGAAACTTTCTCCCTCATTTTTTTCTCCCCGAGACGGAATATATGGAGTTGGAGTTGAGGTCGGAGGAGGTCCAGGGGGCCAACAAGATAGGAGGCAACGCCCTAGGGGGGGGCGCCCCCCTGTCGCGTGGACAGGCCGTGGGCCCCCTGGCACTAATTCTTTCGCCAAAAATTCTTATTAAATCTGAAAAGTGCCTTCGTGGATTTCCAGGACATTCTGAGAACTTTTCTTTTCTACACATAAAACAACATCATGGCAGTTCTGCTGAAAACAACGTCAGTCCGGGTTAGTTTCATTCAAATCATGCAAGTTAGAGTCCAAAACAAGGGCAAAAGTGTTTGGAAAAGTAGATACGTTGGAGACATATCAGCCCCTAGCCCAGCCTTCGGCGTGAGGAGGTGGGGCAAGTTTCACCCGCCTAAAAAGACATGAAGGAACACACCCCGCCCCCTGCCAAGGAAGGAGAGGAGGCCCACCAGGATGGGGCCCACCAAGAGAGGTCCACCCCATCCAAGGTTCAAGTAGAGAGGTCACCGACAAGGGCCTCTGAGGGAGTCCTGGGTTAAGGGGTCCTCGGGCGTCCGGCCTGTTGACATGGGCCGGACTGATGGGCTGTGAAGATACGAGACCGAAGACTCTCACCTGTGTCCGGATGGGATTCTCCTTGGCATGCAAGGCAAGCTTGGCGCCCGGATATGAAGATTCCTTTCTCTGTAACCGACTTTGTACAACCCTAGTCCCCTCGGGTGTCTATATAAACCGGAGGGCTTAGTCCGTAGAGGCAATCATAATAATACAGGCTAGACTTCTAGTGTTTTAGCCATTATGATCTCATGGTAGATCAACTCTTGTAATACTCATATTCATCAAGATCAATCAAGCAGGAAGTAGGGTATTACCTCCATAGAGAGGGCTCGAACTTGGGTAAACATCATGTCCCCCGCCTCCTATTACCATCAACCTCATACACACAGTTCGAGACCCCCTACCCGAGATCCGCCGGTTTTGACACCGACAGCCTCCACCAAGGGGTTGGCCCACACTGAGGTCATGACCACCAAAGGAGTGGACATGGACCGTACTCCGGCAACTAGTGTTGCTGGGGTGGCCGACGCCCCTCCATGACAAACACTACCGGGTAATCTGCTTGCTCTAGTCTCTTTTTATTTGAATTGCTTTGCTCCCTGGTCTCTGACTCAGCGGTTTGTGGTATCTCATCATTGTTGCTAATTGATTTTATCTGCAGTTCCATTGGTTGAGGAACCTGAACTACTAGAGGAAGTGGCCAGTATTGGGAAGGATGCTGCCGAAGAGGCCGCCAAGATTTCTGCCACGGAAGGCCGCGAGTATACTGCCAAGGATATCCAAGAACCCCCCAAAGGAAATAGAGAAAAACCCCGGCAGCACATCAAGTTCAGAGGTAGTTGTTGAGGAGAAAACTCCTCTCCAAACTATGGGTCCTCTTCCCTTGTTTGGCACGCCAACCGCAGTTCCACAGCCATCCTCAAGCAAGCTGGCGCTGGTCCTTCCCCAATCTAGGTTTGCAGCCCCTGGCACATATGTTGCAGTGGGCATGGATTTCGATGAAGAAATCAGGCATATTCTGGCACCGTTGTCCCAGAGAGTTGAAGAAGCTGATGATTCTATTGACGGGGCCAAGGACTTGTCCTTTTTGTGTCCATGGCAGCAGGAATCATGGACGTGCAGAGCAGATATAACCTAAAATGGCAAACGATCAAGGAGCAACGTGACTCTATTGGCCTCATGGATCAGAAGTAGAGGGACAAAGGAAACAAGTTGCGTGAGTGGCACAGCAAACAGTTTCAATCGCTTCAGTGGCAACAGGAAGTGATAACCATGGCCAAAGAGGACATTGCTGCCCGAGAGGTATTTTTGGCAGAGTGTGAAGCGCTTCTGAATGCCAAGGAGAAAGACATCTCTACCCGGGAAGGGAACCTTGAAGCCACCCTCTGCAGGAAGGATGAAGAACTGGAGGCCCTCGCCCAATAGCACACCAAAGACTTGGAGGACAGCCTCAAAGCCAAAATTGACCTTGATCAACAAGTGGCCAAGCTGACGGTAGATCTTGCCGGGAGCAACAAGGAAGTCGTGGCTCTCAAAGAAGAAGCACATAAGGCAGAGGCCGCCCTGAATGAGGCGCAATTGCAGCTTTCCTCCAAGAGCCAGGACCTTGATACTACCAATGACACCATTACCGACATGAAGGCGCGGCTTGGCACCTTGGAGAGTGAGATTCAGTCTGCCAATGCACGCGAGAAGTTCCTGATGAATGACTTGACCAACATGAGAACTCTCCGACAGGACGCGAGGGTAAACTGCAGAACCAGATTGAGCAGCGCGACCTCTGGATCAAAAACTTGGTTGACATCACTGAGCGCCTCACTGCCTAGATGTCAAAGATGGACATGAAGTGATGGGCTTTCTCCATCAACAACCATGAAGTTCCAAGTGTCAAGCTGATGCTTTTGTTTGAAGGTTTGATTGAAGGGCTGAAGATGTACGCGGACGATAGAGTTGAATGCTTTGCTAATGACTCTCGGAAGCTGGCCAGTGATGCCCTCTTCATGGTCTTGATTAACCTTGTTTTTCGCCACCCAAACCTCAACCTCGCCGATGGTTCAAGAGGCTAGTGCTGGGTGCCGATACCTTTGCTGCTCCGGAGAAGGTTTCTCCTCTTGCCGACAAGGTTCTCTCCATCCCAAGGGTCTCCAGAGACCGCCAAGCTTAGCCTTGAACTATTTTTATTGCCGTGGTACTCTATAACTAAACATAATACATGTCTTGTGTTTAGGCCTCGTACTGTTCTTGCATTGGCATTTGTTAGACTGATGTTTAATTATGTTAATGCATGCTATCCCTCTCATGTTTACCCATTGATATTTGTATGGTTAGTTTCTTTTGTGTACTTTGGTTGCCCTCCAGTAGGATGTTGATGTGATTGCTCTGAGGAGCAGGGTCCTTAGCATTCAGTTGGCGAGGATATGCCACCGTCAGGTTTTTCCTTAACAGTCTTTGACGCTGCCTCCCATTCATTGAGCAGGCTCGAAACAAAACGGGGAAGCAGACAAATACAACAAGTACCCATTGATATTCGTATGGTTAGTTTCTTTTGTGTACTTTGGCTGCCCTTCGGTAGCATGTTGCTGCGATTGCTGTAAGGAGCAGGTCCTTAGCATTCAGCTGGCGAGGATATGCCACCATCAGGTTTTTCCTTAACAGTCTTTGACGCTGCCGCCCACTTCGTTGAGCAGGCTCGAAACAAAATGGGGGCGCAGACAAATACAGCAATGTGCCATCACAAGAAAGACTAGCCATATGAAAACTTGATTGTCCGAGGGATAAGCAAGCGCAAGCTTTGAAGAAAAGTTAATGAACATGTTAACTTATCTTTCGTTTATGCCTCCCTCCTTGGTGGGGTGTGCATTTGGTCACGGTAATATCTTCTTCCCCACTCACAATCGCTCCTCCAGCTTGTGTATCTTTAAAGGGATCATGCTTGCCTATCCGCTTTGTTCTGCAAAGATAACAAACAAGAAGGGGCACAAGGGAGCGACTAGGCAGTCCATTAGTCACGCGCCCAGCCCCGGCAAAGGCTGGAGGAACTAATAAAATGCTTGCAACTGATGATGTATGGTAGAAAAGAAGGAAGGATCGGCCCCTCTCACCTTTTCCCTATACTGCCAATGATTTCACGGCAGCAGGCGTGAAGGCCATGCTGGCCCGAAAGGCCTTTCCGGAGCACGCTTACCGGGGCATCAACCAACGGATTCGCACTAGCGCTCCACTCAGGATTTACCCTTGGTGGGATAAATGCAGGACTAAGCTCCATGCGGGCTCATCGACGCTGGTGACGCTACCACTGCATGGCTCAATTATTGACAAGTGAGAAGGGAGGAGGAGGAGGACGACCACGCACCATTTTTCTTGTTTGTCCAAATGATACCCTTCGACATCGGACGTGCTTGACAGGATCTCGTGAGGAGGGCGATGTCGCTGCATGCCTCGCTTCTTTTTCTAGTCGCAGGTAGCATGGTGGCCACACCATCCATGCCGCCCGTGGTCATCACATCGCCATCATCTTCCACTCCCATCATCGATGCGGCTGCGGTGGAGACGTGTGGCGGAATCTGGGTAGAACGAGGCTAGGGAGCAATGTTGTCTTCTTCTTCGAAGCTGTTGACTAAGAGAGTGTCGATAAAGATGATGATGATACAGCTTGATGCGCTGTTCACAACCTCAGGTTCGCGCAAGTGCTCCCCCCTACCTGGCACGGCTAAGATGTCGTGGTGGAACATGATCACCTATGGGGCCATCGGCCCCTTATGGTTCAGTGAGGGGGAAGATCATGTTGCACAAAGAGCAGAGGCCATGGAACAACACGACGACTACAAATACGATGCTAGTGATTATTACCCAGGTTTGGGCCACCGTGAGGCGTAAAACCCTACTGCTGCTTCGGTGGATTTGATGAGGGAACCCAACGAATGTGCATCGCTCGAGCCTGGCAAGATGGCCTCGGGGAGAGCAGCTACCCATGTACAAGTATGCAAGGGTTCAAATCCTATGGTAGGTTGCCTTGGACCTCCTTTTATAGCTCAAGGGGTGACCACAGTGGCAAAACATTCTTTGTCTAATGATTAGATAGCTAACAATGCTATCATACCTAACTCTGGCAATTAGGACAAAATACATTAAATGCACTGCTAGGTGTCATGCTGAGGATGCAGCTCGGCAAGCCTGTCGTGCCGCTTAATCATCTTCTACTTATCTGCTAGACACGCTTCTGCACGGGTGTCATATGAGGGTAATCTATCTTCCAAATGGCTGCCACGTGCCTAGTGGAAGCCAATTAATCACTTGGGGGCTCGACATTGCACTGATAACTGCTTTGCATTGCGATGCGGTGGAGCGGTGGCGCCTTGGTGGGGAGATTCGCCCTTGGCGGACCCGGCAAGCTTGCGGGGGAAATGTTGTACTTATCCCTGGGATGGTCTAGACCTGGCCAAGCTCTCCTACCCAGCAAGGGAGGCCTTCCCAAGGTGATGCTCTGTTGTCTTGTTTGTCTTGGTCTTCTTGATCCGCTCTTTGATCTCTCAAAGAGCTTCCTCTCTAGTTTAGCCCTGCTTTGTATACTGGTGTAGTTATTCCTTTGCCGAGCTTTGGCTGCCGGCGTGGAGGCCCACTGTCCATGCACAAGTCAGGGGAAACATACACCCCTGTTTGTGTACACCGACACGGACACCTTGTGTGCACTGACCATTCTATTTCCAAGTGTCCTTTGTGTTTGTTGTTTTTGCATGTATACCATTTCGGAGACACCTTGGAGTACTTGGATTGCGCCATGATACCCACTTTTTCCAACTACAAGTCCGTGTACGACTACCATTTCCATGGTGATGAGGTTTCTGATCTGAGGTGGGATCTTAACCGGGGGGGGGGGAGATGATGTGGAGCATCCTACGCCCATCCCCATGTACACTACAACTACTCCCCAAGCCCCAAGTGGACATACGACGAGACATCAAGCATATGCCATTGGACAGAAGTTTAACCCTCTCCTAAATGGTTCCCCTTTCCATTCATGCGAGACAGGGTTGCTACCTAATGCAAAGACACTACATGTACACAACACCAAGGAGACGATCATGGAGATGCTCGGAGCATAGGACAAGTCCACATGGAAGCGGAGCGACAAGGGCCTCAAGTGGAGTCGGCTTGAAGCTATAGCGGTCGGACATCTAGTAGGATCCCGAATATCCGTCACCACCAAGTAGAAGAGGACCACAAGATAACATACGCTCGATGACTCTACAGCGGCCAGACATCCGGATGACCCCCAGACATCCGGCGTCTGACGAACACCAAACATCCGGCACCATCCCAGATATCTGATCCCTGCTATCCAGACAAGGAGATAATCGGCCATATTCCTGGCCGGACATTCGGTCATCCTACCCGGACATCCAGCGTCTCGTGTCATGTTGTACATGTGGCATCCAGCCCAGACATCCGGCGCCTGCGTGCGCAACCCCGACCGAAGTTCCTATCCTCTCTCTCTCTCTCCCATCCCCACTTTGTCCTAGAGTATAAATAGACCACCCCCTCCTCTTGTTAGGGTGAGCAAGCAATAGCTCATTAGAGATAAATCTTTGCTCATCCACTTATCCCCTACTTTTACGGAGACCGAGACCTTCTAGGAGGAGATCCCCCAAGTGGATTAAAGACCTCTTTTGAGGGAAGATCCTCCAAGGATTCAAGACCTCTTTCCTCACAAATTGGGATGAACAAGTTACTGTGTATCCTCCCTTATTGAATTTGGATCTTGTATTTCTGTCGTGGGAAAACACGACCACCTATGGGGCCATCGGCCCCTTGTGGTTCGGCAGGGGGGAAGATCACATTGCACAAAGAGCGGAGGGTGCGGAGCAGCACGACAGCGATCACACAGGCAATTTTACCCAGGTTCGGGCCACGTGGGGCATAAAACCGTACTCCTACTTTGGTGGATTGATGAGGGGACCATGGTGGAGACGTAGTGTTTTAGCCTAGCAAGGTAGCCTCGGGGCGAGAGCAGCTACGTGCATATGAAAATGCAAGGGGCCAAACCCTTTCTATGGTTGCCACGACCCTCCTTTTATGGATCAAGGGGTCACTACAATCGCAAGTCAGTCATTGCATACTGATTAGATAGCAAACAGTGCTATCATACCTAACTCTACAGACAGGACAAGGTGTATTAAATGCACCGCTTAGTGTCAGATCATAGCGCAGCCTGGTAAGCCTTGTCGGGCCGTTCGACCACTTTCTCGCCTGCCTACGTGACACATCTCTGGACGGGTGTCATTTGGAGGCGATTTCCTTAGGAAGTGGCTGCCACGTGCCAAATAACATCCACTGAGACAATTGGGGTCTCGACACCGCACCGATTGGTGACTTGTGTTGCTGTGAGGTGGAGCAGTGGAGCCTTGGCGGGGTACACTGGTACACGTCGGTGCTATACAAACAGTTTAAAACCCCTTTCCACGACGGCATTTGGAACCATCGCCAAGTGAGTGTGGGCGATAGGGGGGTCTTTCAACATGACCTACAAATCGTCGGGGATATGCCCTCCTGGGGCACCAAATGAGCTTGTGTGCGATCGGGTGAGGCATCGAAACCCAATCATTTCCGTAGGTGTGTACATCCCACACGGTGAATCCTAGAAAAACATTTCCGTAGGTATGTACATCCCACACAGTGAATCCCAGAAAAACATTTCTGTAGGTATGTACATCCCACACGGTGAATCCTAGAAAAACATTTCTGTAGGTATGTATATCACACACAGTCAATCCAAGGAATACATTTTCGTTCTTATGTACATCCCACACAGTCAATCTAGGGAAAACGTTTCTGTTGGTATGTACATCCCACACAGGTTTATGTATAGGCTCGTGTGTGATACATGTAACTATCACACACGCTCTGCCTTGGTTAACTATTTGCTTTTATCAACTACATCACACACGATTTGATGAAGAAAACCGTGTGGCATTGGGCTATCCATCACAAGCGCTTTTATTTCTAGAACTGTTTGCAAAGTTCCATGACCCATTTCGCAGATTTATTACTTCACAATTAATAATTCCAGTATTACGAAAATTCACATTTCATATCGAACAGTTGTTTGCCAATTTCATATCAGGCACATAGATATATTTTAACATCACAGTACGATAGCTACCGGAAAATAGCACAGTACAACATATAGATAGTTCAACTACATAAGAACAATATATTCCTTTCCCTAATTGAGATCATCCAGGCTCGCCTTATCCACCTCTTATTTCAGTTCAATAAGAACCTGTTTTGCACTGGCCAACTAGGAAAGTGCCTCCTCCTTCGCCAACACCATCTTAGCAAAGTCTGATTTAAAAAATCTGAGCTCATTCTCCACCTTCCTCTTTTTGTCCCGCATCTTCAAATATTCTTCAGCATTGACAACACTATCTCTAAGCCTACCTCTGTTCTCTTCCTGATACATGCTCCAGTGCTTTTCTAGGCACATCTTCAAAGACTGTGGCCACTCTTGACCAACCCACTCCAAGTAAGAACACTTCCGTTCATCCTATAATATTTAAAACTAGATCAGTAACAATTGTAAGGAAAATGGGTTTATAGCAACCTAGAAAATCACCAATACTTATTTCGAAAAACTAAAGAAATAGGTTAATTATGACATATCTTCTCAAAAAGATCAATGTGCAAATGAATTTATTGCTACTGACACAACAACCAAATTCTGAAACATCAAAAGCTAAAATTAACTACAACAACACTACAAGTTCTTACTCATGTACTATAAATAACAAATTGAACATTTTAAGAGGAAGGTAAATATAACTACAACATCGTAGCGACAGTGTTTGGATGACAGCAAATTGATACTAACAGGTGTGTACATGCACAAACTTAGTAACATAGAACTAATAGCACTAAGGCGTCCACTATGTATGCCAAAACTGGTGTAAAGACAACTGTTGCTACATCTCGCACCGGTGCCCTGCATTGGCGAGCCAATGCAGCGGAAAAAATCAGGGACCCGAACTCCGGAGCACCTAGTTGCTTCGACGCCCAGTTCCTTCGTGCCATAAAGATTTAGTATTTTACTGCTTGGCTGCTCGGATGTGTGGACAAGTTGGCTCCACAAACTGCTGAAGTGGTGCTAGTTTTCTAATGGCACTACTGATGAGATGGCAACATTTTTAGATACTAGGTACAAACTGTGACACTGTCTTTGGATGCGTTTGGTTGAAGGTGTGGTATGAATGGGTTAGGACCATGACAGTCTCTGAATCACATCTAACCAATGATTTGGAACAACGAAAGAGGGTCTAACCTTCTCTGCACATGCCAGAAACTTCCTCCCACTGTCCACAGATTCAAACGCACTAGCTTCATGCATGTAAATTGATGGTGACAACGAGCAGACATATCTTCAGCCACTCCACTCCATTTGTTGCAACTGATGGTCCTAGGGAACTACAAGAGGAAGAAATGACTCAAATCGGCCGTCGGGTAAAAATCCTTCATTCAAAGTCATAGCCTGAGAGAGAAAAGAGAGGCATACCCGAGTGGTGAAGGAGTTGTCGTCGGAGGAGGAACCACTGTAGAGGTCTTTGAAGAAGACCATGGCGACCCCCGTGGTAGGATGCGAGACGATGAGAGCGAGGAAGCAAGCAAGGAAGCGGCTATAGCTTAGGAAGAAAGGAAGGGGGAGATAGGGGAAATGTGACTTGTGGTCGGGTAGAAAAGGGGATGGGGAGGGGGAGGGTAGATTCGGCGGTAGGCTAAAATTTCGAAATGTGGATGGAAACTTTGTGCGCGGTGCCACCGGACACCATTCACTTTGAACGATAGTGTGCATCGCAAACGATTCTTCTACTTAAAGCGCATGGGATGAGTTTGATAATTGAAATTTTGGTGGAAATTTTCCCGCGTATGTCATTGCATAATTTAACAACGATTGCTAATTTGGGGACACAAAAGCGCGTACAACACACAGACCAGAGTTACTGAATCGAGCAATTTTAGTAATTAAACAAAGAGAGATCACCTAAACATTGCTCTAACAAAAGATCAGCATTAAAAACAAAGCCTAAGTACGAATAATTTTAACAAATCCGCCACCGCGCCGGCCTATGCATCACTGGTGTGAGATGAGAATTTGATGACTTGTCCTGGCAACATGCCGCCGTTCGTGGACTTCGCACCCTCCCTGCTGAAGTCGACCGCATCCTTGTGCTCATCCTGGTCCTCGGCGCCGCCCTCAAGGTTGTAGTACTTGTAGTAGTGGATGCGCTAGAGCTCGCGTTGGTACTCCACCGCCGATTCCTCGACGGTCAGACTCTTCTCTACCTCAACTTGGGCCACGCACAAGTCCTCCTCTCGGCGCTCCTCGATCTCCGCCGCCTCCTGCATCTCCAGCTCTCGCTCGACGACCTCATGAGGAAGCAGGTGGTCCATGGCCACCGCCGCCTTTTCGGATGTGGGTTGCATGCTGGATCCCGAGGTGGCCTGGAATATTTTGGCGTGGATGGCCTTGACTAGGGCCAGGGCAACATCAGCGGTACGAACGGTAGCTCGAGCACTCTTGGCGTTTGCAGCCGCCATCGCAGTAGTAGCTGCAGCCGTCTCGGCTGCTGCACCTGCCCTATCGGCTGCCGCAGACGCCGTCTCGGCGGAAGCGGCCATGCTCAATGCGGATGCGGCACCACTCTCGGCGTAGGCGGTCGCGCTCTCGGCGCAGGCAGCAGCACTCGGGGGGATGCGGCCATCGTACGGGCCTTCACGAAGCGTTTCCACAACGTCATCTTCGCAAGAAGGGGGGTACGGGAATGGGGATCAGGATTTGGGGATTTGGGGGTTGCCGACACTGGAGCATACGAGCCGGCGAAGCTTAAGGAGGAGGACTTAAATAGACCCAAATTTTTCATCGCAAACGATTCCTACAAAATAACTAGGTGTGATGTTGTAGATATTTTTTATTAGCTGTGCAAGACGAATTTGGAGTGAAGTGGCAACGGATGGTGTTTTAAGTGTATGAGAAAATTTCTTGTACTAATACAACTGTCATGTCAAAGTTTGGAAAACTTCAGGGGTCATTTGACCTTTTAAGACATTTAAGTGATTTTCTAGCCATTTAATGACCGTAATTGAAATTTGAACTACATGTACATGCAGCAGCTAACCAAAATGGTTTGAAAAGTCATATTTTATGTACTTGTGTGTGATTTAATTCGACGTGCAGTAAATTGGAAGGAACTTTCAAACATATTGATCTAACGGCTATGACATAGTTAAGAATGGAGTGCCATGGCATTTAAATTCCAAAAAAATAAAAACATGAAACCTTGCTTAATGTAATGTCATACCACCAAGATGATGTGGTACAAAATGTCAGGACCCCGATTCCATGCCACACAAATCTAGCTGGTAACACCTCATATCACTTTGCGGCCTCACGCACGGTATTCCCACGGGTGTCGCCTTACCATGCCCGAGACTGTTTGCGCCTTTTGGCACACGTATATGATAGATTCGCTAGCATCCATATGACAAAGAACCCGGGCTGACATGGCTAGTCATGAACCCAAAGTGGCACAAACTTACAGGGACAGGTATACGTGACCCATCAATGAACGTGTCGGTCATCAACGAGTGAATCCTGGTTGTAGCAGCTGGGCTAGCAGGACCCGGATGATCCGGGCTATAGCAGGCTAATAGGAGTCCAGTAGACACCGTGTGACATTTCTCCGAAGGGACAGACACGGGAACGAAGAAGGGCACATGCCGGCCAACCTAAGTGTTCCGGAGCAGTAGCAAGCTACCAGGGCTCAGTGGAAGCACTAGGAGACATTTCCTGGTAATAGAGGCTACCAAGGATAAACAACTAGATAGTCAGATCCCACACATACCAAGCATTTCAATAACATACACACAATATGCTCGATATGTGCAAATACAACATGGCATCACCACATGACTCTACAACTCAAGTAATTTATTCAATAGGCTCCGAGGAGCGAGATATTACAAACATGGGTCTCATGACCCAACATTCAGAGCATACAAGTCAAAGCACAAATGGAAGCTTAACATGTCTGAGTACAGACATCTACAAATGAAAAGGGCTAAGAAGCCTGACTATCTACCAGATCCTGCCGAGGGCACAAGATCGTAGTTGAGGTAACAAGCTAAACGTCGAAGTCCACACGAAACTACTAGCGAGACTGGAGTTTCTCTCCAAAAACATAAATTAAGGAAACGTGAGTACAAATGTACCCAACAAGACTTACATCAGAAGTATCTACACATGCATCAGTATCAATAAAGGGGGGGTTGGTGGAGTTTGACTGCAGCAAGCCAGCTTTGACTCGGTGGCTATCCCGAACTATGACTGCAAGTAACTCTTTTCAGGTGGCGCATGCGAGTCCATATATTCACCAGATCAATACACCACTATGGATCCGCTCCTGTCTTCCTATGAGAACGACATCCATAGCACTCATGCTTATCTTCCGCATTTTAGAGTATCCACTTTCACTTGTCTATGAACTATATAGGCAACCCAGAGGTCCTTTACCGTGGACGCGGCTATTCGAATAGATCATATTAACCCTGCAGGGGTGTACTTCTTCACACACGCTCTCGCCACTTACCACCATGTACACGTCATGTATCTCAGCAACCTTCAAGCGGAAGCCTGGCGAGGGTGTCGGCCATGACCTGACTAACCACACAAGTCTCTAGTCCAGGTTTATCGCCTATTTGGGTTCCATCCGCAAGGAGATCCGGCCGGGGTGTCGCTCACGGCCCCAAACGATGTGTACAGGGTTCCAAGCCCACCAAACGGGCGGCACTTGGCATACCTGGCCACGGTGCCTAGTATGACCCAAGCCCACCTGTACCGGTGCCACTTGGTAGACTACTAACACAACCTAAAAACACCAGAAACTAGTTGCAACTCCTGGACAGAGAGCGATTTGATTATAAGTCGACAGGGGCACTTAAGCATTCCAATGTGTGGTAGTAGCTGTCCATGGATCACAAACACAAGACTCAGTTCCCGAGGACGGTTTCAATGAGACAACTCACCATGTACTCCTACATGGCCTCTCACCGCTACGTTTACCAAATCATATTCACACACTTAGCTCTCAACAATAGGACATGTTCACAACTTTCCAATTCATCCCCGATGAATCAGACCTGACTCAACTCTAAGCAGTAGTAGGCTTGACAAACAAACAAGAATGAGTAGGCACATCAGGGCTCAAACAACTCCTATTCATGATAGTGGGTTTCATCTATTTACTGTGGCAATGACAGGTCATGCAGAGGAAAAGGGTTCATCTACCATAGCATGTAACAGTTGAATCATTGTTATCCTAATGCAGTAAAAAGAGCAGGAGCGAGAGAGTGGGATTGTATCGGAATGAACAAGGGGTTTTTGCTTGCCTGACACTTCTAAAGATGATATAACTCTTCATTGGTGTCATCGAACACATCGTCGAACGTCGTCTACTGAGAGGGGACAAAGACCGACAACAGGGAAGGAAACACAATCAATGCAATGCACAATATGATGCATGATCATGACATGGCAATATGAGTGTGTTGGCCTAATGCAACTACAACCAGATGGGTTTGAGTTGTTTTGATCCCAAGGTTCAAGTGCAAACTCAAACTATGACTTTATAAAGTGCTTTATCATGTTTTGATATAAACAGCAGGTTTAAGTTTCTTTAACATGCATGAAACTAGTGCAGATGGATAGACTGGATTTTTCTGATCATTTTTCATATATAACTTATTTCATTTGGAGTTACAGATTAATTTCTATGATTTTTAGAAGTTTTAGCTAATTTATGGAATTTCTGATGAATTTAAATCCAGAAATGACTTACTGCGTCAGCATTGCGTCACTGTGACATCAGCTGGTCAACAGAGCTACCTCGGGTCAAACCTGACTAGTGGGGCCGACTAGTCAATGACTCAGGGCTGGTTAGTATCACAGACAGGTGGGTCCGGTCAACGGCCACATCAGCATGGTCAACTCTGACGTGTGGGTCCCGTTGGGTTATAACTAATCTAAGAAGAAATAAAGCCGCAGTTAGTTAGGGAGTGGGGCCCATGTGTCTGTGGCCTAGGTGCTTGGTTAGCAGGGTGTTTAGCCGCTAATTAAGTGTGCCACGTCGGCGTGGTCGGAGTTAGGCCGCCGCCGACCATCTAGTGCGACGGCGTCGCTCGTCCCGGCGATTCAGGCGACGAGAGGATGTGGGGTTGCGCTCGTTGGAACGCCCGCGATGTGGCGTGTCGAACTGTGGTGGTGGCAGGTGCTGGAGCGGACGGAGGCGACCGCTGCATCGACCAGGACGATAGCCAAAGCTCGGTCAGGTGCGGGCAAGGGGCTGCGGAGTGGTAGGGAAGGAGCTAGTGGCCTAGATGGAAACCAAGAGCCACCAGAAGCACTCTAGTGCCACGGGTTCGGGAGGAGGGGCACGAGACAAGGGAGCTAGGCGGCCATGGTGGATGGTGGTGCTGGGGCACGCGGGCGAGGGTGCTACGGCACGAAAACGAGCAGGAGGGAAGGGGAAAACGAAGGAGTCCTCACAGCAGGGTCGTTGAGTAGCTCAGACGGCTCGGGGAGGCCCTCTTTGGCGCGAATCGATGGCGGGGATCCAGGGTTGCCGGCGAGGAAGACGATGATGTTGACGGTGATACAGTGCGCCCGGGCTTCTGATCTTCAGCGTGCAGACGAGGACGAGCTTCTCTCAGTGGCTGGACATGGGGCGAGGCCTAGGGTGCACGGTGGCACGATGGCGAGCAGCGGCGCTCTCCGGTGCGCTCGGTGGCTCGAGGAAGAGAGGGCAGAGGAGGGGAGAGGCTGCGGGCGCGAGAGAGAGAGAGGTCAGGGGGAACATGGTGTTGTCTAGAGCCGTCCAGAGCGAGCAGGCAGGCTGGAGGTGGCATGCGGTGGCCGTGCGCGCGTCGAGCACGCGCTGTGCATCCGACTGGCGGGAGGAAGAAGACCTCCCTGCCCCTGGTGGGCTGGACTGGCCAGATGGGCTGCCAGGTGAGCGTCAGGTTAGTGTCCCAAGTGGGTTTCTGCTTTTTATTAAATTTTTTCTGTTTCCTTTTTCTGTAGTTTCTTTTAATTTGGTTTTCTAACCAAACTTTTTTTTAGCTTTTGGAAATTACTATGTGGCTATATAAAATATATTAAGAGCCACTCATAAATTTTCAGAATTGTTGGACTTGCAATTCTTTTGTAGAATAATTAAATCCAACTCAAATACTTATTGATTTAAATCCAAATGGCCAAAATAATTCCTCAAAAAATGTTCCATATTTTTGATTTGGATAAAAACCCTTCCCAAAATTATCAAACATCATTGCAGACCATTTTGGAAACATTGGATGCATTTTCCAGGATTATTTGCCCTTCTTTTATTTAAAATTTTTGAGGCTTTCAAATTTCCTTAGTTCAACTTTCAGAAATTTTAGACATGATGCAAGAAGATCAAGCAAAGTCTAACAAGGACTGATCTAGGGCTGTGATACAAAAATTGGCTTGTTTGACCGAAGTTTGGACACACAGCCCTCACAAACTGGAGCAATTCACTAGAAGGCTCGTGGTTCCGAGAGGGAAGAATGCATATTTGATGACGAACGGCAGATAGCTTCCTCTTACGGCGTTCAAATTTTTTCTACTTGTAATGTGCACTAATACAAACTGTCATGTGAAAATTTGGAAAATTTCAGGGGTCTCATTTGACCTTTTGAAGACATTTAAGTGATTTTCTAGCCATATAATGACCGTAATTCAAATTTGAACTAGATGTACATGCAACGGCTAACCCTAACGGTTTGAAAAATCATGTTTGTGTACTTGTGTGCGAGTTAATTCCATGTGCAGTAAATTAGAAGGAATTTTCAAGCATATTGGTCTCACGGCAAGGACACATGCATGGAGTGCCATGGCATTTTAATTCCAAAAATTAAAAAACAACCAGGAAAACATGAAACCTTGCTTGATGTAATGTCATGCCACCAAGATGATGTGGTACGAAAATTGGCCTGTTTGACGAAAGTTTGGACACACACCCCTCACAAACCGGAGCAACTCACTAGAAGGCTCGTGGTTCCAAGAGGGAACAATGCATGTTAGATGAAAAACGGTAGATAGCTTCCTCTTACGGACTTCATTTATTTTTTCTACGTGTAACATGCACTAGTACAACTGTCATGTGAAAATTTGGAAATTTTTAGGGGTCATTTGACCTTTTTAAGACATTTAAGTAATTTCCTAGCCATTTAATGACCGTAATTCAAATTTGAACTAGATGTACATGCAACAGCTAACCATAACGGTTAGAAAAATCATATTTTTATAATTGTGTGCGAGTTCGTTCCATGTGCAGTAAATTAGATGGAATTTTCAAATATAGTGGTCTCACGGCAAGGACACATGTACGTGCATGGAGTGCCATGGCATTTTTATTCCAAAAAAATAAAAAAATGATCAGAAAAACATGAAACCTTTCTTGATGTAATCTCATGCCACCAAGATGATGTCATACAAAAATTGGCTTGCTTGACGAAAGTTTGGACCCACACCCCTCACAAACCGGAGCAACTCACTAGAAGGCTTGTGGTTCCAAGAGGGAACAATGCATGTTTGATGACGAACGGCACATAGCTTCCTCTTACAGCCTTCAAATTTTTTCTACGTGTAATGTGCACTTATACAAACTGTCTTGTAAAAAATTGGAAAATTTTAGGGGTCATTTGAGCTTTTGAAGACATTTAAGTGATTTCCATGTCGTTTAATGACCGTAATTCAAATTTGAACTAGATGTACATGCAACGGCTAACCATAATGGTTCGAAAAATCATATTTGTGTACTTATGTGTGAGTTAATTCCATGTGCAGTAAATTAGAAGGAATTTTCAAACATATTGATCTCACGGCACAGACACATGTACATGCATGGAGTGCCATGGCATTTTTATTCCAAAAAATTAAAAAATGATCAGAAAAACATGAAACCTTGCTTGATGTAATGTCATGCCACCAAGATGATGTGGTACAAAAATTGGCTTGCTTGACGAAAGTTTGGACACACACCCCTCATAAACCAGAGCAACTCACTAGAAGGCTCGTGGTTCCGAGAAGGGAACAATGCATGTGTGATGATGAACGGCAGATAGCTTCCTCTTACGGCCTTCAATTTTTTTCTACTTGTAACATGCACTAATACAGCTGTCATGTGAAAATCTGGAAAATTTTAGGGGTCATTTGACCTTTTGAAGACATTTAAGTGATTTTCTAGCCTTTTAATGACCGTAATTCAAATTTGAACTACATGTACATGCAACGGCTAAGCATAACGGTTTGAAAATCATATTTGTCTACGTGTGTGCGAGTTAAAATATCATCAGACGATGTAAATATCTGGTGTTCAAAAAAGAAAATGTAAAATCTGGCAAGACAACCGGCCCCACACGATTGGCACTCTATTTCACGCCTCGAGGTTTGGAAGGTGAGTGGCAGGCTTTATTAATCATACACGATTCTGCATTGGGCTCCGTCAGCTATTATGTTCACACACGGATTTTGCTGCAGGAATCGTGTGTAATTCAAACTATAGTACTCGTAAATTCTGGTGACCGGCGCATGTACTGTTCCCATCGATCTAGATTCCGGCCGCCAATAAATACTACCTTGCTCACTGCCAGATTTCGGGTTCCGGCAGACCCTCAAGGTTCGAACTCTGGGGTGCCCGCGGAGATCACACCCCCTGCCTACCCATGTCTCGTCGCCTTGCAAGGATCTAAAGCTACACGAAGAACAACACAGAGGACACGAGGTTTATACTGGTTCAGGCCACCATTTTGGTGTAATACCCTACTCCAGTGTGTGGTGTGGTGGATTGCCTCTGGGGCTGATGAGGAACAGTACAAGGAAGAACAGCCTCGCGAGGGTCTGTTCTTGGCTAGTGCGATGAACTGCTAGGGGAGTTCAGTCGCCTCTCTTTCTCTCTCTAGATGCCGATGTCTCGGATCGATCCCTCTACCCTGTGGGTGGCTAGTCCTATTTATAGGCGGAGGCCCTGGGCCTCTCCCCAAATATTGAGAGGGAAGGGCGCCAACAATTGGCCATTTTGAAGGGGAACATCTAGTACACTTATCCTGACTAAAGTTGGTCCTCGCCTGACAAAGACCCTGACGATGACGCCAGCTTGGGCTCCACGATGACCTCCGTTGTGCCGTCCTGCTGGTCTTGGTCTTGTTGCACCGAAATGGTTGCCTTTGCTTGATACTCTTGCCTGCGTTTGCCCCCTTTGCACCAAAGAGGAAACAAGGACTCTGCGCAGGCCGGCGACCGCCTGGCCTTGGTCGTCATGGCTTGCGTCATGGGCACCTCGCGAGGTACCCCGCCTTGATCTCTCCACCTCCTCGCGAGCCAGCCCGACGAGGCCGTGCCCGAGGAAGCCTCCTGTCGTCCGCCCCGCGAGGCTTGGCCCCTCGCGAGAGTCTTGAGCATGTGTTGATGAAGATGGGCCGTACTGGGCCACACCTTGAGCCACGCCGCAGGCCGCAGGCAGGCAAGTCTGGGTACCCCCGTTCCCAGAACACCGACACTCACGTCATCCTGCCTGCATTCTCGTCTAGATCCTCCGCTTTCTTACCCTCTCTCTCTCTCTCTCTCTCTCTCTCTCTCTCAAATCTCTGCCATGGCACCACCGGTCAGCCCACGCAGCGACGAGGAG
Organism: Triticum dicoccoides; assembly: GCF_002162155.2. Classification (NCBI taxonomy): domain Eukaryota; kingdom Viridiplantae; phylum Streptophyta; class Magnoliopsida; order Poales; family Poaceae; genus Triticum; species Triticum dicoccoides. The sequence continues at coordinate 263,801,402 of NC_041387.1, forward strand.
TCGCCACTCCCCGAGGACGCTCACTCGGAGAGCAGCGGCGACGAAACCTATGCGCTGCTGGATGAGGTTGCGTCGGACCCCCCAACTTTTGATTGGTTTTGGGGCTAGTACAATCTTTGTCTTTGGAAGTCACTGCCGCCGGCTGAGAAAGCTAGGCAAGTGGCTTTCAAGAAGGAGATGGCAGAGGAGGATGCCAGGTACCAGGCGGCCTGTGAAGCCCGTGATGCCACCTGGAAAAAGGAGGCGACAGAGCTTTGGGGGCGGGCACGTCGTTGTGCGGAGGAGGTGTATGAAGACGGGTACTTCGTGAGGAAGGCCAAATGCGCTAGGCGCCTCATCGCTGCGTGGAGCTGGGCCGATATGCTCCAGCGTCCCACCGACGAGGAGCCCCAGTGGGCGCCCAACAAAATGGCAAGATCGTTCACGCGCGTCCTCCTACAAGAGGCAAATCGGCACGTCAAGCGTTGTGAGGCGGAGGAGGCGGAGTACCGCCTCCGCTCTGGGAAGATACCGCGCACCAGGGAGCTGCTAGCGAGGGGCTATCGGAATAATGGCCCCATGAGGGATTATTAGTTTTAGGATTGTTCGTTCTCAATTTTATGCATTGTACCTAGTAGTTAATATCATGATGTATATGTGATGCTATTATATATATTCTGTGATGAACTAATGAACACTTAATATTATATATATTATGAATTCCATTTTCTGTCTGTTTTTATACTAATTTGAATCTATCTGTTATCATCCACATATACAGAATGAAAGCGTATAAACACACATTGAAACAGAACATATAAGAATGGAAAACAGAGTACATACATTGAAACAGAGCAATAAACATAGCAATAGTATGATCGCTGTGAATACATAGCTATCCACGTCGAAACGACTCAACAAAATAAAACGCGTCCATGAGACCATGACCAGCAGCCCTTGCCTACGGTAGCTCTTGGCTCTGCCTGAACTCATGCACGCGTTCGTCCAAGCGGTCAACACGCTCACCGTACATCTGGAGCGCGATCTCGAGCTCCAAGTTGGCTATTTCATCAGAGATCACCACCTCGAGGATGTGACAGCCATGTTCCTCTACTGTGCCTAGGTGGACACCTAGGCCATGGAGGCGGTCCAGCCTACCGACCAGCGAGTTGGCATCGAGCGGGCCGCGGACAAGGCGAATGGCGCGACCGATGCGAACGGCGCGGCAGGCATCCGTAGCAAGTACGGCGTGGCGGGCCTCTAGTGCAAGTACGGCGCAGAGGGCCTGTGCCCACTCCTGGTGAGGAATGAGGGTACAGACAGGACATGTAGCCAGCTGCGACGCCCTGTCGACATAAGGCAAGCGCAGATGGATCTGCTCTTGCTGTGTGGCGTGTCGCGCCTCTCGCTCTGCGGCGCTCCAACGCTCTCATCGTGCAGTGAGCCGCATCCTATCGGTGCGAACGCACCTAGCTTGCTCTGCGGCGTGCCATCGATCATGTTGTGCGGCGAGCTGCACCCTCTCGGCACTGACATGCCTTTCTTTATCCACGGCGCTGAAGCGCCATGCCCCAAGGGTCTGCTCAACCCTGGCAATGACGCGCATCACGGGGTCGTCCATCGTGTTGCCGGGGAGCGCCGCGGCCTCGACGGGCCATTGCGCCTTCCAGTTTTCCTCGTCGACGAGGTTGTCATGATGACCAGTCAATCCAGCGTCCACTTCGCGTAATTACCGGGGGTCGTGGGGTCGTGGGACTACAATAGTTAATGTAAAATAGTGACTTTATGAAGAGTCGCACCCTCCCCCACATCCTTTCCCTTAAGAGAGAAGGACATGAAGGGGCACTGCTCATTCATCATCTGCCTCGCCCCTCCACCATCTTCCTCCGCAAGCCAAGAAACTGCTTTACCCCTTCGCCACACTCTCCGCCGACCCCCACCCAATTTCCTTCCCCCAACCCAGCCGCAATTCGAAGGGATGGGGAAGAAAACTGTCGTCCCAAGGAGAACCAGGCGACCAATGTGAAGGAGGTGGCCACCGAGGGGAGCAAGAAGAGAGCGACAAAGTTGGATAAGAAGCGGAGGGAGACGTGGTCTTCTTCCTATCAAATTTGGAGGGTGATATATTGAATTAAAGGTATGGATATCTGTGGGGGAGGGAGGTCCCGAAGGGGCATGGCGCACCCAAGGTTCTGGCAGACAGGAAAAAGGATCTGCCAGATTCATATCAATTCTTTTGTGCATACTTCATCGGCGGCCTGTGTCCTCCCTCTTCGGATTTCTTCGAGGCAATGATGGCGATATATGGATTCCACCTTCTTGACTTTACGCCAAATGCAATGGCGTGCATGGCAATTTTTGCCCACTTGTGCGAGAACTTTGTTGGGGTTGCCCCCAACATTGACTTGTTCAGGCACTATTTCGTCCGGCGGGTGAAGAATAAAGATCAGCATTCCGGGAATATAAGTTGGATGCCTCGGGTGTCGAGGGAAAACTGGGATTACCTCCTTGGTCAGTAGTGTGGCAGATGGGAAGACTGGAAGGCAGATTGGTGCTGGATCTAGGACAAGGAGGCCCCGGATTTTTGTCAAGCGTGGAAAGAGTGCATTGTGCACGGTAGTGAATGGAGGGAATTCGGCCTCACTGACGACAGGCTCTGCCCGATAATAAATAGGATCACCTGCCTAAATGCTGTCGGGCTCCTCCGATGTTCCACTGTTCCACTTCAGAAGAGGGACAGATTCACCTAGCAGTATGGAGATGCTGCATACAGGATGAGGTTGTACCCCGGCCTCACCAATAATCTGTCAGTCTACGACCATGGTTGGTTGTGCAAAAAACTGTTCGGCAGTCTTGGGCTGTTCAGGTTGCCGACAAATGTCATGCCACTGATCATCAACTCCGCCCGGGACCAGATTCTTAAATGGATGCCAGATTGCAATGCTCATGGAGTTTCGGGTGACTGGCAGCTACCCGAGTTTAGTGAAGAGCTTGTGTGGACCCCCAGCCTGGTGGAAAGGGCTACTAGGGTGGAGACCAATATGTTCAAGCGCACCTCCAAGGTGGAGGAGGCGTTCATCAAGTGGTGGATCGAGGAGGACAAACTCTTAGCTATTGCAAAAGGCGAAGGCCGGGAAGGCAGTGGAGGAAGAGGAGGAGGATGAGGACGAAGGATCCTACCACGGCAAAAGCGAGGTGCAAGCCACAGAGGAGGCTGTCGGGGATGATCCTGTCGGGGGCGAGCCCGCAGGGGATGAGCCTGCCAGGATTGAGGCCTTATATGCTGCAGCAGCAGAGGCCCAGGAGGAAGAGGGGGCTGTGGAGGCGGGGCAACCCGAGGAGGAGTGGCTCATGGTAGGCCCTCAAGCCCCTGAGCTAGTCTTGGACTAGCGCCCTCACAGGCGGGTGGCTAGTCGGGGAGCAGTGGTTCTCGATCCTGGGTCTGCTGCCAACAAGGTGAAGAAGACTACCTCTAGGGGCAGCAAGCTGAATGCGGTGCGCTAGCAGTCCTCTCGCCTTTACAGGGCTAAGACCCCTCCCGCCAAGCAATTGGCAGCCACGGAAATTGACTCCAGCTCCTAGTGTGGCTCGAGTTACTCGCATAGCTCATCCTTGTCGGAGTCCCCAATGCCTCAGCAAGGCTCGAAGTTGCCAGAAAGCTCCGTTCCTCTGCCCCAAAAGAGAAGCAGGGCGCCCTCACCGCCCGTGGAGTTCGAGCCGAGTTCCATGCTCATTGACGAAGAGTAAGAAAGAACAATGTCCTTTCTTTGTTGCAGTTTCCGCATATTCTCTTGCTTGCTAACTGATCTTTGCTTGCTGACTTTGCCAAGGAGGAGAAGGAAGAAGGCGAGACCCTTATCCACCAGACCAAGTGGTTCAGGCGCGTGGAGCCGCCGAAGACTGTGGAAGGCACAGGCCTGGTAGGAAGTAGCACGAACGACCTAACACCAAGCCCCCAGCTTAGCCCCTGGCCTAAAAGTTCAGGGTTGGCTCCTCCCATTGGAAGTGATGGAGGAGAGCTCCCCACCTCCGTAGCCAGAGGAGGGGAGGAAATCACTCAGGGCAAGTCCTTCCAGGGGGCCCACCCCGCTCGCCGATCGAGTCGAGGGATCCCCGACAAGGGTTTCCACTGACGGGTCCGCCTAGGGCGACGCCGTGGTTACCGAGGGAGGGGATGGTGATCTTGGCTCGGAAACTGATGTTGCCGGGTAAACTGAAGCTCCTCCACGGAAGGCATCTCTGGGTAGTCCATTTACTCTTTTTGCGTTATGCCGCTCTTACAATTTTGCTCCATGCTCCTCGCTTGCTAATAATTCTGCGCCCTTATCATTGTCTATTGACTCTGCCTGCAGCCCCTCTGATTGAAGAGCCTAAATTGCTGGAAGAGGTGCCAGTATAGGAAAGGATGTCGCAGAGGAAGCCACCAAGATCGCTGCCACGGAAGGGCAGGAACACATCGTTGGGGGTGTCCAGGAGCTTCCGAAGGAATCAGAGAAAACCGCCGATAGCATGTCAGGGTCGGGGGTATTGGTTGAAGAGATAACCCCGCTCCAAATGATGGACCCCCTTCCCTCATTTGGCACCTCGACGGGGCCCCCGCCGCCAGCTTCAAGTCAACAGGCATTGGTGCTTGCACAACCTGGACTCGGAGCCCCCAGTTCATCAGCGGTGACGAGCGCGGAACTTGATGGAGAGCTCCAATGCAACCTAGTGTCGCCGTACCAGGGGGTCGAAGTGGCAGATGACTCCGCCACCATCGCCATGGACTTGTCTTTCCTGTAGTCCATGGTGGCACGCAATAAAGAGATGCAGGAGCGGCATAGCCAGAAATGGCAGGTGCTAAAGGAGCAGCGTGAGTCTGCCAACAAGGTGGACCAGAAGCTGAGCGACAAAGGTAATGAGCTGCACGAGTGGCATGACAAGCAGTTCCAGGTCCTCATGAGGCAGCATGAGATAATTTTGATGGAGAGGGAGGATGTTATTGCCCGAGAGGCTCGCCTAGTGGAGCGCAAGGCGCTTCTGGACGCCAAGGAGCAGAACATCTCTTTCTGGGAGGAGAAGCTTGAGGCCACCCTCCACTCCAAGGATGATAATCTGGAGGCCCTCGTACAACAGCGCACCAAGGAGCAGGAGGACAAGCACAAGGCCACACTGGATGCCCTCTCTGTCGAGTCTGCCGCCCAACTAAAGAAGCTTGCCGATGACCTTCTTGTCGCATCTACCGCCAAGGTTGATCTCAACCAGCAGGTGGCCAGACTAATAGAGGATCTTGCCAGGAGTGCCAAAGGCATCATGACCCTCAAGGAGGAGGCGCGGAAAGCAGAGATCCTTCTGAAAGAGGTGCAATTGCAGCTCTCCTCCAAGAGCCAAGACTTTGAAACCGCCAACGACATCATTGAAGACATGAAGGCCAGGGTTGGCATCTTGGAGAGCTCGGTAGAATCTAGCAGGGCTCATGAGAAGCAACTGACAAAGGATCTAGACACCGCAAGGCTCCTTCGGAAGGATGCAGAGGACAAGTTGGCGAACCACTCCGAGCAGGTCGACCTTTGGATCAAGATATTGATCAACATCACCGAGTGTCTCACTGCCCAAACTGCAGTGATGGGCATGGAGGGGCCAGTCTTCTCGGCCAGCAAGCATGAGGTCCCCAGTGTCAAGCTAGGGCTCTTCTTCAACGAGCTGATCAAAAAGCTGAAGGTGCATGAAAAGGGAAGGGCCGATCACTTCACAAGCAAATCCCACAAGCTTGCCCGCAATGCCCTCCTCATCATCCTGAGCAACATCGCCTACCGCCATTCGGATCTCAGCCTTGCCGACAGCTTCAGGAAGCTGCCGAAGGGCGCAAATGTTTCTGCTGCCGAGGAGAAGGCCGCCCCTTATGTCGACAAGGTCCCTGTCGTCCCTACTACTTCGCGAGGTCGCCAAGCCCGGCCTTGAATTATCCTCGCCACTCCGATGTCCTGTAACAAAACATGATGCATGTAAACATCGTACTGCTTACGCTTATGTGGTACTGATGCTATTACTTAATCTTAATTGCATGTTTATCCCTTTTGAGTTCACCCATTCGTGCTCGTATGATTAGTCTCTGTGGATATTTCGGTTGCCTGCCGGTATTATACTGCCGTGATTTTCGTAAGGGTCGGGGCCTTAGCAGTTATCTTGGTGAGGGTACGTCCCGACAGGTTTTTCCTTGGTAGTTTTGACGTTGCCACACATTCTGCAAGCAGGCTCAGAACAGAGCAAGGGCGCAGACAAAAACTAATAAGGTGACGTTCACACGAAAGATTTCCTCATATGAACACCTTGATATCCAAGGGATAAGCAAATGCAGATTGTAGGTCTATAACGGAGCAATGATTGCGTGGACTTAGCTCTTATCCTCGCATCCTTCCATTCCCTTCAGTCGCAGCCTCTTGTCGCATTCAAATGCTTCGGGAAGGATAGTTGCCGTGCGTGATGCTCTCTGGCTCCCGGCAGGTGCCGGCAAGAATCATATGTATCTTGCGGGCGGCAGGACGCGATGAAAGGCATGACCGGTTTTTCTCTCCTCCTCTTCACACTTTTAAACAATCTAACGGCGGCTGGCATAAAAGTCACGCCAACGCGGATGACCTTGCCGGAGCATGCTTACTGGGGCGTCGATCAACGAATTCGCACCGGCGCTCTACTCAGGATTTCCCTAAGTAGGGTAAATGCTGGATCGATTATTGCGTGGGCTCATCGACATTGATGATACTGAAACTCGGAGTAGCTCGATTGCCGATAAGTGAGAGTGGCGGAGAGAAAGACCTTGTACCCTTACACCTTGCTCCTTTTCCCCAACGGGGCTCGCATGGCGGCCATGCTGACTATACCATTTGGGGTTATCATTCCGCCACCACTCCTGGTTCTCGCCGCCCCTGCAGCTGAGGCGGAAGGAGGCGATGGAGATTGGACATGGTAAGCGGGGAAGTGATATCGCTCCCCCTCTTCGTCCCACCATTCCCCGCCTTCCCTTGGGCATCATGGATGATGAAGCCATCGATGAAGAAAATGATGATTGTCGGGGTACAAAAGTAGGGGCTCTCCTTTTGACGCCTTTACTTGTGCACGGGTAGTCAGAGCCACGCGCCACGGCCGCACATAGCAGGGCAAAGGAGGGGAGCCGGAGAGAAGCCGAAGGCACAAGACAATCTAGGCAACACCAAAGACCAAAGCCACAGAGAGCAGATGGACGAAGGAGGTTCCCCCGGCAAGACCCTTGCCGAGGCAGCCTCAGCGGCCCCGGCAAGCCCCCAGCCGGGGCGGCTCGCCCACACCAGCAGAGTGAGCCACCCTCGAACCCACGATCTCCAACACCATCAACCGCGTTGGGCCAGGGCTCGGGAAGCACCTCCATGGTGGCATGCAGATATTTGTGAAGACAAAGAATATTCTAGATCAGATGAGGATTGGAAGGCAACGATCCATGACAAGATCCTTGCCGAGGAAACCCACAAGACCCCCGGCAAGATCCTTGCCGGGGACGACAGCGCGCCACGGTGGCCCGGCAAGACCCTTGCTAAGGGCGTCAGCGGGGCCACTGCCAGGCCCGCACCAACCAAATCTCCACCGCCGTTCACATGCAGCTGCCAGCCCAACCAGCTGGGCAGGAACCTACATGGCAACATGCAACTTCCAGGCCAACTCAGCACACGCCTGCGTGGTGGCATGCAGATCTTCATGGTGGCTCCACCACTGTGCCACCTCAGCTGCTTGCCTGCCTACATGGCGCCGCATGAATCGCTGGCCAAGGCGCGTGTCGAAGCAAGGAGGAGCGTCGACGGACAGGACGGGCCTCGCTCCCGTCCCCGATAAAGCAAGAGGAAACCTAAGCTACGCATTAAATGCGCCCTGTCCTGTAATACGAGCGATAAGCTCATAGCACTGTAGGACTTTCCACTTCCAATGTGCCACTGTGGCAGCCCCTTTTGACTATAAAAGGAGGCCCATGGCATACTGGAGAGCGATTCGGCTCTTTTGAACCACGCAGCCACGATAGCTAGTTCAAGAGCTCAAGAACACTCAATACATCCACCAAAGCAGGACTAGGGTTTTACGCATCCTCGCGGCCCGAACCTGGGTAAACATTCCTTGTGCTAGTTACTAATCCTGCTCTTCTCATAACCCCGCCCCTTGCAACCATAGTAGGGATTCTTGTGATCCCATAGGTGTCGTTTCCCACCGAAATCTTTGGCACGCCAGGTAGGGGGCGCAATTGTGAGAATCTGGTCTAGTAGTTGGCCTAGCAGTTCTTCATCGCCATGGCTCCTAAGAAGAAGACGACCACGACGATCGGTTCGTCCGGGGCTGGACTGTCAGTACCGGTGCGGACCAGTAGCGGGCCAGTCACGGAGAGAACCCGTGGTGCGGCTCGCGAACATCCACATCACCCTGGTAGTCCAGGCCTGGTGAGCGGCATCGTTCGTACGGCAGGCGACGAGCCACGCGTCGCGGGCTCTAGAGACAGAGTCGGTCCCCCCGCAGGCGGCGCGGGGCCCTCCAGTGGCGTCATCGTGCCGCCAGACAGCGATGCGGCGACCTCCAAGAGGCCAACACCGGCGCCCACGACACGCTCTTCTCAGGTCATGCGCGATGAGCAGCGCCACCCTGCTAGTGACCCTGGGCGCCGCCCTGGGAAGAGTCATATGCGCCCTTCACATGATGAGGAGGGCCAGCATGCGCGCCCAGGTGCTAGCGGAGGTTGCGGACAACTGTGGGGCCGTGATGGGGCTCCTTCTAACGCGGTTAGAAGTCAAAGCGCATCGCGGTCCACACAGCTTTCGCCGCCGCCCACACCAGCAGAAGCCCTAGCACGCGCGTAGCTGCTCCTCGACTTTCCTCCCGATGCAGAGAAGCTTGACAAATGGAGGGCCACCGTCCGGAGCCTCGTCGGCATCGCTAACAATGACGAGTTGCGGCCGGCGGGAACTGTAGGCCGTCGCTCCGTGGAGCCACCGCATGCCAGTCGAGGTTGGGCCGGAGGCGATGCGGGCATGGTTCACTCCCCTCCTCCATCCCGGCCACCGTGGGTGTCGGTCCGTCGCGATGATGCTCGTGGAGATATCTCCATAGCATCGTCCGACCCGCGAACCCACCGCGACCAGCGTCAAGTTCTTCGGGAGCGAGCTCATGAAGACGCTCGAACCACCATCGAGCATCGGCGTGACACGCACCACCGGTCGGACAGGCGGGCAGGGCCCACTACAGACCACCCAGCACCGGGAGGCTACGGTGGCCTACCATATGAGGTGGGTTGTCCGGCCTTCACCCATGAGCTGCGGCAGTTCCAGTGGCCCTCCCACCGCACGTTCAAGCCCGACGTTGGCGAGATGTACAACGGCAAGACTCACCCGTCGGAGTTCCTCAGCATCTACACCATCATGGTGTAAGCTGCTGGGGCCCGCGACAATAAGGTGCTTGCCAATTACTTCCCGTTGGCACTCAAGCCCAATGTTATGTCATGGTTGATGCACTTGCCGGTGGACTCCATTTCTTCTTGGGCGGACCTGTGTCATGAGTTTGTTGGCGCCTTTACAGGAGCCGCCAAGCTCATGGCCAAGCGAGGTATTTGCATATCATCCCCCAGAAGGAAGGAGAAAACCTGCACAAGTACATCCAAAGGTTCAGCCGAGTGCAGTACAACATCCTCGACGTTCATCCCGCCGCCGTGATCAGTGCATTCCATCATAATGTGCGCAATCGGAAGATGTGTGAGGAGCTGGCGATGAACAAGGTCAAGGATGTGGCTGAACGTTATGTTCTATCCAATCGGTGCGCTCACGCTGAAGAGGGAAGGAAGTACCCCGGCAAAGACGCCGGCGCGGAAACCGACTCCACGGATGATACCGCCACCACGGCGAACAAGGGCTGGCACCGTAACAGGAAGCGCAAGGGCAAGATCATGCTTGCCGTCGAGGGATCCAACGATACCGGCACCACCAAGAAACCCAAGGCGAGTGACCCCAGCAAGGAGGTTGCCGGGTGTGTCGCTTGCCAGGCCTTGGCAGCTACCGATAAGCCAGGGGGATCCGACAAGCAGTATTGCAAGATCCACCGCACCAAGGGCCATGACCTCCAGAACTGCCGGCAAGTGGAGCTGCTCGCTGAGAAGCAGAAAGCCGAGTATGAGCGGCAGGACAAGGAGAAGGGCCAAGAGGGTGCCGAGGGATCCGACAAGAAGCGTGGCGGCCAAGGAGGCCGCCGCAGCAAAGACAACCAGCAGGAGAGGCCCGCCCGGGGCCGCGACAAGAAGCAGGAAGATGATGATCACGACGAGGACGATGAGTCCGGCGACCACGAGTTCCAGAAGGCCAGAGAAGCCATGTGTGTCGATGGTGGCGCCGCGCTGCATACATCCCACCGCCAGCTCAGGCAGTGGGCGCGTGAGGTCACAACGGTGGAGCCTTCGCCCGACGCATGGAAGCCGCTGAGGTGGTCCAGCACGCCTATCATCTTCGACACCGAGGACCATCCTGACCGCACTACTACGGTCGGGTGCTTGCCGTTGTTGGTTTCACCAACAATACGCAACCTCAAGGTGACGAAGATGCTGGTTGATGGCAGAGCTGGTCTGAACTTGATCTCGCCTGTTGTGATCAATAGGCTGCAGATCCCTGATGGAGACCTCAAGGAGACGGGCACGTTTCAAGGGGTCAACCCGGGGAGGAGCCAGCCGAAGGGAAAGGTCACGCTGCCCGTGACGTTCGAAGGCGAGCTGAACCACAGGACAGAGAGGATTGTCTTTGATGTAGCCGAGATCCCCTTGCCCTACAACGGGATCCTCGGCCGCCCGGCCGTTCGGAGTCAAAAACCTCATCGTCAGGGGTGACTCGCAGCTCGTCGTCAGGCAGATCAAGAAAGATTATCAAAGCCCATTGAAGGAAGTTTATGTGGATGAACTGAGGAAACCGGAGGAGCTCTTTGACGGTATACGAGCAGAGCACGTCCCTCGGACGGAAAACAACATTGCCGACTACCTGTCAAAGCGCGCTGCCCTCAAGCTACCTATGGAACCAGGTACTTTTGTGCTTCGGTTAACTCAACCATCCGTCGAACCATCAACCGGGCAGAACAAGCGGAGGAAGCTAGGCCCCGGCAAGTACTTCCCCACCGAGCTCCCTGGACCTGCTGGCGAAGATGTTGTCGTGGATGCCGATCCTGCCGCAGGGCAACCGACTCCAGTAGGGCCTCAGGCCATAGCCGTAGAGACGGCAGCTCCCATGGCAGAAGAGATGCCTTTGGTCCTTGTCGTCGAGCCACGGGCTCCGGCATGGGCATGGCACACCGTCCGATTCCTCCAAAAAGGAGAACTTCCTGAGGAGCAGGAAGAAGCAGAGAGAGTAGCCCGCCGGTCTGCTCTGTACCAATTCGGTGACAACGTCTTGTACAGAAAAAGACCAAATGGGGTGAAATTGAAGTGCATCTCCCGGGAGGAAGGACTAGAGCTATTCGCAGAGATACATGGAGGCATATGTGGCTCCCACATAGAGTCGAGGGCCCTTGCTGGCAAGGCTTTTCGGCAAGGTTTCTTCTGGCCCACTGCCCTCCAGGATGCGATGACACTAGTAACCAAGTGTGAAGCGTAACAGTTCCATTCAAAGAAGCTGCATCAACCAGCTCAAGCCCTTCAAACCATCCCTCTCTCCTGGCCCTTCTCAGTCTGGGGGCTCGACATATTGGTCCCTTTCCCTCATGCCGTCGGGGGCTTTGAGTACTTGTATGTTGCAATCGACAAGTTCACAAAGTGGCCAGAGGTGGAGGCGGTGAGAAAGGTGACAGCGCAGTTGGCCATCAAGTTCTTCAAGGGGCTAGTTTTCCGTTTTGGGGTACCCAACAGGGTCATCACCAATGATGGCACACAGTTCACAAGCCGCGCCTTCATGCAGTACATTGAGGATCTCGACAGCAAGGTATGTTTTGCTTCCGTGGCACACCCACGAAGCAATGGCCAAGTAGAGAGAGCAAATGCTGAAGTTCTGCGAGGCTTAAGAACGAAGACTTTTGACAGGCTGCACAAGAGTGGAAGGCACTGGATTGACAAGTTGCCGGTGGTTCTCTGGTCGATCAGAACGACGCCAAATCGAGCCACCGGCTAGACACCCTTTGCCCTAGTCTACGGGGCAGAAGTAGTTCTCCCCACGGAACTCATATACGGGTCACCTCGAGTGCTCGCCTATGATGAGCTTGAGCAAGAGTGACTGCGGCAAGATGATGCAACGCTCCTTGAGGAAGATCGTCTCCGGGTGGCTGTGAGAGCAGCATGCTACCAGCAAGCCTTGCGCCGCTACCATAGCCGCAAGGTTCATGCCCGGAGCTTTGAGGAAGGCGACCTTGTTCTTCGGCATGTTTAGTCGGCCAAGAATTCCAACAAGTTGACGCAGAAGTGGGAAGGCCCTTATCGAGTAACACGAGTCACCAGGCCCGGCGCAGTCCGCTTGGAGATCGAAGATGCCATTCCAGTGAGAAACTCCTGGAACATCGAGCATCTTCGCAAGTTTTACCCATAAGGCGCGGCTGCCGGGCCTCCCGGCAAGCCACCTTTTGTACAAGCCATGCCGGCAAGGCATGTAAACCTTTGTACAAAGCCAGGCGCAGACCCTGAGCATAAATAAATGAAGCGCTGGCGCCCTAAGTTATAGCATGCATGCTAGGTCGAGTCTCTTCCTCGGTTAGGGTTGATAGTGCTTAGCAACGGCTAACACCTAGCTTAGAGGTCAAGTGTGCGTCTCTCTGTTCTTTCCTGTCCTCTTTGGTTCGCAGGGCACATGAGCACTTCTGCCGAGCTATTTGGAAGAAAGGGAACAGACTGGCGTCCCAACCCCGGCGAACCAAAGTTGCCGGGGGCTGCAAGTACAAGGGTCCAACCGCGGCAAGCCAAGGTTGCCGGGGGATGGAGATCCAGATAAATCTTTTATTCTCTCTCATGCATTCCGATATGGGACTTGGATATGAGAAACCTTGTTTTCTCTCTATTCTACCGTGCTCCCCTTTTTCTGTACCCAAGGATTATCTCCTAGGTATGGATTTGGTTGTAGTCGCGGCAGCAAGGAAATGGAACGGGGAGCCTAAGCCCACTTCATCGATGCCTCCGCCAAGGGCGCGAGAAAGGTCGACCAAAGTGGTGGGACGGCAAGGCCTGTTGCCGGGCGAAAAACGTTTATCTTAAATAATAACGAGGATTCGCTCCTTGTCGTGGGTTTCACCCACGAACGAAAAACCCGACAAACATCCCTTTTTCATTAAAAACACCACATACAGGTACAGTTCATACGGAGTGAAAAACATGAACAAGAGGATTACAAGTTCTAAATTTAACAAAGGCTCGAAGGCTTACATACTAAAAAGAGGTAAGATGCCCATGATCCCTTTCTTGTCCCTCTCCTCAGGAAATGAAACAAGAAAGCAAAAGGGCAGAAGAAGCGCCTAGGCAAGGTACGAAGAGCAGAAGGCGCCAAGAGAACATGCTGGTGGTCGCCTAGGAGAGGGTTGGCGGTGGTGGCGCCAGATGGAGAGCTGGAAGATGAGGCAGCGGTCCGTCAATACACTACGAAGGCGTCGGTGCCATCGTACTCTGACTTGACGGCCCGCCACCCACCTTCTTCGCCTTCTCCGGCCTCCCTACGCCAGCCGCCCAAGGAGGCAACCCCGAGAAGTTCAAGGAGCCGGCGACACGGATGATGGGGTAGCCGTTGTCGCCCGGAGCGGCGTCTGACGCTTAGTCGGACCCTCATCCTACCGCGCGCTACCCTCGTCGTCGTGCTGCCCTCCTCGCCACTCTTGCTCGAGAAGGAATCTTCATCGTTAGAGGAGCTCTCCATGCAGCACCTTACGCGAGTCCCGAAGTGTCCGAAGACCTTGACGGAGAGGAAGCCGCCCTCCATTTATTTGAAATGGAGAGTGAGCCCCTCCGTCAGGCTGTGGATGTGGGCAAAATTCTTCCACCCTCGGCGAAGATACATGACGTGAGGGGCGGGGAACTCGACATTGGCCCATGTGCCGCTGTTCCCACAGCCCCTCATACGCAGCCGCAGCGCCTGCGATGGGTCCAGCTCCATCTCCCGTGCAAATGGGATCGGTAGGCGAAGACGACGGCGCGGCGGCTGGCGCAGCCTCATCAAGAACTCGTAAGGGTTATCCCGACGTGGCCCTCCATCGGGGGAGGGGCCGCTGGCGGGGGCGAGGCCGATCTGTCCACCGTCCTCCTCTCCCTCGACCGCCACGACAGCCTCGACCTCGCCCCCTCCCCCTCCCTCTAACGGCCGGCTCGCCGCTACGAGCTCTTCGGGAGGACCGATGCGTTGTCTAGCCGAGACCCTCGACACCACCGATGAAGCGTCGCCACGCCCCCTCGCCATGGCAGAAGGAAGGAGGAAGCAGGAATGGAGAGAAGCGGAAGACGAAGGATTGAGAGGCGTTGTTCCTCCCTCTCCCCTCTTTATAAAGGGGCGGGGGCGGGGCTCGGCCGCCCCTTTCGGCCAATCTGGCTCGATGAAGTGACAACGGGCGGGGCCGTCGACCGCCCTCCCCGCTCAATTGAACGAGCGTGGGAATCGACCTACTCGCGCGCGACTTCCCGTATCCCACACGCCTGTCATTCACTATGCGTCATGCATGGAGCAAACATGGTGCAAGAGACGGGTGCAATGGGACGCGTGGAGCGACGGTTCCCAAGTAAGGGCAGTAAATGAGCAGTGGCCCTACGGTCTTGAGGAGACACGCAAGCCGCCTCTTTACTGTCCACCACAAGATGACGCCAGAGTGCTTTGGTCACGCACGCGCGCGTGACCCCTGCGTCGCGCGTCCAACAGTGGTCGCGGGGAAGCACAGCGGACGAAACAGTTACCACGGAAAAAACCGCCCCGCTTGCCCGCACACCGTTCTGGGCCTGGCCCAACAACGTGTCACGCTTATGTGTGGCCCAGGCCCGGGGCTCCTGTCGGTGTACAAAAGTAGGGGCTCTCCTTTTGACCCCTTTACTTGTGCACGGGTAGTCAGAGCCATGCGCCACGGCCGCACATAGCAGGGAAAAGGAGGGGAGCCGGAGAGAAGCCGAAGGCACAAGACAATCAAGGCAACGCCAAGGACCAAAGCCACAGAGAGTAGATGGACGAAGTAGATTCCCCCAGCAAGACCCTTGTCGGGGCAGCCTCAGCGGCCCCGGCAAGCCCCCTGTGGAGTGAGCCACCCTCAAACCCACGGTCTCCAACACCATCAACCGCATTGGGCCAGGGCTCAGGAGGCACCTCCATGGTGGCATGCAGTTCTTTGTGAAGACAAAGAATATTCAAGATCAGATGAGGATTGGAAGGCAACGATCCACGACAAGATCCTTGCCGAGGAAACCCACAAGACCCCCTGCAAGATCCTTGCCGGAGACGACAGCGCGCCACGGCAAGACCCTTGTCGGGCCACCCGGCAAGACCCTTGCTAAGGGCGTCAGCGGGGCCACTACCAGGCCCGCACCAACCAAATCTCCACCGTCGTTCACATGCAGCTGCTAGCCAAACCAGCTGGGTAGGCACCTGCGTGGCAACATGCAGCTTCCAGGCCAACTCAGCACACGCCTACGTGGCGGCATGCAGATCTTCGTGGTGGCTCCACCACCGTGCCACCTCGGCTGCTTTCCTGCCTACATGGCGTCGCATGCATTGCTGGCCAGGGCACATGTCAAAGCGAGGAGGAGCGGCGACGGACGGGACGGACCTCACTCCCGTCCCCGATAAAGCAAGAGGACACCTAAGCTACGCATTAAATGCGCCTTGTCCTGTAATACGAGCGATAAGCTCATAGCACTATAGTCCTTTCCACCTCCTGTGTGCCACTGTGGCAACCCCTTTCGACTATAAAAGGAGGCCCATGGCGTACTGGAGAGGGATTCAGCTCTTTTGAACCACGCAACCACGATAACTAGTTCAAGAGCTCAAGAACACTCAATACATCCACCAATGTAGGACTAGGTTTACGCATCCTCGTGGGCCGAACCTGGGTAAACGATCCTTGTGTTGGTTACTAATCCTGCTCTTCTCACAACCCCGCGCCCCGCAACCGTATTAGGGACTCTTGTGATCCCATAGGTGTCGTTTACCACCGACAATGATGAAGATGACACACTGCGTACACTCTCGGGTTCGCGCAAGCGCTTCTGCCAAAGATGTCGTGGAAAAACACGAACACCTATGGGGCCATGCACCCCTTGTGGTTCGGAAGGGGGAAGAGCCCATTGCACAAAGAGAAGAGGGTGCGAAGCAGCACGACAGCAATCACACAAACAGTTTTGCCCAGGTTTGGGCTGCCGCGAGGTGTAAAACCCTACTCCTGCTTTGGTGGATTGATGAGGGTGGCGTGGTGGAGACGCAAAAGTTTAGCCCGGCTAGGTTGCCTCGAGGCGAGAGCAGATACGTGCATATGAGAATACAAGGGTCTGAATCCTTTCTAAGGTTGCCATGTCCCTCCTTTTATAGATCAAGGGGTCACCACAATGGAAAATCAGTCATTGCATACTGATTAGATAGCAAACAGTGCTATCATACCTAACTCTATAAATAGGACCAGGTGCATTAAATGCACCGCTTAGTGTCACATCGTAGCGCAGCCCGACAAGCCTTGCCGGGCCGTTCGGCCACTTCTTGCCTGCCCGTATGACACATCTCTGGATGGGTGTCATTTGGAGGCGATTTCCTTCAGAAGTGGCTGCCATGTGCCAAATAACAGCCACTACGCCACTTGGGGGCTCGACTCCGCACTGATTGGTGACTTGCCTTGCTGTTAGGTGGAGTAGTGGAGCCTTAGCGGGAGGTAGTCCGCCCTCAGCGTCCCCGGCAAGCTTTTTTTTGACTATTGTCCCCGACAAGCTTGCCGGGCATCCTTGAGACTTGTCTCTGGGACATCCTCGACCCCGCCAGGCTCGCCTGCCCGGCAAGGGAGCTTTTTCCTTAGTGGTGTCTTACTCCTTTAGCATGACTTTATCTGCCCTTCGATTTCTCAAAGAGCTATCTCTTATGCTTGGTATGGTCTTGGATGTTGAGAGTTGTCGGACCGGTGGTTTGCTGTTCGTGCACAGGTCAGGGGAAAACATACACCCTGTTTGTGTACCCGACAATTTCCGCCCTTTGTGTATGTGGGTTTAGCACATGTGTGATTGGATCTCATTGATTTGAGTATTTTCCTCTCTTCTATTCATCGTGTTATTCGGGAATTCCCCTCCAATACGTGGAAGATCAACCATTAGGATTCCACCATACATCACCTTCTTCTTGGGTGCCATGGCGATGAAGATGATGAAGAAGTTGACGCGTAGACTGATGATTCAGATTCACACACGCGACCCCTATCTAGCGTGCCAAAGTTGTCATGTGTACGATGATCTATGGGACTGGCAAAGATCCCTTTACGGTTCGGCTGTGAGGATCGACGTGCACAAAGAGAAGAACCAGCAATCTTCACAAGTGTTTAACCCAGGTTTGGGCTGCTATGAAGCATAAAACCCTACTTCTGCTTTGATTGTATTTGATGTGAGAGTTCAAGTACAAGGAACAAAGCTTGCCGTCAAGGGGCGTAGGAATTGTTGCAATGCGTGTAATTGAACGAATTGTCGACCTATGTAAAGGTAGCCATGGGCCTCCTTTTATAGATGAAGGGGTCATCATAGTGGCAAAACAGCCTTTACACAAGTTAAATAATGGCTACAAGGCCAAATACCTAACTGTGATGGGCTAGGAGAAATGCATTAAATGCATCGTGAGGTATCGTGCTTGTGAGGCATTCCGGCAAGGGTTATCTCTCCTTTTGTGCCATTCTCCTAGCTACCTTTTATTATCTTGACACTCCTTTAGGATGAGTTTTATTTAAGTTGTATCTTCGATGGCGAGCTGACACGTGCACAGATAGAGCTCACCAAGCCACCTGCCCGGTCGACACCTACTTGATAGACAACTAGCTTGTCGTTGAGGTGGAGCGCTGGACAAGTAGTGGAAGCTTGCCGACATGGAGCTTGTCGGGTCTTCGATTGCCATCAAGTAGCTTGCCGGCAACAAAGTGTTGATCTTCAGTACTAAGCTAAGTACTTCTCCATGACCTGTCTTGAGGTCTCCTTCATGGTTTTGTACAACAAGTCTTGAGGCTTGTTGTAGAGCTATCCTCCGCAAGCCCTACCATTGGGAAAGCTGCCACTGCCTGTGCACAAGTCAAGGTACTTAGGCACCCATGTCTTGGTACACCGACAGCGGGGCTCTTCTATTCTTTTCTTGAAGTTGTAGTGTCGGTAGGCTCCATTATTCAACACCTTTGAGACTGCAAAGGGTCCTTATCTTGGAGGGGCCAGCTTGTGTGGCTTCTTCTGATCTAGTCGGAGGACTTGGTCACCTTTCCAAAAGGCGTGTCATCTCACTTGCCTATCGTGGTATCGCCGTAGGTCCTGCTGGTAGGTAGTAGATCCGATGAGTGCCAACTTGCATTCTTCCTCAAGGATGTCGAGACCTTCTTGATGTGCTTCCTCAATTTCTACCTCTGAATATAATTCCACTCAGGGGAATTGTGGAGGAAGTCACTCAGGAGAATAGCTTTCACGCCATACACCATGAAGAAAGGAGTGCAATTCATTGATCGATTAGGACTCATCCGCAAGCCCCAAAGGACCGAAGTCAACTCGGTGACCCATACTCTTGCAGCATGCTCCAGGTCGCTCATGAGGCGTGGCTTCAGTCCTGGGAGGATCATTCCATTCGCCTATTCTGCTTGTCCATTCGACTGAGTATGAGCCACTGAGGCATAATCGACCCGAGTGCCCTGAGTATAGCATAATTCCCGGAATTGGTCCGAGTGGAAGTTTGACCCATTGTCGGTCATAATGTTGTGGGAACTCCAAATCTCAAGATTACCTCCTTGATGAACTTGATCATTGTCATTGAGTCCAGCTTCTTTATAGGTTTCAGTTCCATCCACTTGGTTAATTTGTCGACTGCTACCAATAAATGGACGAATCCGCTGGCCCCAGTTTGAAGAGTTCTGATCATGTCAAGACCCCAATTAGCAAACGGCCAAGTGAGGGGGATAGTATTCATTGCGGATGCTGATTTGTGTGACTGATTTCCATAGAACGAGCACCCCACACTCTGCTCCACTATATCTCTAGCGGCTTTGTTGGCTCAGGGCTAGTAAAAGCCCATCCGAAATGCTTTGGAGACCAGTGTCTGCAAGCATGCATGGTGCCCACAGGTTCCTGAGTGGATCTCCTGCAGGATCTGTTGTCCTTCCTCTAGTGAAATGCAACACTGTGTTACACTAGAGGTACACTTTTTGTAAAGCTGATCTCCCATAACAGTGTAAGATTTTGACCGACGACCGATCTATCGGGCCTCAACTTCATCTTCAGGGAGCTCATGCCTGAGCAAGCATGCTATGTAAGACTCTCTATCCACTCGGGAACGATCACCAATACTTCAAACCATATCAATCACTGCTGGTATTTCAACTTCAATCGGGTTCGATGGTCTGACTGGTTGCGGGGGCTCCTCAAAGTAGGGATCTTCTTTGATCATTGGGTAGTGGAGGTGCTCAAGGAACATGTTCTTCAAAACTTCTTTCCGAGTGGAACTGATCTTGGCTAAGTCATCGGCAGGTTGATTTTTGATTCAGGTAATGTGATGTAGTTCCAACCTTTCAAAGTTCTTCACCAACTTTCTGACTGCATTGTAGTAACCTGTCATTGCTGGACTCCGAATATCCCACTCTTTCATCACTTGATTAACAACAAGATCCGAGTCATCATACACCATCCATCGGCGGATACCGAGTAAGATGGCCATACGCAACCCATATAAAAGAGCTTCATCCTCTGCTTCATTGTTGGAGGAATCGAAGTGAATCTGCAGCACGTAGCTGAGTTGGTGTCCCCTGAAGGAAACTAGGACCACTCCAGCTCCTGAGCCACTAAGCATCTTAGAGCCATCAAATAACATGGTCCAATACTCGGGGAGGCTTAGAGCCGGCTGCTGGTGTTCGGTCCACTCGGCCAGGAAATCCATTAGAGATTGTGACTTAATTGCTTTCTTAGCTTCAAATTTGATGAGCAAGGGGAGGAGTTTGATGGCCCATTTGGCCACTTGGCCCGTGGCATCTTTATTATTCAATATCTCTTACAAGGGAGCGTCACCGACTACTGTGACCGAGTCTTCTTGGAAGTAAGGAGCCACCTTCTTTGCAGTCAGATAAATCTTGTGCACCAACTTCTGGTAGTGTGGGTACCTTTGCTTGGAAGGGGTCAACACCTCACAAATGTAGTACACTGGCCTCTGGATCTTTAGAGCCTTGCCTTGTTCCTCACGCTCAGCCGTGAGCATAGTGCTGACCACTTGATTTGTAGCCATGATATACAGGAGCAATGGCTCCCAACTACTAAGAGCAACATGCACCAGTTGGGTGGGAAGCAAGGCTTTGAGCTCGTCGAATGCGGCTTGTTCTTCACTTGTCCATTCAAACTTCTCTCACTTATTCATAAGTCAGTAAGTGGTAGGGCCTTTTCACCGAGTCATGAAATGAATCTGCTCTAGGCTACTAGGCAATCCGTGAGTCTTTGGACGTCATGGAGACATTTTGATAGCTTCATTCGGACAACAACACTGATCTTCTCGGTGTTATCATAGATCCACATTCAAAAACAAGGAAACCGAGTAACTTGCTGCCGGAACCTCAAAAGTGCACTTGGCCCGATTGCGCTTGATTCCATATCTACGCAGGTTCACGAACATTTCGGCATGGTATGCTAGGAGGTCAGAACATTTCCTAGACTTGACTATGATGTAAACCATGTATGCCTCCACATGCCGACTGATTTTCTTTTGCAAGAATTTTTGGATCATGCAATGGAAAGTCGGCCCGGTGTTTTTAAGTCCAAATGGCATCATGATATACCGAAATCACCCGAAAGGGGTGATGAAGGTTGTTTTTATTTCATTCGGACCATACATTTGGATCTGGTGGTACCTGGGGTACGCATCCAGAAAACACAAATGCTCACACCATGCTGTGGAGTCCACTATCTAATCTATGTGAGGGAGAGGAAAATGATCCTTGGGACATGCCTGATTGATGTGCTTGAAATCTATGCACATCCTAAGAGAGTTATTCTTCTTTGTCACCATGACGACGTTAGCGAGCCATTCAGAGTGGTACACTTCACAGATGAATTCGGCTGCTAGGAGATGTGCAATTTCCTTGCCATTCACCTTGTGCTTCCCTGTGGAGGAGCGCCGGAGGTGCTGCTTCAATGGTTCACCTTCGGGTCAACACGGAGTTGATGCTCAGCCAGCTCCCTGAGAACACCCGCCATGTCAGACGGCTTCCATGCCAAGCTGTCGCTGTTCTCATGGAGGAACTGGATGAGCTCATCTTCCTATTTGCTGTCCAACATCATGGAGATGTTGGTTGGTTGAGCATTCGGATCCTCCAAATGGACATGAACTTGCTTGGTCTCGCTGGCCAAGTGGAAAGCAGAATCAATTGGTGTCTTTTTTGACTTTAGCAGCTCACTCGAATCAACAACTTTAGTGCGTTTTTCCAATTCAGCGTCCGTCATCCATTCATTGTAAGCAATCTTCAAATCTCTGCCTATCTCTAGACAGAGTTATCACGTCGTTCGGACCGGGCATCCTAAGCTTAAGGTACATGTAGCATGGTTGGGCCATGAAACATGCGTAGGCTGGCATACCAAGACTATTGCTTTGAACCATATAAAAGTCCAAATGTCCATGCTACAAAAGAAAAGAATATGTGATGAACGTGTTAGGCAGCATTCCACATCGAAAATTCTGTTTTTTATCATTTACCTACTCGAGGATGAGTAGGAATTAAGCTTGGGGATGTTGATACGTCTCCAACGAATCTATAATTTTTGCTTGTTCTATGTTGTTATATTATCATTGTTGGATGTTTTACAATCATTTTATAGCAACTTTATATCATTTTTTGGGACTAACCTATTGACATAGTGCCCAGTGCTAGTTGTTGTTTTTGCTTGTTTTTTACTTCACATAATATCAGTACCAAACGGAGTCCAAACACAACAAAAAATTTTAGACCAGAAGACACAACATGGGCCAAAGAAGTACGAGAGGGCATGCCCGAGGTGGGCACAACCCACCAGGGTGCACCCAGGGGGTTGTGACCCCCTCAATGACCTCCCGCACCGCCTCTTCACCCTATAAATCCTCAAATATTCCAGAAACCCTTTGGGAGTCAACGAAACACAATTCCAGCTGCCGCAAGTTCCAGAACCACGAGATCCAATCTAGACACTATCACAAAGGGGTTCATCATCCTCACCGATGATGTGTGTAGTTCATCATAGACCTATGGGTCCGTAGGCAGTAGCTAGATGGCTTCCTCTCTCTCTTTTGATTCTCAATACAATGGTCTCTTGGAGATCTATTTGATGTAACTCTTTTTGCGGTGTGTTTGTTGGGATCCGATTAACTTTGAGTTTATGGTCAGATCTATATCCATGAATATTATTTGAGTCTTCTTTTGATCTCTTATATGCATGATTATTTATAGCCTCATATTCCTTGTTCGAATCTTTGGTTTAGTTAGGCCAACTAGATCGATTTTTCTTTCCATGGGGAGAGGTGCTTTGTGATGGGTTCGATTGTGCGGTGTTCTTTCTAAGTGATAGAAGGGGTAGCAAGACACACATGTATCGTTGCTCTTAAGCATAACAAGATGGGGGATATTCCTACATGAATGGATCTCGTCGACATCATGTCATCATTCTTATTGCATTACTCCTTTTCTCCATGAACTTAATACACTAGATGTATGCTGGATAGCGGTCGATGTGTGGAGTAATAGTGGTAGATGCAGGCAGGAGTCGGTCTACTAATCTTCGACGTGATGCCTATATGTTCATCATTGCCTTGGATATCATCATAATTATGTGATCTACTATCAATTGCCCAACAGTAATTTGTTTCCCCACCATGTGCTATTTCTTGAGAGAAGCCACTAATGAAATCTACGGCCCCCGGGTCTATTCGTTATCATATTTGCTTTGAGATCTATTTTTATTTGCTTTTATTTTCAGATTTATTATCCCAAAAACCCAAAAATACCTTGCTGCACTTTTTCTTACTTCTTTTATTCACGTTTTATCATATCTATTTATCCAATCTATCATAATTTTTATCTCGTCAACTTGACAATTTCTGGCACTGTTACCTGAAAAGGGATTGACAACCCCTTATACGTGTCGGGTTGCAAGTATTTGTTCTTTGTGTGCAGGTACCATTTACATAGTGTTGCTTGGTTCTCCTACTGGATTGATACCTTGGATTCATAACTGAGGGAAATGTCTACTGTAGCTATGTTGCATCATCCCTTCCTCTTTGCGGAAATACCGACGTAGCTTCATGCGACATCCCTGCTTCAGTGGACCTTTGCATTTTCCCTGTCCGGCCATGGCTACTGCTTCGGCATTGCCAGCTGCATTAGCCTTACACTTTTACTTTCGATGGGTTTGCTGCCATGCTGATTGGACTCTCTAGCCCACCTTTGCCGCTTCTCAGTCGGCCTTCTTCTTTGCTGTTCGCATACGGACTGGCTATGTCCATCAATCAGCTCAGTGCCGGAGTATCCATTCAGCCAAGCTTCATAACGAGCTCTCGGTACTTGATACCTGCCTTGAAGGTTCAGATGGATTGGTTTTCACTGACATTCTCCACTGTGTTGTGCAAACTCTTCCACCGCTGGATGTCCTCATGGACAGTCTCGTTCTTCTTCTGCATGCGATGCTGCAACTCCGCCAATCCACCCGGCCATTTGTAAGTGTCCTCATAGGTTTTCACGAACACTCAGGCTAGGTCATCCCAACAGTAAATGATGCCAGGAGGTAGCCGGTTGATGTAGGGCAGAATCCTAAAGGAGATCTTTTCACACTTGGAGGGGGGAAAGAGAGCAAACCAAAGAGGAACATAGAAGAACTCTCACATAGACAAGATCCAATCACACATATGCTAAATCCACATACACAAAGAGGAGATACAAGGCTCAAAATCCAACACAAGTAGGTGACAAAGGGTAGCTAGTTCATCCCAATCCTTGAAGGAGAGAGGTCTTGAATCCAAAGAGGATCTTCCCACAAGGGGGTCTTGAATCCACTAGGGGATCTTCTCACATGGAGGTCTTGATCTCCATGGGAGTGGTAGTGGATGAGCAAAACTCAATCTCTAACTAGAGCTATTACTTTGCTAACCCTAATTCGGAGCTAGGAGATGAGTACTTATAGTCCAAAGGGGTAAGTCGGGATTACATGGGTCGTTGCCCTTTCACTGCACGCAGGTAGGTCGGTTGTACCGGTGAGAGGACCGGTTGTACCGATTCCTGGAGGTGTTCACAGAAGTAGGGATCGGTTGTACCGGTGGGAGGACCGGTTGTACTGATCCGGCTGTAGCTGTGGGAACAATCAGGGTGGTACAGGTCTTGCATCGCTCGCATACAGAACATGAAGTAGTAGTTGGGCGGTACTGGACCGACTGTACCAGTGGACCTGTAGTTGGCCGGTAGTGGACCGGTTGTACCGGTATTTCATTGTTGGGCACAATCATCTCCATGTCCTTGGGGTCCATCTCGCTCCATCCCTTCTCCTTTGTTGATTCCTTCATACCTAAGCACACAAAGCGTCTCTGTTTGAGGTAATATGATGTAGGGTGGAACCCTATGGGGAGATCTTTCACGAATTGGAGGGGGAATCCCCAAGAACAAGATGAACACAAAGAACACAAGAGAGGGGAAACCCTCAAATTGACTAGATACAATCACACATATGCTAGATCCAAGAACACACAAGAGATACAATGATCCAAGAACAACAAAGGAAAGATACAAAGTACTAGTTCATCCCAATCCTATGAGGAGAGAGGTCTTGATGATTGTCATCTCCAAGAGGAGGTCTTCATATCCACAAGTAGATCTCCTCACATGGAGGCCTTGAACTCCATGGGAGTGGTCTCTCTCTCTCAAGAGGAGGAGGTAGGAGCAAATCTCACCTAAGAATGAGCTATCCTATTTGCTAAGTCTAAATGGAGGAGGGAGAGGGATATATATATATAGGTAGGTGGAGGAAGGGGACGATGTGGAGGCCCAACAGGTGACTCTCCGCCGTCCATCCTGATGAGCCCGTGCGCACGGGGTAAGTTGGGCCTGTGCGCACGGGGGTCCCGTGGGCACGGTACGAGCCCGTGCGCACGGGGTGCTCCGGCGCCAGCTCTCTGAGTAGTCCGTGCACACGGGGTCTTCAAGGCCCGTGGGCACGGGGTCGCCTCGGAGGTGCAGAGTTGATCTTGTTGCACTCCTTCCTCCTTGTGGCCTTGTGGTCCTTCTCCAACTCCTTTGGGGTGTTCCTCACCAGCTTGTGGTCGTCGGTCTTCGTATCTAAGGACACATAGAGCACTTTGTTGAGGTAGCAAGCAAGTCCAATGGATATTCATGATATTCTCGAAGAAGAGCGGGTTCACCTTAATTCCAATGGCGTATGTTTGAGGTCTTGTCATATGTCCTCTTGGGGTTTGGAGAGTAGTCGGAGTGTACATGGGGATGAACGAGGGATGCTCCGCATCATCTCCCCCCCTTGGGAAAGATCCGACCTTGGATCGTGATCCTCATCACCATGGAAACGTTCGTCGTGGACGGACTTGTAGTTGGATGAAGTTGAAGGCATTGCGCAATCCAAGTGCTCCAAGGTGTCTCCGGTATGTGGTACATGCAAAATGAGCAAACACAAAGTACACTTGTAAATACAATGGTTAGCGCACACAAAGTGTCCATGAAGTAAATATGAGTTCGTGCGGCAAGATGGTTCGTGACAAAGCGAATGAAGCTTATCAAGATGATATAGATTGATATGCAAAGCATTAATGTGGTAATTAGCATGGTGCACAAAGCGACAAATTCTACCATTGTGCAAAATGATGTCATAGAGATATGGTTCATCAATAGCATGAATATGGCAATGGATGCTCAATATGAGTATGGTATCATGCAATTGATGGTGGGCAATATGATAATGATGTATGAATATGCCACCAAGGTAGATCACAACAAATTTGCTAAGGAAATGCACAAGCTCATATATCATGGATGACATGGGAATACAAGATGCAACAACGTAATCATAATGTGATTCAATCCATGCATGAGGTGCAAACTTGTGGTGAGTATGATATGTCCATCGAGCATGACATGTCGGAGCACAATCAACAAATATGTAGGTGTTAGTGCAATGTGCCAAAGGAGTGTTGATGTACCAATGCTCGATGTCGTGGCACTCCTCAAGTTGAAGGTCCATAGGGTCCATCTCCAATGCCGATCCTCCATCCAATATATGTATCATGTAGACGAGAAGAAGGAAACAACAATGAAAGAGTGACCCATCCAATATGCGTATTTGAGGATGGCTCAAAGGGAAGGAGTTCACCTTTATGAGGATGTCGAAAATGTTGGTGTCGCACATCGTGTATGCCTTCACATAACCAATATGTCTCATGACGGTAACGCCTTGTGAATCCTTCAAAACGAAAGAACATGGCAAACACTCGGAAAAAAAATGAGGTTAGCTGAAGTGCAAAACTTATCATTCGCGTGGTAAGATACCCAACAAGTGTATGCATCATGCTCATCATAAAAAAGGACAAGGGTGCATTTCATAATATGTCGGCATATGATGCGAGAACAACCAAATACAATAGGCTCAATCAAACAAGCATGCTTCACAAGTAATATGTCCATGTCTCCAAGATCAATAAGCATAGCAAGTTGGCACTCAATACAAGGTGATATTAGAGATGCAACTAATGGAGACAAGAGGCAATGATCATGACAAATCAAGTGAGAGGCATGAGCACATATGTCATCAACCCAAGAAAGCGAGTAAGAGTGGAACATGGGTGATGCAACATAGCAAGCAATCATAGCGATCAAGTCAAGCAAGCTAGTAGTGCCAAGATGCAACATACTAGAGGGAATAATGGCAAGCATGTCATGTGTGCAAATAGTGGGCATGAATAATGCACATGACATATCACAAGCATGAAAGCAAGATATGAGTAGAAAGGCATGAATGTATTGGCGAGGGGCCATAAGTAAATAGCAATGGAGCATCATGAATCTCCCAACACAACAAGCATCAATAGCATGGGGCACATGATAAACATGGAAATAGAAACAAGGATCTCCACCAAGCATGCAAATAGACATAGGAGTAGCATAATGGTGAATCATGGGTAGATGCAAGCAAGGGTCACAATTGCATGGCAAAGGCATAGGAGCAAGCATAGCATGCAAAGGGAACACAATAGTATGGGCATAAGGTGACAAGTGGTAAATAGCCCATAGCCGTGTGAGAGCCAAGTAGAAGAGATGCGCGTAGTCCTTGCGTGAAGGGAACGGTGGTAAGGATAGTCCACGGGATCCAAAAGCGTCGTTGCTCTCAAGATCTCGTTTCGTCAACTCTTTCGATTGAGAGGTTGACGAGTATATGTGAGTACCTACACAAAACAAAGGGAATGGAAAAATTGTGTGTGCGTGGTATATGTACACATCATCCATCATGGTGCGCACGTGCATGTGTCGGTTAGCACAAAATATCCAATGCTCAAATAAATGAGATGCGCGATATAGAAACATGTCATCCATCATGAGAGGTTTGTTGTTATGCATGGCATAATGGAGACTCAAAGGATGTAATGCATCATGACAAATATCTAGAGCATTGTTATTCATGGAATGCATATGGTGCAAGCAATCATGGAAATTATGCAAAGTATGGAATGCATCAAGATCTCCTAATATGTATGAGGAAACTATGGGGGTCTCCTCATGAGCATTAGTGGAAACATCACATGGAGAATATTGATAACATAAAAAACAATGCATATTTGGAACAATGTGATCATGGCATGACACAGTAGATGAATTGCGAAAATCATGTAAAGGAAGCATGGCAATATCATCACATGAAAAACAAAAGCCAATGACCATCATCTCGTCATCTATGCCGTAAGTGCAAATGTGATTTATTTTAATGGGGCATTCATAGTTACTATGTTGAGATTGAAATGATGCAATATGGGATATCCCACTCATAGCATATGACAAGTTCAATGGGTTGCCAAACATGATGTGACCAAAAGAATTTTCACATGATAACCTATGTAGCATAGCATCACAACTAGGCAACTCAACATGCTCATCATCATATTCATCATAAATAGGTAAGTCAAGGCATGAAGAAGTATCACTAGCATGAAGCTTGGGAATAGGTGGCTCAACATCATGGGAGCAATCGATGTCAAGAGAGTCCACTAGTGGGACAAGAGAAGCACCATCACCTATGTTACCTTTGGAGCATAGCTCATGTGTTGTAGGTGAGGTGTTGAAGATCATCTTGTTGTCATCTTCATCTTGATGGAACCATGTGGGGGTGCATGATCGTCCACCATGGCCATCGTCATCTCCAATGGAGGGATGGACTCGTCGAGGATAGGCATGTCGTCATGTAGGAGACCTTGCACCAAAGAAGAAAACACACTAGGAGTAGAGGTTAAGTTGTTAGAAATCATAGTGGCCTCACATGCCGTCTCAACTACCTCACTCACTACGTGTTGTGGCTCACTCACTACCTCTTGGATGCTCTCACTCATATGGTTGGTGGAGTCACTCAAATGGCACTCAACCTCACATAGGATGTGTGGCATGCTCTTATGTGTGGTGCTAGTGGTGGTCACACTCATCCTCTCATAGGAAATGCTCTCAATGTCACATATGGTGGAGTCACGCATCTCTCTCATGGGGTGGTGGCTCTCCTCACATGACAAATGGGGCATCTCGACATCTGTGGGTGTCGGAGAGATGTAGGTGCCAATGTCTCCATGCTCAACTCCTATCGCCGTGGTCGAAGGGGATGGCCCTTGCTCGACCTTCTTGTCATCGTCTTTTTGTTGGAGGCCCATATGATGTGGAACCTCGTAGCTTGTCTCCATGACCGAAGGGAATTTCCCATGCTCGGCCATCTTCCTTGAGGGGCTTCCGAAGATGGAAGAGTCACCCTCACTTGTAGGTGGTCGCCTTGGACTTGATGAAGTTGGTGTAGGCGTACTCGTGGGAAGTAGGCGAAGATGCCATACGTACAAAGGCGAAGATGCCTTGATAGCACTTGGTGAAGATGCCAAAGTGGTTGGTGTAGCCGTAGCGCTGTCTTGGTGGCGGTCGTCTCGCGGTCTTCTTTTGTGCTCATGAAGCTTGGACTTGTCATGAAGTAGGGCTTGTTGGTACTTGTGCATTTGCGCTTGTGGAGCATCTTCATGATTATGATGTCGTTGTCGTGCTTGAGCTCGTAGGAGATGTCGTTCGTCATCGTCGTGCACATGTTGCTTGGAGGTGACTTGCCCTTCATGACAATGTGGATCACGAACGTGATGGTGGTCGCAATGTCTTGAAGATGATGAAGGGGAAGTAGACTTGATTAAGGCCCGAATCTCCTCCATCCTTGCATCTTGCTCCTCCTTTTGTGCGGAAAGCTTCTTGTCGATGTATTCCCTTTTCCTTTCTTCGGAGTGACGAATGTCGATGGAGATGTTCTCGATGCGCTCTTGCAATCTTGATTGTGCGTCTTGCATTTGCCATTCTAGATCGAAGTTGGACGCTTTGGTGATGTAGTTGTTCACGCCATCGTTGTTGTCGTAGACCGGAGAGGAAATGCCTTGCCTATCCATCACAATACTCGAGCAAATGTGAGTGGAAGAAAGGAAAGAACTAGACCAATGTACCTTATCCAATGTTGAAGATGGATCAATGATCACTCAATAATGTACCAAGGAAATAGGGAAAATAACATATCCAAGAATTTTTTCAATTGTGTTGGGAAATTAAGTCTTGATGATGCTCTTATACTTAAAAGGACTAAATCTTATGTGGAAGCTATTTCAACACTAGTTCTAAACCTTGAAAATAAATTCATTCGTACTCATCCTACCTTGCAAAGATTGTTCTATGAGTTACCCGTTATAAAGAATCCTAAAGCTAAAAAGTTAGCCACTCTTGTTCTCATGAATGAATTTGACTACATAATACGGTAAGCTAGGGAAATCTTTGATTTTTATGGTATGAATCATGAAAACCCCGTGATTGATGAAATTCTTTATAATAGTGACTATGCATTCAGACACTTGCTTGGGAGTAATCAAATCTTCGATGAGAATCTTAAAAAGCAAGTCCCTATTTTAGACACGATCCAACAAGTTTTCAATGATGTTAATCAACACTATTCTTGGATTGTTGTCGGAAATCAAAAGGGGTACGATGATAAGCAACTTGATAGTGCTAAGGTTTCCATGGATAATGTGTTTTATGTTTTATTTGCAAAACCCCCTGACAAAAATACCCACAAGGAAAATAAGGATAAAGATGGCAAAACTTAGATCCTACATGTTATGCCTAGCTAGGGGCGTAAAACGATAGCGATCGTTGGGTGGCAACCCAACTTGTATCCTTTTGCTTTTTGGTTTGCTTGATGTTTTCAATAAAATACCTAATTATGCCTCTGATTAGATGTGTTTTTGTGGTCAAATTAGTGTTTGTGCCAAGCAAGGACTTTGGGATGATTTGGGTGAGAATTGATTTGATCTTGCTGAAAACAGAAACTTTTGCCCTCACGAAAATATTTCCCATTTTTAACATAACAGTGCTTTTGAGTTGATTCTTTTTACAGAAGATTAATAAAAAATTGCACATGTTGTCCTAATGTTTCAGAATTTTTAGAGTTACAGAAGTATTCGAAGTAGTCAGATTGCTACAGACTGTTCTATTTTTGATAGATTATGTTTTCTTTGCTTTGTGTGCTTGTTTCGATGATTCTGTGGTTTTCTTTGAAGAGTTTTTGCCGTAGAAAAGTTGGGATACAGTAGATATAATTTAAAAATAAATTATGAATGGGTTTTCAATAGTACTTAGAGTAGTGGTTTTCTTTCTTATACTAACGGATCTGACGAAGGTTTTGTTGAGTTATGTGTGATTGAAGTTTTCAGGTTTTTGTTGATATTATGTTGGATGAAGGAATAAGGATTAGCAAAAGGCTAAGCTTGGGGATGCCCGAGGCACCCCAAGATAATATTCAAGAAGTATCAAGCAACTAAGCTTGGGGATGCCCCCGAGTGGCATCCCCTATTTCTTCTAACAACCGTCGGTATTTTACTTGGAGCTATATTTTTATTCGTCACATATTATGAGTTGTACTTGGAGCTTCTTTTATGCTATGAATCGTTGCTTGTTTTGCTTTGTGTTTAAGTCTTGAATCCTTGCTGGACACACCTTTTTGAGAGAGCCAAAAATTATGTTATGCTTGCTCCTATGCTTCACTTAAATTTTTAGAGCCTTGAGATTGCTCTAGTGCTTCACTTATATATTTTTGAGTATAGTGTGCTTTGTTGTTTTTGAAGAAATGCTCTCATGCTTCCCTTAGATTTATTTGGGAGTTAGTAAATTTTTGAATAAATTCTCTATTGCTTCACTTAAATTATTTTGAGAGAAAGAAATATTATGCTCATGTTATTCACCTAAATTTGTTCGAGCTTATTAAAAGCAACATTTGAAACTAGTCCCAAAGTGATAATAAAAACTTTCATGAAGATCATTGGACAAAATAAACTTGGTTCTTAGTGATGGTTTTGAGATATGACATATGATATGTGAGTCATGTTGATGAGTAGTTATGCTTTAGTAAGAATATTGGTGTTAAGATTTGTGATTCCCTATGCAAGGACGAAAGTCAATAGTTATGCAATGAAATTACATCCTAGTTGTGGTGCATTATTCAATGTTAATTATGCTTAATGCTCGTTTACGAGATTTTTCGTTTCTTGGTTGGATGCTTCTCAATCTTTTTGCTAGCCTTCATTTGAACAAAGTATGATCACTACTTGTTCATCCAAAACCCTTTATACCAGTTTGCCATATGAGTCCACTATATATACCTATATGCGGTATTTCCATGTCATTCTAAGCAAATTTGCATGTGCCATCTCTAATTTTCAAAATAAATTTCTCTTTTGTGTTCTCGTACCACTCGTGAGGCGGTGAGGGGTGGCCGATGTTTTCCATGCTAGATGTGTTATTCTCACGATGAGTGTTTATTCACTTGTCATTGCACGAGAGTACCGCAAAGGTATTAGGGATGCCCAGTCCCGAAATGAAAAATGAATTTACTTTATGTTGTCAATAAATTCCTTGGAAAGTGTTCTTATGGAGGGCACCCATGGATACGGTTAGCCATGGAAAGTGAAAGTATGGTGGAAAAAGGAATAAACTTTATTTTCTATTTGGGAACCGCCTATGATATATCTAGCATGGAAAGTGTTGGGAACTCTATGTCGTTTTCGTTGGTGGAAAAAGTATGCCTCCTAAAATGTTGTTATCTCTCAATTTTCGCTTTGATCTTTGGCACCTCTACAAATCCCTACTTCCCTCCATGAAGGGCCTTTCTTTTACTTTATGCAATTTTTATTTTCCAACTTAAGTCTCCATCTTCTCTTATAAAGCACCAACCAAGGGGCACTACGGTCGTACTTGAGCATTGGGTATAGCTAGTATTCGAGTGTGTTTCATGAATGGATCAATGATTGAGGATAATGGGCTAGGGATAACTTGCTTTAGCATTGATATTTTGAAAGGCATGGTTGCTTGTTGATATGCTTGAGTATTAAAGTCTTCATGTCAAAACTAGACTATTGCTTTGAACCATATAAAAGTCCAAATGTTCATGCTATAAAGGAAAGAATATGTGATGAAACATGTTAGGCAGCATTCCACATCAAAAATTCTGTTTTTATCATTTACCTACTCGAGGATGAGCAGGAATTAAGCTTGGGGATGCTGATATGTCTCCAACGTATCTATAATTTTTGATTGTTCCATGTTGTTATATTATCATTCTTGGATGTTTTACAATCATTTTATATCATTTTTTGGTACTAACCTATTGACATAGTGCCCAGTGCCAGTTGCTAATTTCTGCTTGTTTATTACATCGCAGGAATTCAATACCAAACGGAGTCCAAATGCAGCGATACTTTTTGTGGAATTTTTCTGGACCAGAAGACACAAGTTGGGTCGAAGAAGTACCAGAGGGGTTCCTTTAGGGGGGCACAACCCACTAGGGCGTGACTGGGGGCCCAGGTGCGCCCAGGTGGGTTTTTCCCATGTCGGTGGCCTCCCACACCACCTCTTTGCTCTATAAATACCCTAATATTGCAGAAATCCTAGGGGAGTCAACGGAAATCATTTCCAGCCATCGCAAGTTCCAGAAACACCAGATCCAATCTAGACACCATCATGGAGGGGTTCATCATGTCCATTGGTGCCACTCCGATGATGCATGAGTAGTTCTTTGTAGACCTACGGGTCTGTATTTAGTAGATGGATGGCTTCCTCTCTCTCTCTTGATTCTCAATACAATGGTCTCTTGGGGATCCATATGATGTAAGTCTTTTTGTGGTGTGTTTGTTGGGATCCGATAAGCTTTGATTTTATGATCACGTCTATGTTTTTATCCATGAAAGTTATTTGAGTCTTCTTTGATCTCATATATGCATGATTGATTATAGCCTCATATTTCTTGTCCGATGTTTTGGTTTTGTTTGGCCAACTTGATCTATTTATCTTGCAATGGGAACATGTGCTTTGTGATGGGTTCGATCTTACGGTGCTTGATCCCAGTGACAGAAGGGGAAACAACACATATGTATTGTTATTATTAAGGATAACAAGATGGGGTCTATTTCTACATAAATAGATCTTGTCTACATCATGTCATCGTTCTTATTGCATTACTCCATTTTTCCATGAACTTAATACACTAGATGCATGGTGGATAGCGGTCGATGTGTGGAGTAATAGTAGTAGATGCAGGCAGAAGTCGGTCTACTAATCTTGGACGTGATGCCTATATAATGATCATTGCCTGTATATCGACATGATTATTTGAAGTTCTATCAATTGCCCAACAACAATTGTTTTCCCACTGTTTGTTATTTTTCTCGAGAGAAGCCACTAGTGAAACCTATGGTACCTCTTGAGCTTGTGTTGGTTTTCCCTTGAAGAGGAAAGGGTGATGCAGCATAGTAGCATAAGTATTTCCCTCAGTTTTTTAGAACCAAGGTATCAATCCAGTAGGAGGCTACACTAATATCCCTCATACCTGCACAAACAAATAAGAACCTTGCAACCAACACGATAAAGGGGTTGTCAATCCCTTCAAGGCCACTTGCAAAAGTGAGATCAGATAGAGATAATAAGATAAATATTTTTGGTATTTTTATGATATAGATTGGAAAGTAAAGATTGCAAAATAAAATAGATCGGAAACTTATATGATGGAAAATAGACCCGGGGCCATAGGTTTCACTAGTGGCTTCTCTCAAGATAGCATAAGTATTATGGTGGGTGAACAAATTACTGTCGAGCAATTGATAGAAAAGTGCATAGTTATGACAATATCTAGGCATGATCATGTATATAGGCATCACGTCCGCGACAAGTAGATCGAAACGATTCTGCATCTACTACTATTACTCCACACCTCGACCGCTATCAAGCATGCATCTAGAGTATTAAGTTCATAAGAACAGACTAACGCACTAGGCAAGATGACATGATGTAGAGGGATAAACTCAAGCAATATGATATAAACCCCATCTTTTTATCCTCGATGGAACAATACAATATGTGCCTTTCTTGTTGGGGAACGTAGCAGAAATTCAAAAAATTTCTATGCATCACCAAGATCAATCTATGGAGTAATCTAGCAACGAGGGGAAGGAGAGTGCATCCACATACCCTTGTAGATCGCTAAGCGGAAGCGTTCAAGTGAACGGGGTTGAAGGAGTCGTGCTCGTCGTGATCCAAATCACCAGAGATCCTAGTGCCGAACGGACGGCACCTCCGTGTTCAACACACGTGCAGCCCGGTGAAGTCTCCCACGCCTTGATCCAGCAATGAGAGAGGGATAGGTTGGGGAAGACTCCGTCCAGCAGCAGCACAACGGCGTGGTGGTGGTGGAGGAGCGTGGCACTCCAGCAGGGCTTCGCCAAGCACCGCAAGAGACGAGGAAGGAGAGGGAGAGGTTCTCATGTGTATGGCAGCCCCAAACCCCCACTATATATAGGGGGAAGGGAGAGGGGGAGGCGCCCTAGGGTTTCCCCTAGGGGGGGGGCGGCGGCCAGGGCAGATGGGATCTCCCCTTTGGGTGACTTGACCCCCAAGCCAGGAGGTGGGAACCCTAGATGGGGTGCCCCAAACCCCCTGGTCACGTGGGAATAGGTGAGGGGGGCGCACAGCCCCTTAGTGGGCTGGTTTGCCCCCTCACCTTGGCCCATGAAGCCCCCCCCAACACTTGCCGGGGCTCCCGAAACACCGTTCGGTCATGCTGGTCATCACCCAGTACCTCCAGAACACTTCCGGACTCCAAAACCCTTCTTCCAATATATCAATCTTCACCTCCGGACCATTCCGGGACTCGTCGTGATGTCCGGGATCTCATTCGGGACTCAGAACAACATTCGGTAACCACGTATATCTATTCCCTATAACCCTAGCGTCATCGAACCTTAAGTGTGTAGACCCTACGGGTTCGGGAACCATGCAGACGACTCTCCGGTCAATAACCAACAGCGGGATCTGGATACCAATGTTGGCTCCCACATGTTCCACGATGATCTGATCGGATGAACCACGATGTCAAGGACTCAATCAATCTCGTATACAATTCCCTTTGTCTAGCGGTATTGTACTTGCCCGAGATTCGATCGTCGGTATGCCGATACCTTGTTCAATCTCGTTACCGGCAAGTCTCTTTACTCGTTCCGTAACACATCATCTCGTGATCAACCCCTTGGTCACATTGTGCACATTATGATGATGTCCTACCGAGTGGGCCCAGAGATACCTCTCCGTTACACGGAGTGACAAATCCCAGTCTCGATTTGTGCCAACCCAACAGACACTTTCGGAGATACCCGTAGTGCACCTTTATAGCCACCCAGTTACGTTGTGACGTTTGGTACACCCAAAGCATTCCTACGGTATCTGGGAGTTGCACAATCTCATGGTCTAAGGAAATGATACTTGACATTTAGAAAAGCTTTAGCATACGAACTACACGATCTTTGTGCTAGGCTTAGGATTGGGTCTTGTCCATCACATCATTCTCCTAATGATGTGATCCCGTTATCAACGATATCCAATGTCCATGGTCAGGAAACCGTAACCATCCATTGATCAACGAGCTAGTCATCTAGAAGCTTACTAGGGGCATGGTGTTGTCTATGTACCCACACATGTATCTGAGTTTCCTCTCAATACAATTATAGCATGGATAATAAACGATTATCATGAACAAGGAAATATAATAATAATAACTAATTTTTTATTGCCTCTAGGGCATATTTCCAACAGTCTCCCACTTGCATTAGAGTCAATAATCTAGTTCACATCACCATGTGATTAACATTGACAGGTCACATCGCCATGTGACCAACATCCAAAGAGTTTACTAGTGTCACTATACTAGTTCACATCATCATGTGATTAAGACTCAATTAGTTCTGGGGTTTGATCATGTTTTGCTTGTGAGAGAGGTTTTAGTCAACGGGTCTGCAATATTCAGATCCGTTTGTACTTCACAAATCTCTATGTCATATTGTAAATGTTGCTTCCACGCTCCACTTGGAGCTATTCCAAATGGTTGCTCCACTATACGTATTGAGTTTGCTACTCAGAGTCATTCGGATAGGTGTTAAATCTTTCATCGACGTAACCCTTTACGCCGAACTCCTTATCACCTCCATAATCGAGAAACATGTCCTTTATTTACTCCAAGGACAATTTTTGACCGCTGTCCAATGATCCATTCCTGGATCATTCTTGTACCCCTTGACTGACTCATGGCAAGGCACACTTCCGGTGCGGTACACAACATAACATACTATAGAGCCTACGTCTGAAGCATAGGGGACGACCTTCGTCCTTTCTCTCTCTTTTGCCGTGGTCGAGCTTTAACTCTTAACTTCATACCTTACAACTCAGGCAAGAACTCCTTCTTTGTCTGATCCATCTTGAACACCTTCAAGATCATGTCAAGGTATGTGCTCATTTGAAAGTACCATTTAGTGGTTTTTGATATATCCCCATAGATCTTGATGCTCAATGTTCAAGCAGCTTAATCAAGGTTTTATATTGAAAAACACTTTTCAAATAACCCTATATGCCTTCTAGAAATTCTACAACATTTCTGATCAACAATATGTCAACAACATATACTCATCAGAAATTCTATAGTGCTCCCACTCACTTCTTTGGAAATACAAGTTTCTCATAAACTTTGTATAAACCCAAAATCTTTGATCATCTCATCAAAGCGTACATTCCGACTCCGAGATGCTTACTTCAGTCCTTAGAAGGATTGCTGGAGCTTTGCATACTTGTTAGCGTCTTTCAGGATTGAGAAAACCTTCTGGTTGTATCACATACAACCTTTCCTCAAGGATATCGTCCAGGAAACAATGTTTTGACATCCTATCTGCAAGATTTCATAAATCATGTACTAATTGCTAATATAATTCCAACAGACTCTTAGCATCGCTATGAGTGAGAAAGCCTCATTGTAGTCAACTCGTTGAACTTGTCGGAAAACATCTTAACGACAAGTCGAGCTTTGTTAATGGTGATCCTTACCATCACTGTCTGTCTTCCTTATAAAATCCATCTGTACCCAACGGCCTTACGACCATCAAGTATTTCTTTGAAAGTCATGGATCCTCTCTCGGATTTTATGGCCTCGAGCCATTCATTGGAATCCAGGCCCACCATCGCTTCTCCATAGCTCGTAGGTTCATTGTTGTCTAGCAACATGATCTCTAAGACAGGATTGCGTACCACTCTGAAGTAGTATGCGTCCTTGTCAACATACGAGGTTCGGTAGTGACTTGATCCGAAGCATCATGATCACTATCATCAGCTTCCACTTCAATTGGTGTAGGTGCCATATGAACAACTTCCTGTGCCCTGCTACACACTGGTTGAAGTGATGGTTCAATAACCTCATCAAGTCTCCACCATCCTCCCACTCAATTCTTTCGAGAGAAACTTTTCCTCGAGAAAGGACCCGTTTCTAGAAACAATTACTTTTGCTTCCGGATCTGAGATAGGAGGTATACCCAACTGTTTTGGGGTGTCCTATGAAGATGCATTTTATCCATTTTGGGTTCGAGCTTATCAACTTGAAACTTTTTCACATAAGCGTCGCAGTCCCAAACCTTTAAGAAACGACAACTTAGGTTTCTCCAAACCATAGTTCAAACGGTGTCCTCTCAATGGAATTATGTGGTGCCCTATTAAAGTGAGTGCGGTTGTCTCTA
Source organism: Triticum dicoccoides (assembly GCF_002162155.2). Taxonomy (NCBI): domain Eukaryota; kingdom Viridiplantae; phylum Streptophyta; class Magnoliopsida; order Poales; family Poaceae; genus Triticum; species Triticum dicoccoides. The sequence goes on from NC_041387.1 coordinate 263,839,858, forward strand.
ATGCCTAACCCATGAACGATAGTGGTAATTCGATAAGAGACATCATGGTACGCACCATATCCAATAGGGTGCAACTATGATGTTCGGACACACCATCACACTGTGGTGTTCCAGGCAGTATTAATTATGAAACAATTTCCAAATGTCTTAATTGCGTGCCAAAGCTCGTAACTCAGATACTCATCTCTTTGATCATATCATAGACATTTTATCCTCTTGTCACAATGATCTTCAACTTCACTCTGAAATTACTTGAACCATTCAATAATTCAGACTTGTGTTTCATCAAGTAAATATACTCAACATCTACTCGAATCATCTGTGAAGTAAGAACATAACGATATTCATTGCATGCCTCAGTACTCATTGGACTGCACACATCAAAATGTGTTATTTCCAACAAGTTGTTATCTTGTTCCATCTTACTGAAAACGAGGCTTTTCAGTCATCTTGCCCATGTGGTATGATTTGCATATCTCAAGTGATTCGAAATCAAGTGAGTCCAAACGGTCCATTTGCATGGAGTTTCTTCATGAATATACACCAATACACATGGTTCGCGTGTCTCAAACTTTTCAAAAACGAGTGAGTCCAAAGATCCATCAACATGGAGCTTCTTCATGCATTTTATACCAATATGACTTACATGGCTATGCCACAAGTAGGTGGTACTATCATTACTATCTTATATCTTTTGGCATCAACATTTGTATCACTACGATCGAGATTCAATGAACCATTCATTTTAGGTGCAAGACCATTGAAGGTATTATTCAAATAAATAGAGTAACCATTATTCTCCTTAAATGAATAACCGTATTGCGATAGACATAATCCAATCATGTCTAGGCTCAACGCAAACACCAAATAACAATTATTTTGGTTTAACACCAATCTCGATGGTAGAGGGAGCATGCGATGCTTGATCACATCAACCTTGGAAACACTTCCAACACATATCGTCAGCTCACCTTTAGCTAGTCTCCGTTTATTCCGTAGCTTTTATTTAGAGTTACTAACACTTAGCAACCGAACCGGTATCTAATACCCTGGTGCTACTAGGAGTACTAGTAAAGTACACATTAACATAATGTATATCCAATATACTTGTGTCAACCTTGCCATCCTTCTCATCTACCAAGTATCTAGGGTAATTCTGCTCCAGTGGCTGTTTCCCTTATTACAGAAGCACTTAGTCTCGGGTTTGTGTTCAACCTTGGGTTTCTTCATTACAGCAGCAGCTGATTTGCCGTTTCATGAAGTATCCCTTCTTACCCTTGCCCTTCTTGAAACTAGTGGTTTCACCAACCATCAACAATTGATGCTCCTTCTTGATTTCTACTTTCGCGGTGTCAAACATCGCGAATATCTCAAGGATCATCAAATCTATCCCTGATATGTTATAGTTCATCACGAAGCTCTAGTAGTTTGGTGGCAATGTCTTTGGAGAAACATCACTATCTCATCTGGAAGATTAACTCCCACTCGATTCAAGTGATTGTCGTACCCAGACAATCTGAGTATAAGCTCAACGATTAAGATCTTCTCCCTCAGCTTGTAGGCTAGAAAACTCGTCAGAGGTCTCCTACCTCTTGACGTGGGCACGAGCCTGAATTCCCAATTTCAGCTCTTGGAACATCTGATATGTTCTGTGACATTTCAAAAATGTCTTTGGTGCCTCAATTCTAAACCATTTAACATTTCCGAACTATCATGTAGTCATCAAAACGTGTATGTCAAATGTTCGCAACATCCACAGACCACGTTCGAGGTCCAGCACACCGAGCGGTGCATTAAGGACATAAGCCTTCTACTGTCCGCATAATTGCTACTGCCAACTTTCAACTATATTTTCTCTAGGAACATATCTAAAACAGTAGAACTAAAGCGCGAGCTATGACATAATTTGCAAAGGGCTTTTGACTATGTTCAGGATAATTAAGTTCATCTAATGAACTCCCACTCAGATAGACATCTCTCTAGTCATCTAAGTGATTACATGATCCGAGTCAACTAGGCCGTGTACGATCATCACGTGAGACGGACTAGTCATCATCGATGAACATCTTCATGTTGATCGTATCTACTATACGACTCATGCTCGACCTTTCGGTCTCTTGTGTTCTGAGGCCATGTCTGTACATGCTAGGCTCGTCAAGTCAGCCTAAGTGTTTCGCGTGTGAGAATCTGGCTTACACCCATTGTATGTGAACGTTAGAATCTATCACACCCGATCATCACTTGATGCTTCGAAACGACGAACTTTCGCAATGGTGCACAGTTAGGGGGAACACTTTCTTGAAATTTTAATGAGGAATCATCTTATTTACTACCGTCGTTCTAAGCAAATAAGATGCAGAAACATGATAAACATCACATGCAATCAAAAAGTGACATGATATGTCCAATGCCATTTTGCTCCTTTTGATCTCCATCTTCGGGGCTCCACGATCATCATCGTCACCGGCATGACACCATGATCTCCATCATCATGATCTCCATCATCGTGTCTTCATGAAGTTGTCTCGCCAACTATTACTTCTACTACTATGGCTACCGGTTAGCAATAAAGTAAAGTAATTACATGGTGTTGTTCAGTGGCACGCAGGTCATACAATAAATTAAGACAACTCCTATGGCTCCTGCCAGTTGTCATACTCATCGACATGCAAGTCGTGATTCCTATTACAAGAACATGATCAATCTCATACATCACATATCATTCATCACATTCTTCTTGGCCATATCACATCACATAGCATACCCTGCAAAAACAAGTTAGACATCCTCTAATTGGTGTTTGCATGTTTTACGTGGCTGCCATGGGTTTCTAGCAAGAACGTTTCTTACCTACGCAAAACCACAACGTGATATGCCAATTGCTATTTACCCTTCATAAGGACCCTTTTCATCAAATCCGATCCAACTAAAGTGGGAGAGACTGGCACCTGCTAGCCACCTTATGCAACAAGTGCATGTCAGTCGGTGGAACCTGTCTCACATAAGTGTACGTGTAAGGTCGGTCCAGGCCGCTTCATCCCACAATGCCGCCGAATCAAGATTGGACTAGTAACGGTAAGCATATTGAACAAAATCAACGCCCACAACTACTTTGTGTTCTACTCGTGCATAGAATCTACGCAATAGACCTAGCTCTGATACCACTGTTGGGGAACGTAGCAGAAATTCAAAAAATTTCTACGCATCACCAAGATCAATCTATGGAGTAATCTAGCAACGAGGGGAAGGAGAGTGCATCTACATACCCTTGTAGATCGCTAAGCGGAAGCGTTCAAGTGAACGGGGTTGAAGGAGTCGTACTCGTCGTGATCCAAATCACCAGAGATTCTAGTGCCGAACGGACGGCACCTCCGCGTTCAACACACGTGCAGCCCGGTGAAGTCTCCCACGCCTTGATCCAGCAATGAGAGAGGGAGAGGTTGGGGAAGACTCCGTCCAGCAGCAGCACAACGGCGTGGTGGTGGTGGAGGAGCATGGCACTCCAGCAGGGCTTCGCCAAGCACCGCAAGAGACGAGGAGGGAGAGGGGTAGGGCTGCGCCAAGAGGGAGAGGTTCTCATGTGTATGGCAGCCCAAAAACCCCACTATATATAGGGGAAAGGGAGAGGGGGAGGCGCCCTAGGGTTTCCCCTAGGGGGGCGGCGACCAGGGCAGATGGGATCTCCCCTTTGGGTGACTTGCCCCCCAAGCCAGGAGGTGGGAACCCTAGATGGGGTGCCCCAAACCCCCTGGTCACGTGGGAATTGGTGAGGGGGGCGCACAGCCCCTTAGTGGGCTGGTTTGCCCCCTCCCCTTGGCCCATGAAGCCCCCCCAACATTTGCCGGGGCTGCCGAAACACCTTTCGGTCATGCTGGTCATCACCCAGTACCTCCAGAACACTTCCGGACTCCAAAACCCTTCGTCCAATATATCAATCTTCACCTTCGGACCATTCCTGGACTCCTCGTGACATCCGAGATCTCATCCGGGACTCCGAACAACATTCGGTAACCACTTATATCTATTCCCTATAACCCTAGCATCATCGAACCTTAAGTGTGTAGACCCTATGGGTTCAGGATCCATGCAGACATGACCGAGACGACTCTCTGGTCAATAACCAACAGTGGGATCTGGATACCCATGTTGGCTCCCACATGTTCCACGATGATCTCATCGGATGAACTACGATGTCAAGGACTCAATCAATCTCGTATACAATTCCCTTTGTCTAGCGGTATTGTACTTGCCCGAGATTCGATCGTCGGTATGCCGATACCTTGTTCAATCTCGTTACCGGCAAGTCTCTTTACTCGTTCCGTAACACATCATCTCGTGATCAACCCCTTGGTCACATTGTGCACATTATGATGATGTCCTACCGAGTGGGCCCAGAGATACCTCTCCGTTACACGAAGTGACAAATCCCAGTCTCGATTCGTGCCAACCCAACAGACACTTTCGGAGATACCCATAGTGCACCTTTATAGCCACCCAGTTACGTTGTGACGTTTGGGGCACCCAAAGCATTCCTACGGTATCTGGGAGTTGCATAATCTCATGGTCTAAGGAAATGATACTTGACATTTAGAAAAGCTTTATCATACGAACTACACGATCTTTGTGCTAGGCTTAGGATTGGGTCTTGTCCATCACATCATTCTCCTAATGATGTGATCCCGTTATCAACGAAATCCAATGTCCATGGTCAGGAAACCGTAACCATCTATTGATCAACGAGCTAGTCATCTAGAGGCTTACTAGGGACATGGTGTTGTCTATGTACCCACACATGTATCTGAGTTTCCTCTCAATACAATTATAGCATGGATAATAAACGATTATCATGAACAAGAAAAAATAATAATAATAACTAATTTATTATTGCCTCTAGGGCATATTTCCAGCATTGCTGCCCCTGCTATCACTAGGAAAGGACACCGCAAGATTGAACCCAAAGCTAAGCACATCTCCCATTGCAAGAAAGACCAATCTAGTAGGCCAAACCAAACTAATAATTCGAAGAGACTTGCAAAGATAAAAAATCATACATAAAAGAATTCAGAGGATATTCAAATATTGTTCATAGATAATCTTGATCGAAAACCCACAATTCATCGGGTCTCGATAAAAACACCGCAAAAAGTATTACATAGAATAGATCTCCAAGAAGATAGAGGAGAACTTTGTATTGAGATCCAAAGAGAGAGAAGAAGCCATCTAGCTAATAACTATGGCCTGAAGGTCTGAGATAAACTACTCACACTTAATCGTTGAGGCTATGGTGTTGATGTAGAAGCACTCCATGATCGATTCCCCCTTTTGGTGGAGCGCCTGAAAAGGCCCCAAGATGGGATCTCACTGGTACAGAAGGTTACGGTGGTGGAAATAGGGTTTCGTGGTGCTCTCGGATGTTTTCAGGGTATATGAGTATATATAGGCGAAAGAAGTCGGTCAGGGGAGCCACGAGGGGCCCACAAGGGTGGGGGTGCGCCTACCCCCCTGGGCATGCCTCCCTGCCTCGTGGCCGCCTCGTTGCTTCCTTGACGTCCTCTCCAACTCTCCTAGATTGCATTTGTTCCAAAAACGACTCTCCCAAAGGTTTCATTCCGTTTGGACTCCGTTTGATATTGCTTTTCTGCGAAACACTGAAATAGGCAAAAAAAATAGCAATTTGGACTGGGCCTCCGGTTAATAGGTTAGTCCCAAAATAGTATAAAAGTGTATAATGAAGCCCATTAAACATCCAGAACAGATAATATAATAGCATGGAACAATCAAAAATTATAGATACATTGGAGACGTATCAAGCATCCCCAAGCTTAATTCCTGCTCGTCCTCGAGTAGGTAAATGATAAAAACAGAATTTTTGATGTGGAATGCTACCTAACATAATTTTCAATGTAATTCTCTTTATTGTGGCATGAATGTTCAGATCCAAAAGATTCAAGATAAAAATTTAATATTGACATAAAAATAGTAATACTTCAAGCATGCTAACCAAGAAGTTTATGTCTTATCAAAATAACATAGCCAAAGAAAGCTTATACCTACAAAATCATATAGTTTGGCCATGCTTCATTTTCGTGATAGAAAATGCTCCCATCATGCACAACCCCGGTTTCAGCCAAGCAATTGGTTCATACTTCTTAACGCGCTTCAGCCTTTTCAACCCTCACGCAATACATGAGCGTAAGCCATGGACATAGCACTATGGGTGGAGTAGAGTATGATGATAGGGATTATGTGAGAAAACAAAAAAGGAGAAAGTCTCACATTGATGCTGCTAATCAACGGGCTATGGAGATGCCCATCAATTGATGTCAATAGGAGGAGTATGGATTGCCATGCAACGGATGCACTAGAGCTATAAATGTATGAAAGCTCATCAAAAAGAAACTAAGTGGGTGTGCATCCAACTTGCCTGCTCACGAAGACCTAGGGCATTTTGAGGAAGCCCATCATTGGAATATACAAGCCAAGTTCTATAATGAAAAATTCCCACTAGTATATGAAAGTGAAAAAATAAGAAACTCTCTATCATGAAGATCATGGTGCTATTTTGAAGCACAAGTGTGGAAAAAGGATAGTAACATTGTCCCTTCTCTCTTTTTGTCTCCTTTTTTTATTTTTTTTATTTGGGCTTCTTTGGCCTCTTTTTTTATTTGGGCTTCTTTGGCCTCTTTTATTTTTCTCCCCTTTTTTTCGTCCGGAGTCTCATCCCGACTTGTGGGGGAATCATAGTATCCATCATCCCTTCCTCACATGGGACAATGCTCTAATAATGGAAATCATCACACTTCTATTTATTTACAACTCAAGAATTACAACTCAATACTTAGGACAAAATATGACTCTATGTGAATGGATCCGGCGGTGTACCGGGATATGCAATGAATCAAGAGCAACATGTATGAAAGAATTATAAAGGTGGCTTTGCCACAAATATGATATCAACTACATGATCATGCAAAGCAATATGACAATGATGGAGCGTGTCATAATAAACGGAACGGTGGAAAGTTGCATGGCAATATATCTTGGAATGGCTATGGAAATGCCATAATAGGTAGGTATGGTGGCTGTTTTGAGGAAGATATAAGGAGGTTTATGTGTGATAGAGCGTATCGTATCACGGGGTTTGGATGCACCGACGAAGTTTGCACCAACTCTTAAGGTGAGAAAGGGCAATGCACGGTACCGTATAGGCTAGCAAATTGCGGAAGGGTAAGAGTGTCTATAATCCATGGACTCACATTAGTCATAAAGAAATCATATACTTATTGCAAAATTTTATTAGCCCTCAAAGCAAAGTACTACTATGCGTGATCCTAGGGGAAGGGTTGGTAGGAGTTGACCATCACGCGATCCCGACCTCCACTCATAAGGAAGGCAATCAAAGAACACCCCATGCTTCAAATTTGTCACACAATGTTCACCAAACGTGCATGCTATGGGACTTGCCAACCTTAACACAAGTATTTCTCAGTTTCATAATTACCCAACTAATATGACTCTAACATTACCGCCTTTATATCTCAAAACAATTATCAAGTATCAAATTTATCATAGTGTTTAATGCACTCCATATGAAAGTTTTTATTTTACCCAACTTGGACGCCCATCATATTAGGACCAATTTTATAACCATAGAAAATACCAATGCTGTTCTAAAAGACTCTCAAAATAATATAAGTGAAGCATGAGAGAGCAATGATTTCTACAAAATTAAGCCACCACCGTGCTCTAAAAAGATATAAGTGAAGCACTAGAGCAGAACTGTCCATCTCAAAAGATATAAGTGAAGCACATAGAGTATTCTAATAAATTCCGAATCATGTGTGTCTCTCCAAAAAGGTGTGTACAGCAAGGATGATTGTGGTAAACTAAAAATCAAAGACTCATATCATACAAGACGCTCCAAGCAAAACACATATCATGTGGCGAATAAAAATATAGTTCCAAGTAAATTTAGCGATAGACGAAGACAAAAGAGGGGATGCCTTCCGGGGAATCCCAAAGCTTGGGCTTTTGGTTGTCCTTGAATTATATTGGGGTGCCATGGGCATCCTGAAGGTTAGGCTCTTGCCACTCCTTATTCCATAGTCCATCAAATCTTTACCCAGAACTTGAAAACTTCACAACACAAAACTCAACAGGAAATCTCATAAGCTCCGTTAGTGCAAGAAACAAAAATCACCACATAATTTACTGTAATGAACTCATTATTTATTTATAATGGTGTTAAAACTACTGTATTCCAACTTCTCTATGGTTCATACCCCCCGATACTAGCCATAGATTCGTCAAAATAAGCAAACAACACACGAAAAACAGAATCTGTAAAACAGAACAGTCTGTAGCAATCTGTAACTTTCGAATACTTATGGAACTCCACAAATTATACCAAAATAGGAAGTCCTAGATAATTTTTCTATAAATCTTAGGCAAAAAGAATGAACTGAAAATCTCGTTTGTGTGATTTATTAAAACTAATCTCGTGCGCGCAAAAGTTTCTATTTTTCAGCATGATCAAATTAACTATCACCCAAGATGATCCTATAGGTTTTACTTGGCACAAACACTAATTAAAACATAAAACCACATCTAGCCAGAGTCTAGATGAATTATTTATTACTAAATAGGAACAAAAAGCAAAGAACAAAAATAAAATTGGGTTTCCTCCCAACAAGCCCTATCGTTTAACGCTCCTAGCTAGGCATTGAGATTTCGATGATGCTTACATAAAAGAAAAGAATTTAAGCACAAAGAGAGCATCATAAGACACGTGAGAAACACATCTATGTCTAGCATACTTCCTATGCATAGGCATCTTATAGGCAAATAAATTATCATATCAAGCAAAAATTAGCATATGCAAGGAAGAGGAAAGAAACAATAGCAATCTCAACATAACGAGAGGTAATTTAGTAACATGAAAATTTCTACAACCATATTTTCATCTCTCATAATAATTACATGTGGGATCATAAGAAAATTCAACAAAATATATATCACATAAAATATTTTCAACACGATCCACATGCATGCAAAGTTGACACTCTTCCAAAATAGTGGGATTAACATCTCCAAACCCACTTTTATCAAAAATTTCAGAAGATTGAAAATTCTCCAAATATGTGGGATCTAACGTTCACACTCTTACAAACCGACTTTCAATAATGTTGCAAACACTATTATCAATCTCATATTCATCATGGAGCTTAAATAAATTTTCAAGATCATAAGAAGAATCACCCCAATCATGATCATTGCAACAAGTAGTAGACATAGCAAAACTAGCATCCCCAAGCTTGAGGTTTTGCATATCATTAACACAATTGACATCAATAGAATTTATAATAACATCATTGCAATCATGATTTTCATCAAGTATGGGCGCAATAGCAACGATGTCATGTTTAACATAATGAACTATAGCAAATTCGTCTTCAAAGATATTGGCATCATGGCCATAAGAATAGCAAGCATCATGTTCATCAAGGGAAATTCCAATCAAATCATCGAAATCATCATTATCAATAGATTCATGCATATCATTATTTTCTTCCAAAGCAATGGTCATTCCCTCAAAAAATTCTTTGACATAGACATTGTGAGCATAGTTTCTATGACAATATTTAAGTACGTCAAAATTTTCAGATTCGTAGAGAGTAATATCATACTTTTCAATCAAAGAAGCAACTTCATAAGCACCCTTAAAAGCAACAAATTCTTCATTTTGTTCGATATGATAGTAACTATAAACACCCTTTGTATAAGAAGATAAGATTTTATTATCATTAAACTCACATAGCTAGGGAAGGTGTTTTTTAGGGTTCTTAGAGCAACAAGTAAAATTATAAATTTCACAAAGATTCCAAGCAGAACACAACAATCTGTTTATTTGATCCCATAAGAGTCTCCCCTTTTCAGACAAACGGTGACGCACAAAATGAGCATGCTCATCTAAAGATTTCCCATCAACTAGGCTAGTTGGGGTTTCGCCACGAGCGCATAAGGATCGAAGATGATCCAGGTAGAACACTTTAAGTGGATCCATATCAATAGATTTTTAGCAAGCAAAGATGCAAGCAAATAGAAGGCACATGGAAACACAAAAGGAGATATGGGAAGAAGGCGAAGAAAAGGCAAAGGTTGAAGTGGGGGAGAGGAAAACGAGAGGCAAATGGCAAATAATGTAATGCGAGGGATAAGAGTTTGTGATGGGTACTTGGTATGTCTTGACTTGTGCGTAGACTCCCCGGCAACGGCGCCAGCAATCCTTCTTGCTACCTCTTGAGCATGCATTGGTTTTCCCTTGAAGAGGAAAGGGAGATGCAGCAAAGTAGCGTAAGTATTTCCCTCTGGTTTTGAGAACCAAGGTATCAATCTAGTAGGAGGCTACACTCAAATCCCTCGTACCTGCACAAACAAATAAGAACCTTGCAACCAACGCGATAAAGGGGTTGTCAATCCCTTCACGGCCACTTGCAAAAGTGAGATCTGATAGAGATAATAAGATATATATTTTTGGTATTTTTATGATATAGATTGGAAAGTAAAGATTGCAATATAAAATAGACCGGAAACTTATATGATGGAAAATAGACCCGGGGGCCTTAGGTTTCACTAGTGCCTTCTCTCAAGATAGCATAAGTATTACGGTGGGTGAACAAATTACAGTCGAGCAATTGATAGAAAAGTGCATAGTTATGAGAATATCTAGGCATGATCATGTATATAGGCATCACGTCCATGACAAGTAGATCAAAATGATTCTGCATCTACTACTATTACTCCACACATCGGCCGATATCCAGCATGCATCTAGAGTATTAAGTTCATAAGAACAGAGTAACGCATTAGGCAAGATGACATGATGTAGAGGGATAAACTCAAGCAATATGATATAAAGCCCATCTTTTTATCCTCGATGGCAACAATACAATACGTGCCTTGCTGCCCCTGCTGTCACTGGGAAAGGACACCGCAAGATTGAACCCAAAGCTAAGCACTTCTCCCATTGCAAGAAAGATCAATCTAGTAGGCCAAACCAAACTGATAATTCGAAGAGACTTGCAAAGATAACAAATCATACATAAAAGAATTCAGAGGAGATTCAAATATTGTTCATAGATAATCTTGATCATAAACCTACAATTCATCGCATCTTGACAAACACACCGCAAAAAGTATTACATCGAATATATCTCCAAGAAGATTGAGGAGAACTTTGTATTGATATCCAAAGATAGAGAAGAAGCCATCTAACTAAAAACTATGGACCCGAAGGTCCGCGATAAACTACTCACACTTCGTCGGAGAGGCTATGGTGTTGATATAGAAGCCCTCCGTGATCGATCCCCCCTCCGGCGGAGCGCCAGAAAAGGCCCCAAGATGGGATCTCACGGGTACAGAAGGTTGCAACGGTGGAAATAGGGTTTCGTGGTGCTCTCGGATGTTTTCAGGGTATATTAGTATATATAGGCGAAAGAAGTCGGTCAGGGGAGCCACGAGAGGCCCACGAGGGTGGGGGCGCCCCTCCCTGCCTCGTGGCCGCCTCGTTGCTTCCTTGACATCCACTCCAAGTCTCCTAGATTGAGTTTGTTCCAAAAAGGACTCTCCCAAAGGTTTCATTCCGTTTGGACTCCGTTTGATATTCCTTTTCTGTGAAACATTGAAATAGGCAAAGAAAACAGCAATTTGGACTGGGCCTCTGGTTAATAGGTTAGTCCCAAAAATAGTATAAAAGTGTATAATAAAGCCCATTAAACATCCAAAACAGATAATATAATAGCATGGGATAATAAAAAATTATAGATACGTTGGAGATGTATCAACCTACGTTCCCCGGGTCTCCCAATCTCCGAAAGCATTTTCCTTACCCAGCTAATATCCCCCTTCATCGAGCCTTTCCTTTAGTGGTAAGGGATGTGCACCTTATCTGAACGTCGGCAGGCATTCCGGCCCCGGGTGAACATATGCTCAAGCATGATTGGAGGGTCCTAGCTACGCCATGCATTCAATTAAAAAAGCAAGCCTCTGGGAAGCTACAGGAATTACAAAAAGAGGGTGCTTTCCTGTGTTGCACTGAAAAAAGGACAAATGAGAAGACGCTCTTCGACTTTCTTTCATCCTCCCGCGCCCGCCTAAGCCCGACCCACGTTAGAGGGGAAGATTAGATTGATTTCTAAAGTAAATTTGGACGATTTCAATACATATATTTTTTTAGATGCTAGTGTTGTACGCGTTTTATTCCTTCGCCCGACATGCTTTCGTGATAAAAGTATATCATGAAATATTGAAGGTGGCATTTCACTGTTTTCGTGAATTTTAGAAATCCTGCACATCAAAGAGGCCCGAAGTGTTCAAATCTGCAGCTATGCACTAATATGTTGTCTTTGTTTGCAGATAGTAGCAGGCCTGAAAGTAGAAAATGTTGGGGAATATAACAATCCCATTGAATGCCTTGATCTTCATCTCACAAAAATTACTTTTAACGAGTACCGAGGCACCACACCAGAAATTAAATTTGCCACGTTCTTTGTTGAGAAAGCAAGGTTGTTCAAGGTAATGAGGTTTGCCCTATATTTACTACGCAGAAGTGAATGGATTACTAAAGAGCGCAAGCATCTACAGCTGAATGGAAAAGGCTTTGCACAAGCGGAATTTTAGTTTGTAACTTCATATGACAGATTATTTGGAAGTCACTATATCAAGCCACTATATGACTTCTCAGTGGATGATCTTTTCTTAGAAATAATGCATGAAAAAGATTCTGAAGAAGATGAATTTTATGTGTCTGAATAGTTTGAACCTTGTAATCTTTGAATTTGGGCCTTGTAATGCAGGAATTTGAACCTTGCAATATTTATGGTATTTGTTATATAACGTAATTGGATGTTTAATTTTTCCTGGCAATCATGTCCTGTTACAAGTATATATATGTTGTTCTTCTCTATGCAGAGCATAGATGTTCTGCAGACAGAGCATATCACATCACACACGGACCACACTAGGTAACCCGTCGGTGATGAATTCATCGATCGCAAACAGTTATATACCAGCAAGTGTTTGCCAACAACACACGTGGCTTATTCCATCAAAAACAGCTCGGATGGATCAACTGTATGGCACATATCGCACACGCAACTCTAATATGATTCGTGCTTGATGCCTCCGCCATCACTCGCACAGTTCTTCTTATTTGCCACGTATCATTGTGACAGCCTCTGCTCGCGTCCCTCGTCACGTTCTGCTCGCCGTTAGGTGCCGCAGCGCGCTCTGCTCGCGTCCATTGGCGCCCTCTTCTCACATACCTCCATGCGTTGGACTTTTGGACAACTTTTCCTTGCGTGTTCAACTGCTATATGCATATATATGGTTGCTCGCTCTGTACCTGCGCGCGCGCGCTCTGCCAATGGTTGGGTCCTGCGCACAATCACGTTGGGGGCCCATATTGATGCATAGCATCCTATGGACATCACCATGTCAAGAGCCCATTTGGCAAGTGACACGTGCCACTTCTATTTCACATACACAAAGGTGAATCATCTCCTTTACATGTGTTCACTTGACCCCTTCGAGGATGGTATACTAATTGATACTCCACTCGTGTGCATGCATAGGTATTGTCGGAGCTTCACGGATGAGGAGGAGGAGTGCAATCACCAAGGATCACCTACACCATCAGCAAGGGAAGCATGGAAGAGAACGAAGAAGAAGCTTGGACAAGCTTCTAGAAATCCCGGAACTTTCGGCCCCCGGAACTTCCGGCATGCCCGGAACC
>NC_041387.1:263853779-263857005 GCF_002162155.2 Triticum dicoccoides
ACGCCAACTCTCTGGATAGCCCGGAACCCGGCCAAAACCTGCCCGGAACTTCCAGCCCTGCCTGCGCGAGAAACTCGGACCAAACCCCATGTACCCTTTCTCCCCTCACTTACCCCTTCGTGACTACCACTATATATACTCATACCCCTCCTCCGTTCTAGGGTTAGCAAAGTGATAGCTCATTTGTATGTGAGCTTTGCTCCTTCCTACCTCTACTCTTGAGAGAGAGAGAGAGAGAGAGAGACTACCGCTCCCATGGAGTACAAGGCCTCCATGTGAGAAGATCCTACGGGGTATCGTCAAGGCCCCTTGTCGGTGTTCGGCTGACAGGGCATGTTCACTTTTTCACCTCGGGGGGAAACTGCTTCTGACCCCTGGTGTTCGGCTGACGGGGTTCATCATCATCTTCACTTGGAGGTCCCTTTCCCTTGTGTTCGGTATTTATCTTACCAGCCTATTTGAAACCCCATCCTGTTGGTGTGGTTAGTAGGCTTATCGGTTGTGCCAAGAATCTGGCAGGGCCTCTCAAGGATTTTATCCACGCTGGATGGACCGTCCCTGTTTCCTTTGAAAGGTTTCTTCCACTGACCGGATTTAGAGCCATTGTATCCGGCATTGACTGTCGTATCGTCTGCGTCATCGTTGTTGTTCCGACATTTATTTTTATTGCGGCGAGGTTTACCGTTGCCATCCCTGGCCTCAGAAGTGTCGGGGTCGCCCGAGCTGTTGCTTCTATGAGCCAACCAGCTATCCTCACCCGCACAGAAGCGGGTCATTTGTGTAGTTAAGGCTGCCATGGTCTTCGGCTTTTCCTACACGAGGTGTAGGGCGAGCCATTCGTCCCGGATGCTGCGTTTGAAGGCCGCTAAGGCTTCGGCGTCCGGACAGTCCACAATCTGGTTCTTTTAAATTATGAACCGATTCCAAAGTTTGCGAGCCAATTCGCCTGGTTGCTGGATTATGTGACTTGAGTCGTCAGCATCCGATGGCCGTACATAAGTGCCCTGAAAGTTGGCCCAAAAAGGATCTTCCAAATCTTCCCTAGTTCCAATGGAGTTTTCTGGGAGGCTGTTCAGCCAGTGTCGTGCTGGTCCTTTCAGCTTTAGAGGAAGATATTTGATGGCATGGAGGTCATCCCCATGAGCCATGTGGATGTGGAGAAGAAAATCTTCAATCCAGATGGCCGAATCCGTCGTTCCATCATATTGTTTGATGTTTACGGGTTTAAACCCTTCCGGAAATTGGTGTTGCATTACCTCATTGGTGAAGCATAAAGGGTGTGCGGCCCCTCTATATCGTGCAATATCACGGCGAAGGTCGGCTGACATCTGAGTTTGTTCTGATCCCGAGTATAGTAATGGTCGTCACGCCGGGCTTCATAGCCGTTGTCTCACGCCGGGGCACGACGTCTTGATCCATATATTGATCTAGTCTGGCCAGCTATATTGGCTAGATCACGTTGCAAGTCATATGTGTATCCCGCGGCTGTGGTCTCCCTACCTCTTCGGCGAGGAGGTGCGGGTTGGTGTTCGGCTTGATATGCTGCTTTATCCCGTCCACGTGGTGGTCGGTCTGGTTGATCTGCCTAATTGTATTCCGACCGTATTGGCTCAAGGGCTTCATCGTCGAATTGTGGCAGCATCTTGCACTTAGGGTAACTTTTGACAGGTCGCTCGTGGTCGTATTCCTTAGCGGCCAGGACCTTAGTCCACCTTTCATTAAGCATACCATGTTTAGCTTTGAGCTGCTGTTGTTTCTTTTTCAGGCTCCACGCTGTGGCGATGAATTGTCGCTTGAAGCGTTCTTGTTCGAGGGGTTCCTCTGGGACGATAAAATCTTCGTCATTGAGGCCAAGTTCCTCTTTGGATTCTGGCATATAGTTGTTGTCTTCCGAATCTTCCTGATCGGCGTGTTCGAGGCTATACTGACCCTCTTCCCTTTCATCTTGTTCGGATGTGGGCTCGACGGGGTATTCAGGATCTTCGACATCATCCATAGTCTCATTGTCTCGGTGCCGGTATTACTATCCTTCGCCCTACGCGATCGTGAGCAGTGCCGCTGAAATCGGCGCTTTGGTGGTTTATCGACGGGTTTGTCCTCATCGGGGCTTGGGTCACCTTCATCATCCTTTTTATCAGGAGTGTCCACCATGTACACATCATAGGTTGAAGTGGCCGTCCAATGCCCTATGATGGGTGGGACTTGGCTCGGTTCAGCGTCTGCATCATTGTCCATACCATCGGTATCTTCAGACGCGTAGTCCAGCATGTCAGTTAAATCCTCGAAAGTGGATATTAAGTGGGTGGTGGGTGGGGCATAAAATTCCACTCCCTTATACCCCAGCACGAGTTGGGTACAGTTTAGAGGCAAAGCCTCCATGATGGCGAGAGACTACACTAATCCCAATGCTTCATCTAGGAGCGAAGGCTGGACCGGAAATTGTGGGTCTGTCGGGCTGAGTTCTGCATGGGACACCTAATCGGACCCAATGAGCGCAGACCTCGATAGTTCAGAGTGGTTGTCTAGAGGCGAGTCCAAGATTGCATCTGGGTCTTCGGTCGGGAGCTCCATGAGGGGAAGGAGTCCGGCGGGGCTCATGTTCCCATCTTCGGACGATACGACCCACTCCGGATGTAAGGCCGGGGCAGGTATTAGTGTTGACCCCTAAACGGGATCTAGCAGGGGATCCCAAGAGCCTTCTTGACGGGGGCACAGAGCAACAACCGAGGTCGCGAACCCCTCAAAGATTAGAGCTCCTCGGATGTTAGCGATGTAGTTCAGGTTTGCAAACCTGATCTGGTGGCCGGGGGTGTACACTACTGGAATCAGCTACTTTGCCATCAGCCAGATCTTTGCCGTCTGCTAGCGGACGGCAAAGAAGCTCTTTGCCATCAGCCACCAAAAAGCCGACGGCAAAGAAACGGCGGACGGCAAAGAAGCTCTTTGCCATGCACCATTTCTTTGCCATTCGCCAGCTGACGGCAAAGAATGTTTGCTGTCCGCCAGCTGACGGCACAGAGGGAGGTGGCCCCCGCCCACCCGCCCGTTTAAAAAAAAACCTTAACGCCCCACCTCTTTATCGTCCGCTAGCGGACGGCACAGAGAGAAAACGACGAACGACAAAGAAACGGCGGACGGCAAAGAGCCGAGTAACTAACGGCTGCCACCCCCCGCCCGTTACTCTCTCTTCTCTTCCTCTCTTCCTCTCTCCTCCCCGACGCCCCGC
>NC_041387.1:263857161-263857753 GCF_002162155.2 Triticum dicoccoides
CGATGCTGCCCTCGCAGCCCGGCGACGCCCCCGCCGCCCGGCGGCGCCGCCCGATGCCCCCCCACCGACCGTCCCATTGCTCCGGTGAGGGACTACTACTTTTTTTTCTGTTTTTTCATATATATTTTTGCTGTTTAATTGTTAGTGCTAGATTGTGTTAGTGTTAGTGTTAGAAAAGAATTAGAAGTAGTAGAAGAAGTAGAAGTAGTAGAAAGATGAAAAAAGAAGAAGAAGAAAAGAAGAAGAAGTAGAAGAAGAAGAAGAAAAGAAGAAACGAAAAGAAGTAAAAAAGTAGAAAAAAGATGAAAGAACAAGAAGAAGAAAGGAAAGAAGAAGAAGAAGAAGAGAACGAAAGAAGAAGAAGGATAGAAGGAAACACCCCAACCCCCTGACCCCGACACCACACCCCGACCCCCTGACCCCCCTGACCCCGACACCCCGACCCACTGACCCCTGACCCTAACACCCCGACCCCGACACGACACCCAGACAACCCGACACCCGAACCCCCGAGGTCGACAGGTTCTTATATTTGTGAATTATTAGTTAGGTCATATATTTTTCGATTTTGATATGAAAAACATCATATATA